>NC_056664.1:143848797-144166654 GCF_018350195.1 Panthera tigris | reverse complement strand
GCTCCGCTCCCAAGATAACTATCATGCCCAGCACATCCCCAGAGTTTCCCTACTAACAAATGGTTATCCTGAACTGTGTTGTGCTGCACAAGAAAGGCCCCAACAAACCTGACTCAAAACAAGGCTTGACTAAGGTTTTAGAAGCTCGATACTCTAACAACCTTCTAGAACTTCGCTGAACAGTACCATTTGAGCTGTATCTCTCACCCAGCTCCCCATAGCACGAAGGAAACGAAGTAAAAGGAAAATCATGAGAAGAAGAGTGATAAATCAGCATTGCTACAACTTGCAATTACCATGACGAGAGGCCTCATCTCGTTTTCTGGTGTCCCATGCAACCCTACAGAGCCAGCCTGAGGTCTGAGGCCCAGTCAGGTAGTAGTAAACTTCTGTTTATTGTCCTTCACACCTGACTCTTCTGTTCGGGAGTCCGTGAGCAGCTGCAAGGCCAGGAGGCTTGTGTGTTCATTTCAGGGACATGGAAGAATGAATTCACTGTGGTGGGTTGAATGGCAGCCTCCAAAATGGCATCTACATGTCCTAACCCCCAGAACCTGCCAATATGACCTTAGTTGGAAAAGGGTCTTTGCATATCTAATTAAATTAAGTATCTTGAGATGAGAAGATCATCTAGGATTATCCGTTGGGCCCTAAATCCAATGACAAGTGTCCTGATAGACACACAGAGAAGAAGGAGGTGTGAACCAGAGATAGAGCCAAATTCTGGGAATGCCAAGGTAGCCACTCAGAAACTGGAGGAGGCAAAGGACAGATTGTCCACCAGAGTCTTCAGACTTCTGGCCTCCAGAACTGTGCCTGGATACACACCTGTTGTTTTAAGCCAGCGAATCTGCCGTGGTTTGTTGTGGCAGCCATGGGAAACTAATAGTCACCCTGCCTCTGTGACAGCTCGAGAGGGAGCTCTTAGAACTTCTTACAATTAGGGGCGCCTGGGTGGCTCAGTAGGTTAAGCGTCCGACGTCGGCTCAGGTCATGATCTCGCAGTCTGTGGGTTTGAGCCCCGCGTCGGGCTCTGTGCTGACAGCTCAGAGCCTGGAGCCTGTTTCAGACTCTGTGTCTCCCTCTTTCTCTGACCCTCCTCTGTTCATGCTCTCTCTCTCTCTGTCTCAAAAATAAATAAATGTTAAAAAAAATTAAAAAAAAAACTTCTTACAATTAATATCAGGTCGTGGAAAAATATGTAACATTTATATCTCATCTGAAAAGAAAGTCTGGATTGTGGCACATCCTAAAGAAGAGTCAGTAAGCTTAGGGGATTGTCTGCATGTGGGGAAAGGGAAGAGGGAGCTGTCAAAGGTAAAACACAGCCAACATTTCCTTAAAGTGGTGAATACAGGCTTTATTCAGTACCATGGACAGTGAGAAAGACCTGAGCTCTGTTCTCATCTATGCAGAGGTGACTGGGCGGTTTAGGTGAGCAGGAAGGAAGGGAGAGCAGGGCTCAGTGAGTAGACAATAAGTATAGAGAGTTGACCTGATTGGTGTGAATGCCTGTAGGTCAGTTACGGAGGAAGGATTCCATGGGCCATGGACGGGGACACAGAGGCTTCTAGTTAGTAACATTTTTTTATTTGCAATCAATATTTCCTTAATGATAGACGATTCTGACACTGTAAACCTGTCATTATACACTAACAGACAAGACTTTAACTTTTGAAATTGAAGGCATGGTAATTTTGAAATGTCCAAAAAAACCCTCACAAAAGTAGATTCTACATTCAACAAGAAAATAGCAACCTTAGTTAACACAAAGTTCATAGCTCTGCTCTAGAATATTTTAAGATTAATCAAGTTCATTTTATTTTTTCTCAGAGGGATTATACCATAGAATTATTATTGCCGTTATCATCATTTCACATATAAATATTGGCAAAATTTTTTCTTGATACACATTCAGTTTTTAGGCATGCTGAACACTGAAAGCATCTATATAAGTTTAACCGCATATCTTAAAATCTGACCAGCAGGTAAGAAGTAGGAGTGTTTTTCTTAACTCTTAGAAATACCAGAAATGTAGCTCCTTATTTTTAATGAACTGGAATATGAAAAGAGAGAGAGATACAATTATTCCACACAGCCCATTTAATTGTGCCCCCCACATAATCCTGGCTTCTTGGCATAGGCGTGAAGACGTTGTTGAGTTTCAGGGAGGCAACTTTAAACAGAAGCCTTACTCTGACTAATCTAAAAGCACAGCTGTGATGTAGGTAATTGAAAGGCACAACCAAGCAATTACCCATTCCATACAGAGCTACCTCCATGCCACCAGCCTTCACGTTATGATCCTGGAGATAAATGCAGTGTTCTTCCTCCTCAGTGGGGAGCTGGGATTAGAATAAGGAGGAAAGATTCTCCCCGCCAACAGAGAGAGAACATTTCACCCAAGAGAATGCTGTTTCAGGCTCAGTGTGGAACAGTATGTTCATGGGCTCCATTAGCACTATAAAGGGAATAGGCAAAGGGGATATTCAGCCAGCAGAAGTCTCTAGACCACTCTGGCCTTTACTATCTTGACAGCGAGAATTGTTTCCAGCACATCAGAGTCTCTCCGAACCATGTGGCATACCCAGTTTTCACACAATGTAATGAGGTACTACTAATGTCTAAATTTGTAGAGTTCCTGACTGTGATTTCAAAATGCGTATTATCCTATTTTCAACCTATTAAATACAGAGTCAATGTTAAATATTAAAAGGAATCATGTTTCTCTTCTACAACATAATAGCCAGTATATACGCAACCAGAAATTGTTGGTAATTAGTATTTCCTTAATGATAAAAGATTATCAAAAGGACTCAACTACTTTGTCAAGTATATTTTTGAAATGACAGCCCCTTTGTTATTTTGTTTCATTATTAGTACCTGCTTTATATACTCCTCTAACTTACCCATGAGAAGGAATGATGGCAAATATATTTTAAACACTCAATTCATGAGTTTTAGATTCTTGATCATTTGTTACATGCTGTCCTAATGAGTGATTTTTTACCGATTTTATAATTGGATGCTACAACAAAACTTGCCTAACTGATTCCTGGTAGCCATTTAACACTTATTTGATGTTAAGGTCATGAATGATTTGCTTCTCCGTGAAGTTGTGTCTTCGCCTTTATAACTTCACACCTTGGCAGTAGACTTGAGTTCACTTGAAGTGATCATTACCTGAAGTCACACTTGGATTACTGTTAATGAACCTGACAGGAGAGACCATGCTAGGTGTAGAAATGGCAGCATTAATAACACACCAATGTTGTTATTTTTCAAACTGAGTCTGCTAGAACTGCTTTGAGCTGATATTCTGCCTAGTGAGCTGTGTCTAAAAATGTTAAAATCAAATTGATGTGTTAAATCAGTATAGACACTCACACACACACCTAGCTAAATTGAAAATGTGTGCCATTTGAAAAAACATCTTATTCATTTGAAAAAAGTGAAGAAACTTGTTCATGCCCTTGTGAGCCCTCCTCACATGATAGCACAAAATAGGACACGATTGTTCATCAGTGGGGAAACTATATTGAAGTCAGTACGTGGCAAACTAGGATCCATATGCTAAATCCAGCCCACAATCTGTTTTTGTAAATCAAGTTTTGTTGGAATACAACCATACTCATTCATCTATGTATTATCCATGGTTTCTTTCATGTTGTAGTGGAAGAATTAAGTAGTTCTTGATAGAGAACATATGGTATACAAAGCCAAAACACTTACTATCTGATCCTTTACAGAAAAATATGTCAACCCCTGATCTAAGCAAATGCACATTAGCATTATTAGCAGTGACCCTGAAGACTGTCTGACCTTCAGGAAGAAATTACTTCTAAATGTATATAAGCTCTGGTGCCTTGGTCCTTGGGACCTATTATTTTAGGTTGTTGAGCTGGGGAGAAGGAAGAAGGGAGAAACAGATTGGTGAGTTTGGTGTTCCATCGCACCTCAAAAGAAACCAACAAAGTAGTCAAGAGCTTTAAGGCAGGAATAATTCTTGAATTGTAGAATCAGAAGAAACCTAGAGATCACTTTATACTGTGATTATACTCTGGGGAGTGGGAGGTGTGTATTGTAATAATGTATTGAATGCCCTGTTTCTCCAGTGCTGGTCGCTATCTATTATAAGAAGTACCATGCACACACAAATAAAGAAGAAAGTCCTTCAAATGTGTATCTTCTAATAGACGGACTCTGGTATATTTGGTGTTTTATATGGAAGATTTAATTGAGTCAAATTACAAAAAGCATATGCCAGCACCTATCCTGATGAAGTTCTATAGAAGACAGCCCATTTTCTATCTTAATCTGGAGAATATTGCCTAGAAATAACTATTTCAAATTTTTTTTAACATGTATTTATTTTTGAGAGACAGAGACAGAGCATGAACGGGGAAGGGACAGAGAGAGGAGACACAGAATCTGAAGCAGGCTTCAGGTTCTGAGCTGTCAGTACAGAGCCCCACACGGGGCTCGAACCCATGAACTGTGAGATCATGACCTGAGCTGATGTTGGACGCTTAACCAACAGAGCCACCCAGGTGCCCCTAGAAAGATTTATTTCAGAAAGATGATATATGAGTTGTGAGGGTAGCAGAGGGATGGGGAGGGTCGGGGGATGTAGACATGAAAGGTGTTATTAAACTTTTAAGTTTATTTACAAAGAGGAATGCATTTGAAAATGTAAAGAATGCCTACTATTATCTAATCTCCTTTATCAGTGATGAAAAGGAGTTTCAGAAGAGCAAAGTGACATGAGTGGCTACCACATCCTGTTGTTGGGGGAGGGAGGAGCCACCAATAAAACCCAGACTTCCAGCCCATTGCACCTTTCTTTTTGCTGCTGCTAAATTTATAATTTATAAAAACTATGAGGTACTGTTGGACATTATGTGATTTATACTTAATACGTGAGAAGGTTGAGAAAACTAACTAGAAAATAATCCTATATGTTACCCCCTCAAAAAAAACTTCACATGAAGCTTATGGATTATCTGGGGAAGAGCTGATAACCTGTTCATTGGTAGTGTTCCATTATTGAATGGAGTATATCCCTACATCTAATCAAATCTGCTTCAAGGTTCTCTAGTGAATTTTATAATTTTTGATAAGTTCTCTTTGACTCTTTTAGGATGTATGTAAATGAGCTTGTCATCCTCAAGTAACATTTTTTCTTGTTTCTATTCCATGATAATCCGGCTCCCTTTTATTTCTAATTCTTATTTTATTGCCCAGGATATAAAGAGTCAGAGTGATATGAAACATTATTGTTTTGACCTTACTTAAAGGAAATGGGTCTAAAATTTCTTCATTAAATACAGTAGTTCCTTCCAAAGGAAGAAGATTTCTTGTGAAAGATACGTTTTAAGAGTTCCTTTTTCTTCTGGTTTTGTGTCAGTCTCAGGTATCTGTATCCATCTATCTATCCATCCACAAATACACACACACACACACACACACACACACACACAGTCATAGTATACTCTATAAATTACAACTCATACTAATAATGATTTGTCAGCATCTTTCAAGGTACCATGAAAATTTTCTCCTCTAGTCTTTTAATTTGATGAATGAAAGAAACACATTTTCTGTATTAGGCTACTATTAAACCCTTGGGATATCCTCTTTTTGATTCTGTAGTTTTTTAATGTCCACTTTATTCAGATAGGTAATACTTCTTTAGGATTTTCAGTCTATATTCTTATGTGAAATTGCCCTGTGATTCTCTTATATTGTTCTCATTCAGTTATATTAGTATCAAGGTTATATTAGTCTCATAAATAAGTTAGGTTGTTTTCATTATTTGAAACAAGTTATGTAAAATAAGGATCATCTGTTAAATGTTATTATAATGGGAAAAATCCAATAAAGAACAGAGTTTTGGAAAAAAAAAAAAAAAGGAAATTATATTTGAGTTACCCTGAAGCACGAAGTTATTGTCACTGTGAAAATGAACAATATAAAAAAATAAATGACTCAATCAACAGGTGGATATTTAGCAGTCTGTGTCTGGAGTATCTTTCTAAATTCTAGGACGTGAATTATAAGTGTGTGTGCAATAAACAAATGAATCAGTGGTTTTAGACATATTAAATCAACTTTAATACTATTATGATTCCTGTCCAAATTCTAAAGGGACAAGGAAGTTGTAAGAATAGGGATTTAAGAATGAATGAAATAAGGATGGATTAGATGTCTGATATGATTCCAGATTACTCCCAATAAACCAGTGTTCACTAGCTCTGGAGGCACGTTAGAATCCATTGTGAAGGTCTCACATGTATTAATGTTCAGGCCCCAGTGCAGACCATTGCAGAAAGAATTTCTGGGAGTAAAAAATGAGTATCAATATTTTTGATAAGCTTCCCAGATGGTCCTGGTGCATGGTAAGGGGTGAGAGTCACTTTTCTGGATTTAATGATACGACACTGGAGTTATTTTATTGGTTTCAAGAAGAATGGGTATGAGGACCAAGAGAAATCTCAGGGAATAAATTAATCCTGATGTTGTGACTTCCTTCAAGAAGACTGTCCATAATGGGAGTTTCCTGCTTTACTCTTTACAATCCTGACAAAACCTTATCCTAAGTTTATAAATAGGTAAGTTCACCTACCAGCTTTTCCGATATAACCATCTGATCGTTGTGGATTGCACTGATACAAAAAATGGTTCTCCTACTTCTCATTTTTGTTTTTTGTGCTGCACGCCCATTCCTTCTAACATTTCATTACATATGCACCGGTGGCACTTCTCATTTTCAGTAAATTGCTAATGTTTAAAATTTTCTGTTCTTTTGCTTTCACTGTCACAGGACGGCTATCTCATCGTATTAACACTTGAAACAGTGTCACTGCTTTTGCACTGAACAGGCATAATGGGATTAATAATGTTTGTGTGAAATTCTCAGAGCTGAGGATAAAAACCTGTCAACATTTTGTAGCTTGAGCAACAGCTCAATGCCTTTGCTCTTTGCCTTATATGTGAAATAATTAAGTGCATGTGATAGGAATGTTTTTGAAACAACTGAAGGATCCCCCACATAATGCAATGATATTTGGAAAGCTGTGAGGACATACATTTTAAAGGAAGTCATTTTCGTTTTCAAGAAAGAAGTCTAAGTAAGTGGCCTTGCAAATTGGCAGTATTCCTAGCTCTATGAAAGAAAGCCATGTTACATACTATGGTTTCAATTTGTGCTCAGCCTGAGCCTCTAAAATATACTTGAGATAAAAGCAAAAAACTTGCATCCTATATAGTTTAAAAATGAGTATTGACTTCTTTTTTAAAAAAGAAAAAGCAATTTCAGATATGTCATTGTCCAAACTTATCAAAACAAAACTTTCTTTTGTCTTCTTATAATCTCTCAGAACTCACCTAACAATATTATCAGGCTGTTGCATCTATAGACCCAATCGTCCTTGAATGTCTATCTCGAAGCAATCACTCGAATAAAATAAAATGTATTCTGAAAGATGCGTTTCCTGAAAAGATATTAATATACAACCAGGGTCAAATCACTGAGAAAGCAAAACTGTTTTTGGTGAAAGATCACATTATATCAGAGTTCATAAATCTCACTTCATATTGCCATGTTAATACAAAATTTATAACTTCTACCTGCTATCTTGCAAGTTCCAATTCTTGAATTCTCCCAGCAATATGATAAAGTTATTCTGCTACCGACATGGGCAGCGCTTCTCCATCAAATATATATTGTTTCAGGAAGACACCAGTTTCCCTTAATATGGACATAAAACATAAAAATAAGCCATGATGTGTGTGTCCTCTCTTATCCTGAATGTCACCTCGCTGCCCCCTTCAGCCCTCATCTCCTCCTCCTCCTTCCCTCTGTTTTCTGACCTCTGATGCCCACTCGGTGCTCACTCTGAATCCTGTTAACTGCACTTGCCTAACAGCCAAAACTGCTCTTCCTCAAGTTTTTCCAGTGGATGTTTCTAACTCAATTCAGAGCTACTTCTATTTGTGTTTTGTTTTCATTCTCTTTATTCCATACCGCTTTAGGAGACATTTTGTCACATGCTGACACACATTAAAGGTTTTATGTCTGCATTTAATAATTCCCCAGAAAATCTAAATTGTTTTAGGGTAAGCAACTCACATCACTTTATTTTTGTATTCACTATAATACCTACTAGATTGGGAGTCTTCCTGCAAATGCTCACTAAATATACCTTGACTTGAGTTTGATCCACTACCCTGAAATTTCAGTGTTCTGCTTTTCTCTGGCCTTCTTGATTGACACTGTGGGACTGTGTTTTACTTCCTCTTGTGTTCCTCATTGTAATTATCTGTTTTCAAAATTCCCTCTGGGGTTATCATCTCTGCCACAGTAGGAATTAAAAGCATATTGTTTGTGCAGAATGTAATGCAGGTATAAGTTTTGAAAAGTTTTTGAAACATAATTTGGTAGCATCATTATTTGTTGATGTTGGGGCCCTGAAAGTTCAAGTGCATTTTCCTCTGATTTTATGGAAAATCCATGGCATAAAGTCACTTATCTTTAGAATCACCCTTACATGGAAGAGAGTGGGGATGGGAGTAGGCAGGGAGATAGTAAGAAGAGTGGTTGTGGGGCATCTGGGCAGCTCAGTCCTTAAGGGTCTGACTTCAGCTCAGGTCATGACCTCACAGTTCCTGAGTTCGAGCCCCACATTGGGCTCTGGGCTGATAGCTCGGAGCCTGGAGCCTGCTTCAGATCCTGTGTCTCCCTCTCTCTCTACCTCTCTCCTGCTCATGCTCTGTCTCTCTCCCTCTCTCTCTCAAAAGTAAATAAACATTAAAATAATTAAAAAAAAGAGTGGTTGCAATATTGAGGTATCATTAGTTTATCATTCCAGAGCTCATTCAGCCACAAATCAGCATTACTCTTACTAAACCAGAGTCTTGATGCTAACCAGAGGTTGGATGCAAATGGGGTAATGTGTCAGAAACTCAGAATGAAGAAATTAGACTAGATTTGTCCTGAGCTTTCAAAGCATCCCTGATATTGTCTCAGGCTTTATTCCATTGGAAGGGAAATTATTATCTGGTGGAAAGTATTCCTCTGTAAACCTAAGCAAGAGAAAAATTTGGGGATCCTTCTGCTTTGTTGAAAGCTACTTAACTTTTATTTTTTTACCAGTTGATGAAAAATGGAGGACTCATCCCACAACACCTATCTCAAAATCAATTTTTCCTTAGCAGATAATAGAAAACATATAATAAATATCCACTCATGGCCACTGTCAGTAGTCTGTTTTGTGTGTATTTGCCCATCCAGAGGAAGGGCTGAAATAACCTGGAGATTTCCTTCTCTAAGCAAGTTCCTAGAAAGACATCCTCAAGTCCAAGATATATCCATGTCAAACTAAAACTATTCAATCAAGTACTCTAATTTAAGAAAAATGCTAGCCATAGAGATTGTATCACTTTCCAGGGTTTACCACCTGTGATGCTTTAACTGTGAGGTCAAGTGGGCTTCTTAGAGCTCCTACCATGAAGATAGATGACTGTTGGCACGTTGTTACATTTAAGTAAACATGCCTTAGCTCTCTGCTTGATGCTTAGGTCTGTGTTGGGGGATGGGGTTTGGTACCAGTAGCTGATGACCCTATAATTCCTTGTCTAGGCCAGGATACTTTTGAGAGTAATGGGGGTGCTATTAATAATTATACTGTAACAGTCAACATAAATCTGAACTGTTCCAAGCACATTGGGGCTTGTAGAGTTTCTCACCCAACTCAGATTTGCCTTTTTCAAATAAAGTTGCCCTCTGTTTCTTCAGTCTTTCCTGAATTACAAGTCTAAATGTGAATACCGAGCTAGCTGAAGTCTCCTCAGTATCAGAGAAAAAATGCACCAGACAGCATCTCCTAGGGAGATGATTTTGTTCAGATCATTACAGTAGAGACAGTGTTCTTGAGTGAGGAAAATCTCAGCCAAAAGGAAAGGGACCTGGGTTTTTATAAAGGTAGGTAAACAAGTGGATTTATCCATGAGTGTCTTGGGAATTAGAGGAAAGATAGAGTGGGGTCTTACCCTAAATTTGTGAGGGACTGATAACGTTCAGCGAACAGAAGACTTAAATTGAAGACAGAAATTATTTTTTTTAATAGCAAGTGCAAAACAGAAAAATATCAATACCAAAGTACATGCAATTAAATTATAGAGACCAGATCATTGCAAGTAGGAATGAACAGGACACATTCATAACCCATCAACATCCATTATGACTAAAAGGTGTTCTAAAGCAGTGTGGAAGTGTTGATAGGTAGGACAAAATGCATATGTAATAAAACCATGGCAGCCGTAGACATGACAACTTTAAGGGTGTACCATTCCCGAACACCACAAGGTACCCCTTGGGCGTGGTCAGTGTGGAGACCCTGAGGAGCAAACCAATGAAGGAAATAGAGAAAGGGAAGAAAAAGGGAAGGGGAAGTGAGTAGAGAAGCAGACAAACTAAGCACAGAGAGCAGGATCCCAACCAAAGCCTTTAGTTCTCTAGTCCTGCAACCTAAATATGGTCTAGTACCTTATCCAGGGCAGGAGTTATGGGGGAGTCGTTTTCCTTTGGGAACTAGGACACAGCTCCATCAGAAGCAAGTCCCTGCTCTTTAGAAGTGCCTGCAATCTCTAAGGGCATTCGGATAAGCAGGCTCCTGGCTCTTGTCCACACCCTGCCAGCTCCACTAAATATACCGAATGCAAAAATGCAATGCTTTAAATTCCAATTAATTTTCAATTCCCATTTCCCTCTGTAACATCTTCAGCTTACCTTACATATATCACATCACATATCCTCTATGGTCTGGAAAATCCGGAAACACCAAAACCATCAAAGGAGAGACCTATTTATGAATAATTTATTATAGTTCTTTTGCTTTGAAAACCTCTTGGCTTCCATTAGCATAATCAGGGGCTAGTTCATATTCCCCAGGGAGGTGCTACTGGAATTTTTTCTTATGCATTAGATGTAAGACATATCCATTTGGGAAAAACGGAGCCGTATCTCGAGAAGACATACATATAGATGGAGTTGATTTTATCAAGCGAAATCAGGTGAGGTAAGAAGAAAATGTTTCACTGTGATCTGTATACCCTCCATGTCCAAATCATAAAATTTGAAAAACAAAGAGGATTTAGAGAGGCATCTTTTGACTTTCCTTTGATGATAAAAGAAGGCATTGTATGACAATATATGAAGGTGGAGAAAGCCTTTTTTTAATGTTATCACAATTTATCCAGATATTTATGACATCAAACCATATAGATTATTGAAAATGTGGAATTATGGGGCGCCTGGGTGGCTCAGTCGGTTAAGCGTCCGACTTCGGCTCAGGTCATGATCTCGCGGTCCATGAGTTCGAGCCCCGCGTCGGGCTCTGTGCGGACAGCTCAGAGCCTGGAGCCTGCTTCGGATTCTGTGTCTCCCTCTCTCTCTGACCCTCCCCCGTTCATGCTCTCTCTCTCTCTCTCTGTCTGAAAAATAAATAAACGTTTAAAAAAAAACAAAAAAAAAGAAAATGTGGAATTAATATTTCAATGAAAGCTAATCTGACACACAGGGGAAGAATACCTGAGTTCATGAATTTAATACAAAGCAATAATCCAAAAAGGAAACTGTAGTTTATAAAGGAAAAAAAAAGGACAAAATGAAGCTGAATGTGCTGTTCTCTCCTGACCTGCACAAATGCCAGTATTAGCAGTCCTGAGGGGGTACTACCTGAGTCCTAATGGGACACAGACTGTCACTAGCCTGGGAGGACCTCAGAAAACAAACTGTGTCTCTTTGGTGTTAGTTTCCTTACTTCTAAAAATGAGGCCCAAATCTTCCCTACTCCTCTCCAGGGGACTCCACCAAGAGCCCCGTGACCGGTGTGGCCCTCCTAGACTTTCAAGTGCAGAGCGCTGGTCATCCTCCAGCCCAAATGCACAATTTTTATGTTCTAGGCAGAGTTTCTATCCGGAATTCCTTCCTCTTTTCCAGCTGTCGTGGAATAGAATAGAGAGCCCAAGGAGAAAGAACTAGTTCCCAGTTGCATCCACAGAGTTTATAGCATAACCTGGCACATGACAGGTGTTCAACAAATGTTTGTTGCATCAAATTTGCATCAACAAATGTTTGTAGCGATCGATTTTGGAAATCTTTCTTTTCTAAGTGATGCACTGATTCATTTTTTACGATTCTAGTTCTTCCCTAAAAAGGCACATCCTAAGATATTTCTAAATGGAAAAAAAAGTAAATAAGAAGAAAGCAATTCCCCCAGCCCAGAATCAGCAACCAACTCTCTGGTGACTGCAGCATCTTTCTTTGGGAAGGTTAATGATTTAGCTACAAACTTAGCTACTCTTCAAAAGACTTAGATGCCCTCGCATCACATACATTATCTACTCCAGGAACGCCAATGTAACCCCATCCCTACTTAACCCAGTTAAGTAGACATGAAGAACCTAAAATGGAAGAGAAAGAAAGTTTTTGTCCTCTAGAAGGATACCGATTATTACAGCCAATTATTATATCAACCCAAGAACCATCACATTTAGGAATAATCTTTTTTTCCAAATGAGATGTAAAGTGGATGTAAAAACAAAACAAAACAAAACAAAAAAATGGATGTAAAGTGGAACCAAAATCTGTTAGACACAAGACCTGAGCCAGAAAAAAAAAAAAAAGTTTTTTATTCACTCAGGTATCACTTTTAAAAAAGCATTAGCATAACATGAGCATATATCAATAGAATAATTTTGTGTAAGAGCTATGATGTAATCCTTTGCATCTATCTTCCTCACTGCTGATAGAGTTGAGTTTAACCTAAGCCCCGTGCTCCCCAAAATGGCAATGGATAAAAAATAGCCCCTGCTGTTGCATAGATGCTCAATAAATATTTGTTGAATGAAAGAACGAGTGAAGAGTTCTGTTGAATGAAAAGAATAACCATCGGGGCGCCTGGGTGGCTCAGTCGATAAAGCGTCCAACTTCGACTCAGGTCATGATCTCACAGTTTGTGGGTTTGAGCCCCACGTCGGGCTCTGTGCTGACAGCTCGGAGCCTGGAGCCTGCTTTGGATTCTGTGTTTCCCTCTCTCTCTTCCCCTCCCCCACTCATGCTCATTTGCTCTCTCTCTCAAAAAGAAACATTAAAAAATTAAAAAAAGAATATCTCTCAAGGGTTTGGGGAAAATTATAAACTGATCTTGTAAAACACCATGGGCCGAGCACATGGCAAATACAGTTGCTATTATTCCTGATATTAATAACCCATGAGGAAAAGTTCTCACAAACTTATATATGAACGGGACCCAATGGCTGTTCTAATAGTAAGGGTGAGAACTTAGGGGAAACTTGCTTCTATTTGCAACACAGTATGACATATCACACATATAAATCTTTTGTTTACATAGAATAAGAATTGAATGGAAATAACCCTGAAATTTTAACCCTGGAATAACAATCTTGGAGCCTATTTTTATTTCCCATTGGATGGGGGAGGTTGGGGCCAGTTTTAGTAAGATGTAACAAGAGACTTTTAAAATCCACTGTTGATCTGCCCCCCCCCCCCCCCCCCCCCCCGCCCTGCATTTCTCCTCTCTTCTCCTTCCCGTTGGCATTAATCATCTAATGTGCTCTGCACACACAGACAGCTCAGGGGTTACCTCCTAGTGTCAGACTGACAAAATCTTTGGTGGGTGGAAAAGGCATCCTGTTCAGTGAGTGGACAGGGCTGCTCCTGGGATAGATGGGAATCCGTGCTTGGGCCTGTTGTACACATGTCCCATTGTCCCCGTGGTCTAGATAAGAGGAGTGGTGTGGAGACACCCGACTTGACCAATGTGTCGGAGAATGAGGATGATATAAAGTTTATTTGCTGAGATGTATATTTCTTCAATGATATCAGGAAAGCTAATTTCCAGTGACTCCCGGGGTCTTAATTTTCACCTCGTCGTCCAGGAATTCAGTCCCTTGCTGTATAAACGTCAGGGTGATTTCCGACTTTGTCTCATTTATAATGCCTTTCCCCACAGATTAGATTTTAAAATCTCATGGCACATGAGAAAATCTCCTAGTCTCCAGTACTATTCACAGACTGAGGCAAAGGATGTGCTGGAATCCTTGCTGACACGTTTATTTTTAACTTTTGAGGGCTAGTCCCATGTGGCTTTTCTCAGAATGCTGTTCAGTGCTTCTCATTTTTGCCTCATAGCACACAAAGAAAAGTGATGATAGTCGTAGGCCCCACTGGGGTGGAAAGATAATGCTGCTTCTGGACAGAAGCCGCCAGCCTGGAAGCCACTGGCCCAGGCGCTCTGGCAGTTCGGATGCCCGTGTAGCCCGAGGTCCCCGGGAATTAAGTGCTCGGTCCAGCGACGGAGCCACTCAGCTGTAGCCCCATTTTAAATGATCAGTGCTTAAAAGCTTATTGATTTTGAGTCCTAGAGGGGTAGGTTCGAGGCTGGATTCCACCATTGTTAAGCTTCCGATCCTGGCTGAGTTATTTTCATTTTGTGGGCCTCAGTTTCCTCGCTCACGTTTAAGCGACCCCGTAGGTGTGTACTCTGTGAAGTGCTTACCATTCGTAAATGCCGCGAAAATTAGTTCTCGCTATCACTGTTATGACGCCCAACTTCATTGTCATTCGTAACGTTATTCTCGGCGGTTATAGACTCATCAACTTAGCACACATTCTGTAGAAAGCACATGCCGATTTCACGCCTTCGGGGGACATCGCACACTGAGCAGAAGCAGGCAGCCTTCGAGCCTGCTCACCCTGCTTCTGAGCGAGTTCTGTTCTGTTGCCTCGTGCTTCCTTCTGGTTTGTGTGCGCATTTCCTTGGCTTCCGACCCTGTGACAGAAGCCTCAGCGGAAGGTACGGCATCATGAACTCTTCATGCGGCGCTGTCCGATGTGGTAGCTTCGAGCTACCGTGGTGATTTAAATTCATATTAAAATGAATCGATGTTCCGTACGACTAAAAAATCAGTTGTGCTGGCACCTTTCACTTGCTCAGTAGCCACACGTGTTGGTGGCCAGCACACGGCCAGGGCAGAGACAGAACATTTCCGCCACAGCGGGTCAGCTCTGTGAAAAGACCCTGACCATGGCTGCCCGGCTTCAGTACCTTGGTCCAACTCTGCAGGTCAATGTTCGCTGTCCAGCAAACTGCATAATTATTTTCCTTAGGGGTAAAATATTCTGCAGACCTTTACTTTTCGCTTTCGCTGCTACCTTCTAATTTCTCTCAACTCAGTAGCAAAGGGAAGACTTTCGTCACTGTCGTAAGCAAGGAATGCGTTTTTGAAAGATCCCTTTTGCTCTTTAAGACTTTAATATTTCTTTTTGTCTCCATGCTTACTAAAGGGGAAGGGGAAGGGGAAGGAACTGTGGGCTGAGCGGTCTACTTACATTGCCTGGAAGTAACTGAAAACTCTTGTTCATCACCTTCACTCCTACCCACTGTAAATTCTGCTGCCGTAAGCTTCAGGTTCTTCCCTTGTATCGTCACCTGCACACAGAGACCTTAAAGCAGAAGTCACCTTAAAGCAGAAGTGTGTAGGGACAGCACCTTGAGCCTTCCAGGTGGATGGCATCCACACAGCTGCTAACCAGGGTTCTGCAGGGGGGAGGGGAGAGTCACCCTAGATGTCAACTCCATTCTAATTGGCATTGACATGATCACAGTCTCCTGTGGAATAGCTTCAACATCCCATATGGTACATGGATTTAAAGAAGGGGGAGATAAGGGGCGCCTGGGTGGCTCAGTCGGTTGAGCGTCCCACTTCCGCTCAGGTCATGATTTCACAGCTCCTGGGTTCGAGCCCTGCGTTAGGCTCCATGCTGACAGTTCAGAGCCCGGAGCCCGCTTCGGATTCTGTGTCTCCCCCTCTCTCTGCCCCTCCCCCGCTTTCACTGTGTCTCTCTCTGTCTCTCAAAAATAAATAAAAATTAAAAAAAAAAGATAAGAAGGGAGAATTTTATTCTCAGTTGTCCCAGCGAGAGTAAAAATAGAATGAAAAGGAGAAAACAGTTGTGAGAAATACTAATGGATAAAAACCTAACAACTGATTCACTGGCTGATAAGATGGGGATGCAAACAGAAGGCATCTTTCATGCTTTCCTGATTTTGAGATTGGGTAGCTGGGAGAAGAGTGGAGCCAGGACTTTGAGCAAAGGCAAGTCATGGGGTCGAGCTGGCTTTTCGAGGTATAATGTTGGGTCTGGTTTTAGACTTTCATGGGAGGCTCAAATTATGCAATCCTTTTAAGCTTTCCTGAGCATAAATTATTAACCCTTGTTGGCCTTGTCTTTATATTTCCTTATCTGGGTAAAGCCAATTGAAACGTGGCAGCGACTGCCCCTCAGTCTTCTTTTCTCCAAGGATCTCCTGTCATGAACAGCTCTCCTCAGTAGATTAAAGATGAAAGTGCATTTTACTAAAGGAAATCGCTGACAAGATACCGAACCCATTTTGGCAGAAAACTTAACATTCAGCCTCAATCCGCCGAAACTGTCAAATGAGAATGTGCGTCATCATGAAGAATAAAGAGGAGAAGGGGGAGGAGCCCTCGGTGGCCAGAAAACTGAAGGCCCAGATAAATCAACAAGGCAGGCTCTCTCTTGATCACAGCTCTTCTGTTTAATTCGGAGTACCTGGGAGATTTTTTTTTTCCTTGTTTGCTTTATATTCTTATATTTGAAATGGGAACTTTAGCTTCAGTGAATTCACAAAGCCATTTAGTACATGCAACGTAAGTGCAAGTGTGCTATGCTATTCACATCTTGCTGTAAGGGAAAAGGGAAAGAAACTCAGGTCGGGACATACTAAAATGTGTTTTTTTTTCCTCTTAATCTCGCAGCGCTATTGCAGTGACCTTTCACTGCACTCCATGACGCCTTCTGTTTTGTCAGCAGGGTTTATTAAGAAAAATGGGGCTTCCGGGGCGCCTGGGTGGCTCAGTCGGTTAAGTGTCTGACTTCAGCTCAGGTCACGATCTCGCGGTCCGTGAGTTGGAGCCCCGCGTCGGGCTCTGGGCTGATGGCTCAGAGCCTGGAGCCTGCTTCTGATTCTGTGTCTCCCTCTCTCTCTGCCCCTCCCCCGTTCATGCTCTGTCTCTCTCTGTCTCAAAAATAAATAAACGTTAAAAAAAAATTAAAAAAAAAAAAGAAAAATGGGGCTTCCCACCTGTGACGTTGGTGATGCCCCAGATGGTTTTCCCAGCTCTTGGCTGTCTAGAGTGGGTTGCTCTCAGGATGACCAGGTAGATGTGCGTTAGCTGCCTGGTTCCAGTTGTTGCCGTAAATGTGCTAACATGTGGGTCTCCTGAAGCAGCCTGCTTATTAACTGTGATGCCCTAAATGCCATCTGCGGAGCATTCCAGCCTCTGTAATTACACTGTCTGCACTTTCCACTTGACTGCCTGCCTGCATAGCCAGGGGGCTTCTTTGGAGGTGAACTTGCTGTAGAGTAAGAGGTAGCAAGCGATGTGAAGGGCTTTACGTGTTGGGTGGCTGAACCCTCCTTTGCTCTTTAGCAGCTAGGAGAGAGATTTCCTTTGGCTCTTCCAATCGTAGGCCAGCAGTGCCTGGAATATGAATGAAGGGATGGCCTGAAGAGTTTTGAATGCTTCTTCTGTACGTATGTCATCAGATAACTTGATAAACACAAAATTGAATCTGCCAGATTTTGATGCCAGAGTTTGAAATATTGCGAAAGCTTTCTTAAAACTGTCACTGCTAAAAAAATTGAATAATAAGACACATTTTGTCTATTTGCTCACTAGTATATACCTTCCAATTCACTCATCAGACTTTCTGTGCCCCTAGGGAGTTGGAGGGGGATGGTAATTGAATGTGTCCATGCTCCCTCTCCACTTTGCCTCCCTGCGGCCTTCCCTGAACCCAAGAAAGCTTTCAAGTTGAGTTCTCAAGTCAGGGGAGGCCTGAGGCATATGACCTGGAGCAGTGCAAGGGGTTAGTTATAGGTCTGTCTTGAATGCAATCCTCATGTTTTTGAAGCCACACCGCTTCCCAATAAATAGGCTGCCCCTCTGTTACACGGTAGGTCAAGCTGAGTTTTCCGAATGGCCTTGGTCTTAGAAGACCCTAAAGTGAAGTTTAAGAGTTTGGGCCATGATTTCGGACAAGTTACTTAAATCTGTAGCGAGGATTGTAAGAATACCTAAATCATAGCATGTTTTTTGTCGTTGCTGTTTATTTTTGAGAGAGAGACAGAGAGAGAAAGAGCAAGTGAACGAGTGGGGGGAGGGGCGGGGAGCGAGGGAGACAGAGAATACGAAGCAGGCTCCAGGCTCTGAGCTGTCAGCACAGAGCCCGACACGGGGCTCAAATCCATGGCCCGTGAGATCATGACCTGAGCCGAAGTCTGATGCTTAACCAACTGAGCCACCTGGGCGCCCCGTGGCATGTTTTTTAGGAATTAAATGAGTCCGTGCATAGAAAGCAGTTAAAACAATGCCTGGCACGTAGTAAGGACTCAATAAACATCGGCTGTTTTAGCAACAGATAGAGCACCGATACCATCCCAACAGAATGACTGAGGAACATGACACAGGACACTGCCTTCCATCATGTTTTGTCCTGGACAAGGGAGTTAAGTCTGAAAAGGAGAAGTGTGCAGACCTTCCCTTCTCCCAATGACGTCAGGTGTAGCTGCCGCTGCAGTGATCATTGTCTCAGAAATCCCAGAGACAATCCCATCGTGCTTGCTTCCTCACCTGCCATTTCTCAGTGCTCTTATACAATACAAATTGCAGATGCCAGTTGGAATGCAGGCCTCCTTCCTTAGACGTACCAAATGGACAGATTGAAGCCTCCCCAGGTTCACCAAGCATTCTGGGAAGGCCCATCCTTAGTCTCTTATTATCCATAATCTGTCGTTCAAGAACAGAGACATTACCTGCTGGCCTCTCTTCCTTTTCAGTTGACTCGACATTTCAGACTTGACTTTCTTTTAAATTATTTTTTTACATCAGGCACCCAGGAAATTAAGAAATTTATCAGTTGGAATCCTACAGCGGCCTAACGCTGAGGCTGTGAATGAGGTTCACAGGACTAAAGACTTAATTACAGGAGTCAAAGTTTGATTTAAATTGTAAATTCTCTGTTGATACCTAATTTCAATCTCAGTTTCAGTGAACTGAATTTTAAAGAACAAACATAGGACACTTGCGGACAGTAGCCCCATCTAGGGGTAGGATTTCATGGTTTCCCTTCTCTTATTTTATTTTATTTTTTTATTTTCCTCTTCAGTGTTTATTCACACTCTTCCATTGGTGGGAGGAAGGCAAAATTCACAGATCCGGAGTGAAGAGAATACTTTGTCGGTCTGTCTGGGCAGCTGAAGGCTGTTTTAAGGAGGGGAGGACGTCTGTGCAGGAGCACGTGGCTGTGGGACACTTTCTCCCGTAGGCTGTCACTGCCAGAGCACTGCCTGTGCTGAGGAATTTCAGCCACCACCCCCCACCCCGTGTTAGCGCCCATGACAGGAGGCAGAGTGGGCCACCCGGTGACAGGACCGTGGGAGTGGAATGAAAGGAGAGGCATAAAAATCCCACTCGGAAGGTGAGCCAGATGCAAAATGATGCCTTATCAGCTTTGCAGGTGCTTGTCACTGGCATTCATTCTCAACCTGGGCACCTCACACAGCTGACTCATTTTATGGCCTGTGCTCAGGAGCAGCGAAGGCCCAAAGCCTGGGGGGGGGGGGGGGGGGGGGGAGGGGCCTCCCCTGGCTCCAAAAACACTTGTGTGGAGGAAGGAGGGGACACCTGGCAGGAACAGGGAGGTACTGCCAGCCTGGTATCCAGATAGGACAGGGAATGTGTTTCTGCCTATTTCCTACCTTCCCTCTTTGCGAACTTAATCCTAGCTTTGATTCCATGGAGAAATCCTGGAGAGCGGTACGATAGTTATGATTGTCTCTGGTTTACATTTAGAAAATCACAATTTAGAATAATGAGGAGGTTTTCTAAGCATCTGTTTATTAAAGGGGACCCTGTTCCATCCCCAGCCAAGTTCACTGAACTCTCGTTCACGCTTTGCTTAGGATGAGGTGATAAAATTGGAAATTGATTGCGTGTAGAAGGCCAGATTTAATCCAAGCCGCTCAAGCTGACAATTTTAACTGAATTATGTATGGCAATTTCCCCCTCATCCAGAGCAAGTGATCCTGAGTGGAAGGCATAACCAGATTAGGGGGCTCGCTGAGACCATTTGCATACCATGCCTCTATGTGCTGTTTGGAGTAAGTAGCCTGCCTACAGGGACTCCTGAGACCCTGTGTGGGAATTAAAGGGAAAGAGGGAGAATAATACTGCACTCAGATCAGAAACATTGGGGCTCGAAATAGGACAGCATGGGTGTCGCATTGCTGAAGCCGGTCGTAGGAGGAAAGCCCATTCTCAGTATGATCAAACCAGGCAGGCTAAGATCCTCCTCAGAAAGGAAGCCATAAAGGAAGCCATAGTTACGACCCTCCGTCCCCTTTAAAGACAAAAGGCTCTTATCTTTGTGGCAAAAAAGGCTTTGAAAACACCAAGAGAATCACTCGTGGCAAAAGACCAAATATGCACCAAAGAAATATATATCGGGTATTTAAGACAACTGGAAATGTGTCTGTGTGGGTGGCTTCAAATCTATATATATTAAGCTGCACACCCTTTCTGTGAACTATAATGAAAACTCCCACCATCCGTTAGTGTATCAGCAAAACCTCTAGACTCAGAAAAGCAGAGGTCCCCCACGCCCAAGAAAAATCAAATAAAAAAGACTTTTGTACGTTAAGCTTAAAAGCTTGTTCTGCCCGCTGATATAAACAGAATAATTCCATTTGCACTTGAAGGCAAAATGTTAAGTTTCTGTCCCAGCTCCTCCCGGGTCCCCTAACGGGTGTTCATAATGAACGGGAGCCCAGGTCCCCCTGCCCAGAGGGCACTGCACACGTGTGAGCAGACACGCAGGGTGGAGAAAGCAGTTTGCCTCTGCCAGTGCGCTGGGTCTTCCATCACTGTCGTATTAGCCTAAGCGGTATAGAGCAGATTGCTTATTTTGGTTTACCTCCACTTGGGGCTGTAACATCAGCTGTAACTCCTAGAGTGACAAATTCCAAAGGCAACGTCGCAGTAAACGAGGGTCCGAAGACCCGGTTCGCACGTTTCCCCAGGGGTGGGGGTGGGGGGCATGAGAGGGGGTCCTGTCAGGAGCTATTTGCACAATTATTCCTGATCCAGGCAGCACCCCCCCACCCCCACTCTCGAATGGAATCCTTTCCCTCCTACTCACACTGATTGGTGATGTTCACAGTTTCCTATGAGCTAAATACGCCAAGTCCTTAATTTCTTTGAAAATACTAATTTGAAGTGATTCCTCCCTTTTCCTTGGAGCACATTTAACTCTTTTCAGATTTCACACTTCAAAGAATTTACAGGGGTGTCTGGGTGACTCATTCGGTTGGGCATCCGACTTCAGCTTGGGTCATGATCTCACAGCTCATGAGTTCGAGTCCCACGTCAGGCTCTGTGCTGACGGTTCAGAGCCTGGAGCCTGTTTTGGATTCTGTCTCCCTCTCTCTCTGCCCCTTCCCTGCTCATGCTTGCTCTCTCTCAAATATAAATAAACATTTAAAAATTTGGAAATAGAATTTGCAGAGAAATGTCCTATATCGTGAAATTCTAGGAGTAAGGAAAATTTAGTACAAATTGGTAAGTGGCACACTTAGGTTGGAGCGCCTTGGCCGAGGGGCTTTAAAGATGCCGAATGTGGGCCAAGCCCCTGTCCCCTGAAGGTGGAGGCTCTGGGGTGGGGGGTACTCACATGTTTATTTGCTGCATGTCTAATTGTCACATAGCTGCACAGGTGGCTAGATCCTGTAACCTCAGTGTGAATCCTAGCACCAGCAATGATGGTTTTGCATCCTGCTAGGGATCAGCTCGGAAACCCTGGATGGTTGCACTGGTCCCGGTGGGCCAGGGTGGCATCAGCCCTATGTGCATTATCTGAAACCCTGAAACTGCTCTACAAGAAGGGGTGTCACTCTCCTAATCTCACACAGGACCCCCCTGTGCCCCATTGTGTAAAGCGATTTGTGGAATGCGGTGTCTACAATGTAATCAAAGCTTCAGCCAGCTTGTTCTTAATGACAGTGTTCCCTTTCCTCAGGTGGAAGGATAAATTATAAAGAATCCTATCTCATCAAAGTGATTATTCAAGCTGAGCATCAGTTTATTGCATTTGCCCAAACAAGTGTCGGGACGAGAGTTGCTAAAGAATAACAGAGCCTGATTTCCACAGGCTGTTTTCAAAGCATGAAGGTCTGCAAGCTAGGTGTGGTCTATCCTGAAGCTTCAGACAGCCTCATCTGTTGGTTTTCATGTGAGAACGTGTCCCAGCCTCCCAGCAGGAAGCAGGAAAGGAGGGCTCTCCTCTCTGGCCCTGGGGGCATATTATCTGGCTGTGCAGATCCACTGGGAGAGAGGGGCTTTGATGAACACGTTGCATTTAGCACTGACCAGATATGGATGGATGCCAGGAAAGCGTCCTTCTTCCGCTGGAAGTCCCTGTGCTCTGCCTGAAAGGATGGAAAGGCTGAGATGTGGCCCCTCCAACCTTGTACCTGAGACTCCGCTATCCCATAGCTGCTCTCCCCCACCTTCCAACACAGCTGGGACATTTTTTAACCACACTGCTTTTTTCTCCCCCCCCCCCAACATCCTTCAGTGTTTGATCATTTTAAAAGTCCGGAGTAGCATGTTTTTCTAATTAATTGCTTTCCCATGGATTCAGAGCCCTGCCCTAACCACAGCTTCAAAAATAAATGAATTTTTAATTCCTTGGAGTTGTTAGGATAGCTCTATGGTATATTTCTAAAATAAAGAATTCTACATAAGGTTCTATTAGAAGTCCCAGGTGCTCCCTGATAACCCGATGGATCACAAGTGAGCTCTCTCTCTCCCTCCAGAGCACCTCACACCCCATATCTGTGGGCCCAGCAGATACGCCCGGCTACCATAGTGAGCACTAGCCCCAAGCTCAGCTGCTCAGCTATGAAAAACAAGGGGTCAGACGCTGCAGATTCACCTAATTTCTCCATGATCCTGTAACAGAGCCCCTCCCCGCAGTGGCTCCGTCCATCCCTCCAGCTGCTGCCCAGAAATCATGGGAGAGTTCTCATGGTCTTAGGGACCAATGAAGGTGCAGAAGCAAATGTCAGGACTGAGATGAAGGAAGTGCTAATGAACCAAGGGCTGCTCTGGGTCATATTTAGACAGTCCAGTCAAAACTTTCTTCGCATTTTTCTAGGCTAGGGATTAGCACCTTGCATTAATAAGAAGCCTAACTAATCTCAATACAGACTCAGTCTGTTTTTCAAATGAGTCTTTCTGAAGATACTAAGCATAAGGATTAGGAAATAACTCAGCCTTCAGGGCAAATGCCTCAGTACAAGGAAAGTCATTTGACCACACGGGAGGCCGTTTCCTGTGCAGCACCCACCGGAGACTCCAGAAGTTAGGGATGCTCTCCCCTCCTGCCATTCTCAGCTCCCCTGGCTGGAAAGCCATTCCTGCTGGGTCAGTCAGAAAGGGGGGAGGCCTGAGTTAAGGTCAGCAGGCACCTGTCACCTTTCAGCCCAGAGCCAATGCCTCACTGGCACCCGGTAGTTGTCTAGAATGGGCCACTTCTTACACACTGTGCTCTGTGACCTGAGGCAAGCATGTTCATTTCGTTAACCTTACACTTGATTTCCTATCTGTAAAGTGAGCTAATAATAATACCTCTTTTGGGTTTCACTCTAGGACAGGGGTTCTTAAAAGGGTGTGAGGTGAGGGATAGAGGATTCTGCACCCTGTGGTCCATCCTCCCTTCCCTGCCCCAAGCAAGACCTTTGGCGATGTCTTAGGTTGTCAGGATGAGTGCCGTTGGGACCTCGTTTGTCAAGACCAGGGATGCTCCTAAGCACCTGCAGTGCACAGAACAGCCCCCCCAACAGGGAAATCTACATCTAGCCCCAATGTCAACCGTGCTGAGGCTGAGAACCCTGTGCTAGGGTGACACATGTTAACGTAAACAAAGACACTTTGAGTATAAAGCACCAAGGAAGCCTTAGGAATCTGCCCCTGTGTTACAACTTCTTCAGAATGCCCAATAGGATCCTTTAGAGTCTGAAAAGCAGTGCTATTGTTCTCATTAGCATACTTCCATCAATAAAGTAGTAAGATATTCAAGAACTGTGTGTTTCTAGGGGACCCCGTAATGCTACTTTCGCTTTGAATTTTAAAATCCAGGCATCCCTAATAAACATTTGCATTTTTCTCGAGCTTGCTCTTTTGCAAAAGTGGTTGCTAATTGAGAAGCGTCAGGAGTAAATGATGGGGCGTGAATGACGTGAAGAGGAAGAAACATGTGTATCCAGTGATCTAGCACCTTCTCGAGGATTCTCTATTGGTAGCAAACATTGTGTCCAACGGGTAAATAGGAGGCCAAGGAAATTCTACATCAGAGAAACTTCCAAATGGGGATAAACCCAAGGTGGCCAAACCAGACAACTTATTGGATCCCAGGGCCTGGGGGACCTTCTCAGAGAGACCCCCTGGGACCTTCTTGGCTCCCTAGCAGATCCCAGTGGCTGTGACCCACAGCTGCTGCTGCCACTTTATCAGAGGCTTCCCTGAAGAGATACAGACCAGGGGCAGCTCCAGACCTCAGCCGTGGTGGAAGAGGGCTGTGGGTCCTCTGTCCCCCTCTCCACCCCTCCCCATGTCCTTCCCTCCTGTGTCCCTCCTGCCTGTCTCCTCCCTTCCCCTCCATCCCATCTCCATCCCCCTGTCTCCTTCCCACGTGTCTCCCTCCCTTAGCCTCTGCTCGGGGCTCTAATGGGGAGCCAAGCCAGCTGACATTTACTGGCTATACACCATGATTAAAAAAATCCAACCAGATTTGCCATTCACTGGACTGAACAGTAAGAATCCCCAATATGAAAGAGAAGAACAGAACATCCCTTCTCTTCCTGTAGCCAGTCCTCTGCTTCCAGCTCTGAAGTTCAGAGTTGATTATTTTGAGATGCATTTCCTTGAGACACATGGCCGATGTTATGAAAATCAGGAACCCCGATGGAGGCGTCTTCCACCTCCAGTTGACGTGTCAAGGTGGTTTTGTGAGCAGAATGCAGGACACTGATATTCGTGCCTTTCTGTCACTTCGTGTTGATTTTGAGCTGGGTATGTGAGGAGGAAGCAGATGATCTGTAAGCAGCTGACATGTCACATGTACTTAGAAATACATCTGAACAAATAACAGCTTCACATCCAATAAACATCACTCCGGTGATAGAGGCCAGCTCTTAATATAAAGCCTTTATTTTTATTTCATTGTGTTTTGTTTCACGAATGCTGTAAGCGGGAGCTATAGAGCACCTAGTTGCCTCTGAATCTCTTGGTTGAAACATAGTCACTAATGAGGCTCTGTGGATTCAATCTCCTTATGGACCAGCTAGCCTCCCTTTCTTTTTGGATCCTATTTCCATACTAAGGAGTGATGTTTGCTGTTGATCAAAAGAGAGCTGGGTACAAATGAGATGAGCCAGAACCCGGATGACTGGCCAGCCTGTGTTTGCTCCCATGGCTCGTGCATGCCCTTGGTCTGATAAGCTGTGGTCAGGACACCGGGTCAGAGGAGAGGGAGGCGTTGGCCGCCTTGTGTCCAGAATCAGCCAGGCTGCTTTTCTTTGTTCTCCTTAATGAGCTGCCCACCATTAGGAGACTGTAGACAAGGCAAACAGAATATCATGCTAATAAATTTGTATTTATTCTGTAGGCAGCAGAGAGACATTTAAGATTGAGAATTCCTTGCATCAAGTAATAGTGTCCCAAGGACACTTTGCTGGTGGTGATACAGAGGCAGGTAACAGGCTAGGTGACAGGGCAGGTGGTTCCAGGGAAGCCTGAGGACAAATCCTCGCATTTCTTAACTGTGGAGTATGACTTGGGGCAAATTGATTTTACCTTGTGGAGACTGACTTAGTTCTCCCTAAAAAATGGGATAACGTGGGATGCCTGGGTGGATTAGTCAGTTGAGCATCCGACTTCGGCTCAGGTCTTGATCTTTCAGTTTGTGAGTTCAAGCCCCGCGTCAGGCTGGCTGCTGTCAGCATGGAGCCCACTTGTGATCTCCTGTCCCCCTCTCTCTCTGCCTCTCCCCTGCTCATTCTCATCTTTTCTCCCTCTCTCCCTCTCTCCCTCTCCTCCTCTCCCCCTCTCTCAGTAGGGTCACTGTTGAGACATTAGTAAGAATGTGTGGTAGGGGCAAAGTAGCTAACGTGACTGCAGCTGGACAGCAACACAGTCTCAAGCCTCAGAGCAAGCGAAGATGCTAAGAGTCATCCCTAGCCCTGTGCAAATCTGGGGCTTACACTTGCTATGTAAGCCATTGCCATCCTGGGTCCTTGTATCAACATGCATTGGCATTTGATGCTACGTGGCATGAAGGCCTAGGGGTTTGGGGCCCCCAAATCCAGGTCATGGGAGCTCTGATGATTCCCCCAAACTGCTTCCCTGAGCTCCAAGGGCTATCACTTCCTTCGCTCTCCTGTGGTAAGCTGCAGGCCTCCTGTCTGTAATGCATCCTCATGTCAGTTCGGGTGCCCCGACTGGGTCTGTCCAGAGGCTGCAGTCCTGAGAGTGCCTTTCGGGGCCCCAGGATCCACCCAGAAGCAGAGAGCAGGGCCAGCAGGGGCCCTCGGGCCAAAGCAACCTCAGGAAATCAGCTCTAATTCCAGTTAGCTCTGGGACAAACCCCACTTGTCTGATTATCAGACCGCTGGGAACACAGACAGCCTGAAGATAAGTGAAAAATGCCAAAAGCCTAGCCTTGTAAAAACGTCTCCGAGGGAAAAGAAAACTGTCACAAAACTCAGTGCCATCAGGGTGGTTTGCTCCAAGGAAGGTCCTGCAGAATCTGGTTCACCAGTCAGCTCCTGTGCAGGCAAGAGCCTCCACTTTGTCCCGGCTTGTTACTGTGCCATTACTATTAATTATTGTGCGTGCTATTTGAGTGCCCTCTCCCAGCCAAGCAGAGTTAGAAGCAGCCCCAAGTTGGAAATAGAGGGGATGGGGTGGAGGGGGTGGCAATTACAAGGAGGAGGGGAACAACAGAGCAAAGGAGGCAGGACAGCTCGGCAATCAGCCCCTTTCACAGGCAGAGCAGAGGGGGGCCAGTGGACCCTCAGAAAGCAGCACCCACTTGGATGCTCCCAAGGGCCCTGGGTGGGCCCCCGTCTGTCACTGCTCATCGCGAGCCCCCTGGACCACTCGTCTGTGCTTGTGATGCTCTAGGGAACAGGAAGTCCTGTCAAAGATCGGTCCTAAAGTAAATAAGGTTAAAAATGTTTGGGTGTTTAAATGTCCTTGATGTACGACCCCTATTTTCTGTAAATAGCAGAAAAATGAGAAGATATGGCACTAAATCATTGGTACAGCTTTATTATGATTGAATTGACTACATCTGAAATTATCTGAGGAGAGGAACAGGGTCTGATGGTTCTCTTGTGCGCCCCGTACTTGACTGGTTACTCAGAGTTGCGTGATAAACAGGATTTAACAGAAAAAGAATCTTCGTGTTTCTACAGATCTTCACTCTCAAAACACATGGTAAGAGGTGATTTCTTCCTTCCTAAAGGTCTCAGGCTTTTCCTTCTGTTACATGGGGTCGTATCACGGGGACAAAAACTATAGCACAATTCCAAATGAGCAAAACCATGGCAAGGTCTAGAAAAGGACAAGGAAGTGAATAAACTTCCCAGATTATTTACCTGGTAAATGATCAGTAAGTCAACTTGGGCAGAAATAGAATTCTGTTGTCCTTTACTAATTTGAACAAATGAGCTCCCATTTAAAACGGCTGATCCATTTAGATGAATGCAAGAGAAAGCCCTAATTTTGAGTCCAAATGGATTAAAATTTTTAAAAATTCAGTGGCACGGTTATACAGACATGGTTATTCTCTGAATACCTATCTGCTCTGATAATTTGCTCAGGGTCCAAAAAACACGTCTTTCTCCACTCTTCGGGTGGTTGCATTAAAACATCAACTGGAGAAGCTGGGTTCCTTGGTGTACCCGTGACCTGCGAGGAAAGTGCCATTTGAGAAGGATGTCATGTGCCCTGCACCCCTTTAATGGCTGGCACTCGCTGCGGTGAAGCACCAGTAAGAACACCTGGGGAGTTGAGTATCCCCTTGTTTCAGACATGGAAAGATGGGCTCATTATGGAACCTGGCCATGGAACGTGTGTGAGATAGGCAGGCAGAATTCTGTGGCTTCTTTTGTAAACATGGTGCAAACAGCATGCCCCTAAGCCTGCTGCACACCCACAATTCACTCTCTGAAGCAGCTCTACGCCATCTTGTTGAGTTATAGTCCCGCGCTCCAAATGCAAATCAAACTTACATACTCTGTGGGCTTTGTATTTCCACAAGAGAGAGAAACATAAGTCTTCCTGTTGGGGGAGGCCTATTTCAATCGTGCATTTTCGCCTTATTTGCTCCTCTATATCTTGGTTCAGTGTGTCCGTTCCTGCCTGCTCCTGTGTTTAATTGGTGCCTGTCAGAAAGGCTACCAAGCAAATGTATTGAGTGTCTTTGGGAAAGGAAGTTGCGGGTGAAGCCTTCTGCCAGATTCAATCTTTGTTTTGGCATGATTTGGAAATGTGTGTTGTGACCATCTGTCTAGAGCTGACCGGGTGGAACAGGCAAAGGCACCCTGCTTCGGAGACAGGAGTGGTCACCACGATTCATGGGAGAACAATGACAGTGAACCGAACACGGCCGCAGACACACACAAATTGAACTGTTAGGAGCCTTCATTTTTGCATTGGAATAGTAATAGGTTTTCTGCAAGGATGAACAGAAATGCCTTATTTTCTGCTACTTTGATAGTACAGGTATGTCTGTGTGTATAAATGTGCACACATATTGTCCATCTATCACAGCTAACCAAAACTTGGCCTTATCAAAATGCGGTCTATCTTTATACTTTCATTTTCCAGGTTAATAACTTATTTTAATATGATATCCGTTTAAAATTTGTCTTCAATGTGATTTTTTTTCTACCTTTTAAGTGACTGTCATTCATTGTTTTTATTCCTCACATTGGATATCAGAGCAGTAACAAAGAGTCATCTGATAACTGCTCTGTTTGCATATGGATAATTTTGGTAATGACAAGAGCTGACAATAATGAGCTCTTCCTACATGATCACTGCCAGAACCTTCTCACTTGAGCCAGAATCTTCTCCAGAGCAGAGCCTGAAGCAATAATCCATTCCCTTACTTGGGAAGTGAAAGTTCAGAGTGGCGAGGGTAGAAGGTAAAGGGCAATTAAGGAAGAGAAGATATCGAGCCATCCATTGCGTTCGTGCAAGCTTCAACTTCACAGAAGCAAAATAGACCCCACTGGTCTCTTAACAGGTGTGTTTATATGGCCCAGAGGATTTTGGGGGGAAATTCACAAGGGAAGACCCGCAAGCTGGCTATCCCTCACAGGGCAGAAAGGAGAAGGAATTTACCTGCCCAGCTTCCTTCTGGTTCCCGATCCCTTTGCTCAAGGTGCACCCCCTGCCAAGCTGGCATGCTTCCTCACCTGATTACGTTGCGAAACTCAGTGCCCAGGAAGCTGTGACATTTCATTCAAGCCTACAGAAGCTCCTTGCTGAAAGGCTACTTGTGTCGGGCCCAGAGCCATGTATGAAGTCAAGACTTCAAGTTGGATTAAAGTTAAATCTCAAAGGGTTTGACAAGGACCCTCTGCAAAGGTGGCCCTGGCAGTGAGCAGTCTAGTCGAGAAGGTGCTTTGGAAAGATAGGGGTGCTCAGCGAACGGAGACCTCAGAGGACCCTTATGCAGAGAAACAGAAATAGATTCAGATTTTGTGGAATCTGGATTACACCATTTTGGGGGTCCCTTTTTAAGAGAAACAATACAGAATTATTACTGTAATTGAGAATGAGAAGACAAATCATAACAGAGTACAGATTTTAAAAAGCCAACAGATACCGTGAAAATCATGCTTCAAGAGCATAACGTAGTATATATATTTAGTAACCATCCGCCTGACACTCCTCTGTAATATTATTTTCCTACACTTTTTGGTGGCACACTCTTTGATGGCCTTTTCATATGGCATTGATTTTTGTAGTGCCATTTTGTATAGAAAGAATAGAAAGATAATTCAATCTTTCCCTTAACATGGTTGATTAATTTTTTTATAACGGCTTTGTAACTTCTTTTTGGAATGTTATCGATAACTTAGGCTTGTTTTTAAATTTGAGGCAACCTGTAGTGATTTTCTTTTATATAAGGTCTGTAAGACTTCAGTGCACTTCAGGCTTTCTGGCGTAATGACTGGTCTTAAATACTCGATACATTGACAACATTCCTCATTGGATTTCAGTGTGTTACTTATATTGGCGTATTATGAGTTCGATGTTGTTTTCGTCAATGTTAGCGAATCATGTCAAGTCAGCAAAACCTTTAAATATTTTTCCAATATGACCCTGTGATTATTCCTCCTCATTAATTATCAGATAATCGAAAGGCTTGCTCATTGCCAGATGTAGTTATTTATTGATGAATAACGTAGGAATTTGGTCATTAGAAGAGAGTACTTGCTTCTTGAGGCATTTTGCTAGTCTGTGGCCATTTGTGGGCTATTTCATCGAAAGTCTGGATTTCTTCTGGTTAAGATGTCAGATGCAGTAAGACGTGATCCACTACATGAGAATATATAAAATATGCAACTTCATAATTGACCTACTCACTGTAGAATTGCTATAGGTTTTTGCGTCTCAAGCACAGCAATACTACTAAGTTCTGTTTTAAGTCATTCCTTTAAAAAAAAAAGTGCATACATTATGTTTATGATTATGTAAACTGCATAACCAAGTATGTTCTTGTCCAAAAAGAATTTCCATTGGACAAGGTATTGATAGGAATCAATCTCCCATTTATCATTTTATACATTTGATGAGTGAAAGAAATATATACCGATGAACTTCTGGCTCCCTAAATTTCAAAGCTTGTGTCCTTTTTCCATCCACATTTCTTTATGATTATGATTATGATTGTTATTTAAATTCAAGTTAATTAACATACAGTATAGTCTTGGTTTCAGGAGTAGAACCCAGTGGTTCATCTCCTACATATGACACCCTCATATTTCTGATGCTGGTGCTAGATGCCTTATCATAATCCTGATCTTGACCAATCAGCCATGGCATTGGGTGGACTTGTTGACATAGTCAGTGCTAGGAGGATCCCTGGAAGGTGTTTCTCTGCCAGATTACCTGGCAGTAAGTTAATTCATTGCAGAATGAATTGGAAACCCCATACATCTATCTAACTAAATGGCAAGCAAAATGTGTATCCAGTTCAAATTCCCCTAGGCTAGATACCCCAAACGCCCAGTACCACGTTCATATCACCTAGCCTAGGATGATTCGACCAGAGAGGACGTTGCAGTGGAAAGATACACCTGTCTTAACCAACTGCAGTTAAAATAGCTTTTCAAATTTCCAGAAATACTTGTCCATGTAAGCACATTGTTGGATCCCCACCACAGCCGTGAAGGGGCCCGTGCAGGTAAAGAAACTTAAAGCTTCAGTTCCTGTCACTAAGAGAAAATCTACTTAAGTAGTTGTCCTAGGTACCAATACCTAGTACCAATAGAGTGTACTCATCAGTATTTGTATCTGCAGGAATGACATGTGACTTCCCAAAGGTAGCTTTAATGCAGTACCCTAACAGTTCAAAGAATTGTGATTTTTGAGACAGTTTTCCATTAAAGTAAAGCTGTAATATTATTCTGCTAGCCAATAGAAGCAAGAAGTTGGGATTTTTCTTTTTTTCTTTGTTGAAAATGAGAAAAAATATCTTCATCTCCTTGGATAGCCGCAATATCTCAAGTGCGTATAGACAGAAGTTTGGGAAGTGTTTTTTGATTGTTTGGATTCCTCATGGTGTCTGCAGTGCACCTTCCTCTCACATCCCCCCAAGCATTGCCTTTGGGTAAAAGTTGCAGAGTAATGAATTATTAACCTGATGTATGAATGGATGAATAGAAGGATTTTATATAATTTGTTTCATAATTTTCTGTTGGCAGACAGAGGATATTCTATCCATATTTTATAAAGAACTTCACATCAATAAGAAAAAAAGAGAAAAAATGAGAAAGGACATTTTATCAGTTAAGATTAAGGTTAAATTGCAGGTGATAGAAGGTCCATAATAAAAAAGCAAAGATTTAATTCTCATTTACACAGCGTCTAGAAATAAATGGCCCAGGACAGGTAAGGTGTTCCTTAAATACCTTGAATCCTTGAAACCCCTCTGTTTTGGGGGCACCTGGGTGACTCAGTCAGTTAAACATCCAGCTTTGGCTCAGGTCATGATCTCACAGTTCATGAATTCGAGCCCCGTGTCAGGCTCTGTGCTGACAGCTCAGAGACTGGAGACTGCTTTGGATTCTGTGTCTCGCTCTCTCTCTGCCCCTCCCCAGGTCACATGTTGTCTGTCTGTCTGTCTGTCTGTCTCTCTCTCTCTCTCCCTCTCTTTCTCTTTCTCTCTCTCTCTCTCTCAAAAATAAACATTTAAAAAAGGAAAAAAAAAGAAACCCGTCTATTTTGTTGTGCCAACCTCCATAATATTTGTCTTTTACTCCTGGTCCAAGATGAATGCTTAAGTTCCAATGATCATATCCAGATTCCAACTTAGAAAGGAATAATATCCAGATTCCAACTTAGAAAGGACATGCACTTTTCCTTTAAAAACAGTTCCTGAAAGTAGCAAGCTTTCTTTTTTTCTTATATCCCATCAGGCAATATTTAGCTATATGACTATACCTACATTTAAAGGAGAACGAGAATTTTAGTCTTAGTCCTGTGTGGCCATGCATCCTATTAAAAATTGGGATGTTATTACTAAGGAAGTAAGAAAAGAGGAATATTAGGAAGCAGTGAATGGTCTCAGCTTGAGATATGAATAGGCCATTCACAATAGAAATATAAAGGGCCAAACAACTTAAAAGCGAACTCACTAATAGTTTTTCAAAGCAGGTTAAAGTAAGAAATTTCTCCGTTGACAGAAATGAAAGAGACAGAAAATGTCCAGACAAGGCTATAGGGGTACAGGTTCTATCATGTACACTGTTGGGGGTATGAAGTAGAAGGGCTAATTAGAACAATTTGATAGTAGTTGTGAAAATAAATGGGCCATTCCTTTTTCCCAAAAATTACACTTCCACATAGGTTTTCTAAAGAAAGAGTGCAGACAGAAATCGCCAAGCTGTTCAATGCAACATTATTTGGCATAGTGAAAAGTCTGGATAAAAAATAAATTGTTTTAGGGGCGCCTGGGTGGCTCAGTCAGTTAAGCGCCCGACTTCAGCTCAGGTCACGATCTCACGGTCCGTGAGTTCGAGCCCCGCGTCGGGCTCTGGGCTGATGGCTCAGAGCCTGGAGCCTGCTTCTGATTCTGTGTCTCCCTCTTTCTCTGTCCTTCCCCCGTTCATGCTCTGTCTCTCTGTGTCTCAAAAATAAATGTTAAAAAAATTTTTTTTAAATAAAAAAAATAAAAAAATAAATAAAATAAATTGTTTTACACAAGAAACAGATGTTGGCGAGGATGTGGATAACAGGAACCCTCGTGCACTGTTGGTGGGAATGCAAACTGGTACAGCCACTCTGGAGAACAGTGTGGAGGTTCCTCAAAAAATGAAAAATAGAACTACCCTATGATCCAGCAATCGCACGACTGGGTGTTTACCCAAATGGTACAAAAACACTAATTCAAAAAAAAATAAGTAAAAAATTAAAGTAACACTAATTCAAAGGGATACGTGCACTCCTCTGTTTATTGCAACATTACTTACAATAACCAAATTACGGAAGCAAAGTGTCCAACAACTGATGAATGGATAAAGAAGATGTGGTGTATACATACAATGGAATATTATTCAGCCATAAAAAAGAATGAAATCTTGCCATTTGCAATGACATGGATGGACCTAGAGTGTATTGTGCTAAGCGAAATAAGTCAGTCAGAAAATGACTTATATGTACAATTTAAGAAAACAAACGAGCAAAGGAAAAAAAAAAAGAGAGAGAGAGACAAACCAAGAAACAGCTCTCTTAACTATAGAGAACAAACTGATGGTTACCAGAGGGGAGGTAGGTAGAGGGATGGGTAATCTAGGGGATGCAGATTAAAGAGTATACTTATCGTGATGAAAAAAAATAAACTGATAAAAAATTATCTGTGGATTAAATAAATAAACATTTTGTCTTGGGGTGGGTTAAGTAAGTTTCTTTATAGCTATGGAATTCTAACCAATTATTAGTAGGAATGAAGTTTATATACTGAATTGAAAAGATATCCAAGATACGCCAATACACTCTTTAAATATATTTAAAATATATTTAAATACACTCTGCACTTCGGACTAATGTCTATGGGTATGTTGGTGAAGAGGTGGAAAGGTGAGTAGGTTATTGGGATTTTGGCAATTGGGGAGTTTTACTTTTTGCTTTACATTATCTGTAATTATTTAAATTTTTATAAGAATATGTTTTCTCTTTAAAATTTAAAAAATGAAAATATATCACCTCTATACTCACTATCCACTCACTGCTGTTAATATTTTGGGTAGGGTTGTTTGGTCCCTGTTTTTCCCCTGCACAAATGTGTATGTGTATGTGTCTGTGTTTGTGTATTGTTAGATTAGCAAGAGAGAATTATGTCCTGTAGTTTTGTATTTTGATTTTGATTTTATTACATAGCAACACTTTGGGAGAATATTCTTAAGTCATTCCCATTTCAAAAGGTTTTCTTTCATGCTTTTCTATAGCATATCTTATTTAAAATGCAAATACTCTTGCATTTAATCACTTTCAAATCTTGGAAATTTAAATTATTTGCAATTTTAAAATTATTTGTGAATAATGCTGCAATGAACATCTTTCTAGGTAATCTTAGTCACTGACTCGGTCACTGTCACAGGAGAGATTGTTAGATGTAGAGGTGTTGTGCTGTAATGAACTACATAAGACTTGTGATATAAACCATAATACTCATTTGTCCTTCTAAAGATTTTGCTAGTTAACCCTCCTATCAGCAATAGTGAGCCCATCTTACCGAAACTAACCACCGTTGAAATTTATTTTTAGAAAAGCTTGTACATTTGATAGGCAAAATAATATGTTATTGATTAATAAGTTTAAGCTATTAAGTGAGGTTGAGAGTTTCAAGTGTTTACTGAGAAAGTTTGTTTATGTCATTGTTCTATTTCTATGGCGGTATAATGAATGACATTTTTTTACTATTTACATTTATAATTTAAAAACATTTTTTTAATGTTTGTTTATTTTTGAGAGAAGGAGGGAGACAGAGCATGAATGGGTTAGGGGAAGAGAGAGAGGGAGACACAGAATCCAAAGCAGGCTCCAGGCTCCGAGCTGTCAGCACAGAGCCCTATGCAGGGCTCGAACCCACGAACCGTGAGATCATGACCTGAGCGGAAGTCAGACGCTTAACTCACTGAGCCACTCAGGCGCCCCTACATTTATAATTTTTGATAAATCACTTATGTTTCTTTAATTTGAAAAATGTTTTCCACTCGCAAGCCATATGTCTGCAGGACCTCACCCAGGACAGCCCCCCCTCTTCCCACCCCCTACCCCATCTTGATCAGTCTGGATCCTTCTCCAGACTCCACAGAGTGTGCAAAACAAGCATGCTAAGTTCCAAGCCCCTACCTTTTTTTTTTTAATGTTTATTTATTTATTTATTTTGAGAGAGAAAGAGAGCAAGTGAACATGAGAGGGGAAGAGGCAGAGAGACGGGGAGAGAGAGAACCCCAAGCAGGCTCCACACTGTCAGCACAGAGCCTGATGAGCAGGACTTGATCCCACCAATAGTGAGATCATGACCTGAGTCGAAATCAAGAGTTGGATGCTTAACTGACCAAGCCAGCCAGGCACCCCCAAACCCCTACTTTTTTAAGTCAACTGCCTTCTCATTATTTGAGGGAAATACCATACGTTGCTATATTTTCAGTGCCTTCTCTAAAAATGGTTCTTCTTGCTATGAGTTAACTGCCCCATTTGCTCAATTCAGCTTAACAGTGAATAGAATAGCCAGTCTTTCCCATTTGCTTGACTTTTGTCAGCATGTCCCCAGTATTGTACTTTTTCTGACCTAAGTCTCACAAGGATCTTACAATGAAAATATGGTCCCTAGGCTCCTATCTACACACTGTTTCTTTATGGTAACCCAGACCCAGTCTCTCAGGAGGGTTCAGAAACACCACTGGACAGTTGTCCATTTCCCTCTTTTCCACCCTATTCAGCCTGATTCAGTTCACCCCCACCTGATACTCCTGTATGGCTGTTTGCAGTCACACTAATCAAAGTGTATGTTTGTGTTATGGTCTAACCTTAGCCAGTGCTGGTCCCTGTTTACACAGCCCATCTCTAGAAGACTTTCTGAGGAATATTAGTTCACTTATCAGAGTTCCACATCACCAGGTGTTCTCCTTAGAGTAACAGTATGAACTGATTATCCTGATTCCTTGTTTGTTCTTTCTGAAAGCTTGGTGGGTCAAGCTATTTCTGAAGATACTGCATCGAGGAAATTAAAGATGAGATATCTTACCCTTTAGAAGCAGCAATGTCATTTGTGACTATGTGTGATTATGTTTAATCTTCTTTGTTTTTATTATAATTAAGCCTATATAAACCAAAGTCAGAATGTTTATAAAATTTTTATATGCCCTGAAAACTACTGATAAAGCCAGGACTTTGGGGCTTTTATTAACAAATTAATATATTTAAAAAAAAAAGAAGAGAAAGGAGAAGTAGAGCAATGTATGGCTGCAATGTTTTATTTTACAAATGAAGATATTTAAAAACACAATAACAAAAATGTCTACCCTCAATATCATCTAATAAAAGGAAGGCATTTTAATATGCCAAATAGGAAATATATAGTCTCCAAACAAAGGAGTTTTGTTTAGTTTTAATGGAATAAATTGGCTTTATCACTAGTCATTGGTGAAAACCATATTATACCAGGTCTCAACTCTGTTACTGGACTTTGGGAAGCACACATTACCCTGCTTATTCCGTCAACGGAAGGGGTCACCTAGCGGTGCGAGTGAGACTCAAGACTACCACCATTCAGAGCCTCTTAAAATTGAGCAGTTTTGGTGCCAGGGTTTATTGGAAGCCCATGAATAAGCAAACCACATCAATTGATTTTTCTTTCTATTTATTTCCATCAGAAGTGGTAGTGGTGGGGTGTCAGGAGTTGTTGTTGTTGTTGTTGTTGTTGTTGTTGTTGTTGTTGTTGTTGTTGTTTTTATGTGTTTCCAGATCAATTCTCTTCCAATTCACTGGGAACACATTTCAAACAAGTGGGACTGATCAAATCCTATGACCCAGTCTCTCTCCCTGGGAAAATGAAAGCAGAAATTACAATAACAAAAGAGACCACCACCACCAATGTATATGTATGTGTATGTGTATATGTATATACATTTGCACTGTGGTGTGTGTATATTTAGATCTAAAATAACTAAGGCCCAAAGCAAGACCTTATTTCTTTAGTTCCTTTTTGCAGGGACAACTGACATGTGTGACCCATTTGGGAGGACAGGAATCAAGGCACGTACCAGGTTATCACACTTAGGTTTTCTTTGTGAAGAACTGTGTTGGCATTCCGCACATCTGAAATGGGCATGTTTTCAAATGGAGCATAGTGGCAATTCTTCTGTATGTTGCTCAAAAGCAGCAATGGGATTAAGGAAGCAACCGTGTGCGAACAGATTCTAGTCGCTGCCTCCCTCAAACTGGACTATGAGAAGGGAGTCATGCATGAAAAATCTTTTGTTGAAGAAATCGCTTCATTCTTCATTCTTTTTTCTGCTCATTAAGTTTTTCACTGAGGTAAAGTTGACGTACAGTAAAATGCACTTAATTGAAAGTGTGCACTTTGACTAGTTAGGACACATGTACACACCTGCAAAAGCACCAGCATGATCAAGATCTGGAACATCGCCATCATCCTCAAAACATTGCTTATGTTTCTTTGTATTTTCTCTCTCTCGCCCCTTTCTGTCCCCACTTCCTATTCTCAGTAAACTACTGACCTTCTCTGTGCTACTGTAGATTATTTCCATTTTTAAAGAATCTTTTACAAATGCAATCCTACAGTATAAGCTTTGTTTGGCTTCTTTCACTCAGCATAATTATTTTGAGATCCATCCATGGTATTGGCATGTATCATTCCTTTTTACTGCAGAAGAGTAAAGCATTGCATGGACATACCACAGTTTGTTTATCCATCCACCAGCTGAAGAACATTTGGTTGTGTCCACTCTTGGGGTATTATTACAAATAAGGCTGCTATGAATATTCACATACAAGCTTCTGCATGAGCATAGACTTTCCTTCCACTGGTTAGATGTTTAGGAGAGAAATGCCTGGATCCCATGTTAGGAATGTGTTTAAGAAACTACCAAGCTATCCTGCCAAGTGGTTCCATGGTTTTAAGTTTCCATGAACAGCTGGACACCTGAGAGGAAGCCCCCATACAGTTGTCCAACATGCAGGCCCTCCTCTCCTTTCCGGTCTCAAAAACTCTTACTGCCTTCTCCCCCTAAGAGGCCCAAATCTGTCTCTCTGACTCTGAAAGTCTACTGGGCTTTCCCAGGTCCTCCCTCCCTGATCCAGGGCCTGGAAACTCCCTTAAAACAGTGAGCTGAGGCAGACATAGGACTGGGATCATTCATTTCCTGCCTCTTGTGAAGTATTGTCCTTCATTGCCCGATGTCCAGTGTCTTGAAAACCATTGTTTCAGATTTTTGTCCAGATTATCAGGTTGTTTGAAGCAAGAAGATAAATCTTGCTTGTTCATAAGGAAGTTTTAAAAGTTGACTAAGTAATTAATTGGATATTAAGAGTTGATATTTTAATCACCAGAAAATAAAGTCATCTGTTAAATAACTTGTGATCAGTCCATCAAAGAATGGCAACTTTTCTTGGTAGAGGAGATTCAAGTTAACATTATTAGATACACGTATAGTATTTTTACTTCAGGGTACAATACCTCTGGTTGTATAAAGCTGGGTAGAAGATGTATTGTATTATTCATTTTATACATATGAAAATTGGTGTCCAAAAAGTCAGTGTGACTGTCCTAGAATCACATAAAGTAAGGGCTTACTGCTTGCAGTTAGGAAAGGCCTAGCTTTGAAGATAAATCAGGGCTGGAATCGAGATCACACTCTACTCACTAAACTTAGTGACCTGGTATGTGGTTGCATCTACCTGAGGTTTTGGGTTTTTTTTTTCATTTTCACACAGGCACCTCATAGACCTCTACCTGAGGTCAGTCTTAGATAAGAAATGGTGGTTTGTTTGTTTCCAGAAACCTGTTAGGTCATAGCATACTTGCCTTCTGAGAGGGATGCCTCCATAGCACAGTTATATCGACCTGGGGTGAATGTTTGCTCTGTGTCTCTGTGCAAGAGATTTTAACAGGAGTGGAAAATAACATCATATTAAGTCATTCCTGGGATAATGATTGTAATAAGAGGAGCCAGCCTTGCTTGTTCCCACCGAAGATGGGCAGTTAGTGCACCTTAAATGTGGGCTCTCACTTTCTGTCAGCAAGATTCTAAGCATGAGATAAAAGGATTCTCTTCTAGTTGGATATATTTGCTCTACTGCTGCACATTTTATCTGTTTGAGACTCTTTTAATTCAGGTCTGAGCAGAAAACAAGAATCAGTGCAAATAACTGTAGATGACTTCGTGAAGAGATGTGTTGGCAGAGGTGTGGGCAGGAATGATGAGGGGCAAGTATGAGAGAAATTGGTGTCTGTTTCTGTGGGAAATCAAATAGCTATGTCCTGGGTAAGGACACATTATAGGGAACACATTGCACTGCTTTCTGGCCCTGCTGAAAACAGCTGACTAGTATCTAGTTAATGTGTATACAGGGGTTGGGTCCTGCCTGTGCTCATGAATTCCTTAGACCGTGTTATCTATGCAATATCTTGTTCTCCACCCTGCTTTCGGCATCTGCTCTCTTGTAGTCTTGGGAATGTCTTGTTGTTTTGCATGCTTTCTATGCTTTCTATAAGTTCTTACTGGCATACACGTAGCCAAGGACATATTGTGTAATGTTTACCCTATCATGTATGCTTAATAAATATGGGAGCTTGAGAGCAGCTCAGGAAGACTTCCCTTAGCCTCCCTCTCACCTCTCTTGACATATGGAGTCTTGAGTAATCCTTTCTGCCATCCTTGGCTTTTCTGGACAAAGCCAAAAGCTGAACCCACAACTGGTGACCCTGACGTGGTAAGCCAAACCCACATATTTCAGGTAAACTGGAAGATGGGGATATCCCTTCCCCATGTAACAGCTACTGCTTCCCAAATAAAGAACCTTTAGACATATCCAGTGATATTCTTCCTGTGTTCTGGAAAATGGTAGGAACCTTGCCCCATTGTGGAGGGAACAGGGCTGGAGAAGAGAAGCACAAGAATGCACTCATAGGAGGGGCTCCAGGCGACTCACCGTGGCAAGCGAGCCCTAGGCAAGACTCACTAGAGCAGAAGACATGTAGGGAATGAATACAGTCATTGAATCATGAGCACACAGACGGGAGGCTCTGGCCCTATGAATGCTTAGGAAGCCACAGGAGGACACCTCCAAGAGTCTGTGCAGAAGAACGATCCTGGACCTGATCAAGGTGCAGGGTTCTGGGAAGATGGATATTGCAAAAGGCATTCCTCTATCATTCAATACTGAAATAAACATAGGGTCAATGTGAAGAACAAAGTCGCTGAGAGGGAGGGGATTTATTTTCTCGGGGAGGATGATTGTAACATACCAGCTGTGTAGTAAGACACATTGCTTCTTCAGTAACCCAGGCAGAAAACTCACAACTGTATATAGATGCCTTCCGCTGTGAAATTTCCTCAATTTATATTCTTTTGTAGTGGGTGGTAAGTGGAGATGTGGTTAAGTGGGAAATTCGGTAACCTGGATTCTCAGAGTCTGTGAGTGGAAACTGATAGTCTGATGCCAAACCATTGTGTCACCTTTGACAAGTTATTAACCTCAATTAATGGCCTAACTTTCTTATCTGTATAGGTGGGAAGTCATGAGGGCCTGTTTACACATGTGGAAAATATCAGGCTTTGATGAACCTGGCCCTTCTGCTATAGAAGAGGGAAGAAACAGCAATTGTTTAGGGAAAATAGACTCTAGAAATTTCCTCCCAGATGACGGAAGATGCTTGAAACTCTATGCAATGTTTTTGTTGTTGTTGCAAAACTCCAAAACCCAGTGTGGTACTGGGGCAGTGTCTAGACCCAACAGATTACATTCACAAGAAATGTAACTTTGTGATATTGAAATAGAGGTACAAGTTATTTTCTGTAAATTCTCAACCTCCTCCCCAAATCTCCTCAACCCAACAGGGTTTGCTCAGTCCTTCCAAATGTTTGCCTTCTCCCTCTCCTTGTGGGTCTAACCTCACCAGTGAGGAGACAGAAGGGGACAGAAAGGGGCTCGGGGACACATAGCAGAGAGGCAGATTTCAGATGTCCTTGCAGTTCTGGGACAGAAGCCACCAGCCTGTCAAAGGGGTATGTCAGCAGAGTCACCCAGAGGACCCTGCTGAAACCTGACCACACACGGCAGCACGCACCTGGCACCATCACCAGACGTCATAGGTCAAGTTTGCTGCCTCCTCTCTCCAGGTGTCCCAGTTTCCTCTCGGGTCTCCCTACAAGCCCTTAGGTGACTCCATCCCTGGGAGAGGAGCAGCTACTCAATGACCCTGGTTATTCTTCCTGAGCCTCTGTGCTGCTCAACCAATAACTGCTTGGTTGAAATCAAGCTCCCTACTTAAAGTATCCATTCCCCCATGACAGTTCCTGTGACTGTTTTCCTTCTGTTTTGAGTGTCTACAGATCACCCAGGAGCTATGCCACCTCTGAAGCATCACACGAATATTTCAACAAGCCCACCCCGACCCTGACCTGTGTTCCTGCACTACACCCACTCCTCTTTTGGGTTCAGGTTTCCTTCCTCCCTTTTAGTGAAGCGGAATGGGACAGAGCCCTCCTAGTCAGGGTGGGTAACTGGCAGTCTGATTCGAGCCTTTGCAGCATTTAGTAAACACATCCATACAAAGCACCTGCTATGTGCCAGGCATTGAGATACAACAGTGAACAGACAAGATCTCTGATCTAATAGATTTACATTCTAGTGAGAAGAGGCAGACAATAAACAAAATGTATAATAAATGATTAAACTGTACAGAAGGGCATGGGTCAGCTAGAGCTAAGGAATGAACCATCACAGAATCTCAAATGGCACATGACAATAAGTCGTATTTCTTTTAAAAAAATGTTTTTAATGTTTGTTTATTTTGAGGGAGAGAGAAGGGGAGCACAAGTATAGAAGGGGCAGAGAGAGAGAGCGAGAGCGAGAGCAAGAGAGAGAGAGAGAGAGAGAGAGAGAATCCCAAGCAGTGCAGAGCCCCATGTGAGTCTTGATCCTAAGAACCATGAGATCATGACCTGAGCTGAAATCAAGAGTCGGATGCTTAACTGAGCCACCCAGGTGCCCAATGAGTGGTATTTCTCACCCAACTCTCTGAGCTTCACTTGGGTTTGGCTGCTTATAACTGGGCTTAGTTCAGTCCATTGCTCTGGGAATGAGTGTTTCCAGTCGGCTTCATGTGTCATCCTTCTTGAACCAGTAGTTCAACCAGCGAGATCCTCCTCACCTGGAAAGGCAGGAACACAAGAGGGCGAGCCTGAGCACACAGCACTTCACAAGTGTTTGGTTGCATCATATCCACTCTCATCCTCTTGGCCAAAGGAAGCCATGTGGCTTGGCCCACTGTCAACGGATGGGAAGTATACTCAGCTTCTAGTGGGAGGAAGGGCAAAGTCACCTAGCAGAGGTGTGAGCTCAGGGAAGGATGAAGCATTGGGGAATAATAATGCAAATCTACTGCAGAAGATAGAAAAAAATAAAAGGGAATAAGAGGCTTGGGAGTGCAAAGTGGGGGCTGGCTACTTTTATGTAGGGTGGTCTGGGTTTGGCTTATTAGAAAAAGACATTTGGAGAAAGAGTGGCAGGAGATCAAGATGTGAGCCATGTGAATAGCTAGGGAAGAGCATTCATGCAAAAGGAGGAGCCGGTGCAAAGGTCCTGAGGCAGAAGAATGCCAGGCATGTTTGAGGAATAGCACAGAGCTCACTGGGCTGGACCACAGTGAGCAGAAGAGGAGGAGGTGAGGGCCTGAGAGGGGTGGTTTGGCAGCACTGGAGGACTGAGCAAGGCCATCGTAAGGAATAACATGGGGAGCCATTGCAGGGATTGAGCAGGGGAGGCAGATGATCTAACTTTGCCTTTCAAAGCACCCCCCTGGTTTCTGTTTGGAGATAAGACTCTTCCTCCAAAGAGCCTTCCACGCCATCTAGACTGGGTTGGGCAGGCCTGTTCCCTACCTCTCGCCCACTTTGCAACTCTTATTCATGGATGCCATTTTCCCTCTGACGCTGCAAATTCAGTGTGAGAGAAGCCTCTGTGTTGGGCACCACTTAACCCTTAGAGCCAACCATTTGCTTGCACACACACAGATTTCCACAGAAATCAGGAAAAAGAGGATCCCTCCACAACGTTCCATTGTCCTCCAGAAACTGGGTTGATCAAATCTGCACATGCCCAGTGCAAGCGGGACTTCCCTACTGTGCAGGGTCCTGGGAGCAGCTGAGGCTCCTTTCTGGTCTCCAGTGGGGCAAGAGAGACGCCAAGTGCAGTGTGAGAGGGAAGTTCAAGATGGGCTGGTCTAAGATTAGATTATTTTAATACCTGAAAGTGACCAGAAGTCATGGAATCTGGCATGTCGCTGGGGGCCCACTGCTCAGCAGGTGGGCTTGACACAACACAGAAATATCAATTACCGGGAAAAAGCAAAACTATTTCATGTCCACAGCTCAGCAAGGGGAAACTTCATCAAACCAATTATACTGCAATGTCAGTGTGCTCCGGGGTCCCTTCCACACCACCTCCTCTCCCATTTTCACACTGTCCACGGGTGAGCTCAACTGCTCCTGGGGCTGTAATTCCTCGTCTCTTGGCTGATGGGTCTCCAGAGCATTTTCCAGCTCCAAGCTTCCTCCCGAATTTAAGGAGCCCATAGTGACCTGCCCTCTGTATGTGTGACATTGCAAAGGTGCCTCAAACTCAGCAAGTCTAGAACCAAAAGAAATCTTGTACCTGTATTTCCAGGTCTGATGCTCCTCTGGTGGTTTGTCCCCCACCAGCAAATGTTGCCCAAGTCCCGGCCAGCCTGAGGTGGAGGGTTGCAGTGTTGAGGAACGGGAGCGGGGCCGGAGCAAGTCGGTCCTGGTGACTTCGTTGTCACTTACCAGCTCTGGGATCAAGAGGTCTCACAGCTTTCCTCCCCACCTCGTGCCTTCACCTGCCCTTCCCACGGCAGGGCATCTCACTGTCATTGTCGTGGCAGGGACGGGGAGGCGTCCACCCAGCTTTCAACAAGTATGTTTGAACTCCTCCCCAGACGATGCCCGGTGTTAGGTAGTGAGATCACAGAAGAGAAGACACAGAAGGGGCCTTGCCCTCCTAGGGTTTTATAGTTCAGTGGATTAAATACATAATGCAGAGAAAGCACTTAGCAGGGAACCCAGCCCGTTAGAAGCATCCAGTAATGTTTAAAAAGAGAATCTAGACATAAGGCTTGACTCTTCTCCCTGCCTCAGGTTGATGAACCCCCGAATCTTGTCAGTTTTGCTTCCCAAATATCTGATATCTCCAGTATCAATGCCACATGTAGACCTTGTCCCCCAGAGGCTTGCTCACTTGGGAGCCCTCACACAGCCCACAGTGGGTTATCAGTACACCTCTCGTTCCTTGTTCTGGGTCCCGCACTCTGCCTGGCACCTGGCACATTGTAAGAGATAGAAAAATACTATTCTGGCAAACAATGGCACCGTCGTTTACATTTTTATTAATGTACTGTTTGATTATTAGGTTCATTATCTTTTAGTTTAGGCCCTAGGCAAAGGTTTTGAGTTAAATTTATTTGGAAACCTCTGGAAAGTCTCCATTTTTATATAAAGTAATCTGTTAAAGTAAAATTGTTAATTTTATAACAATGGTCCTGTGGATTTGGGGACACGGTCTTGAGGTTTCCTAAAAATGGAGAAACCTACACATGTTAGTAGGAGACTAAAAATGGAGAAGAGCTCAGTAGGAGACATGTGAATGCTATGTTGTCCCAAACATACTGTCCACCCATCCATTTTCTCCAGCTCCACTGCTCGGTCCAGACCAGTATCTTCTGCCCCAGGAGGACTTCCCAACATCCACAGGGCTCCCTCCCCTTCTTGTCACACTACAATCCATGTGATGCGCAAAGTAAGAGTGATTTTCTTAAACATAAATGACATCCTGTTGCTTCCCTGCTTAAAACTTTGTACCGAATTCTTATTGCCTAAGAGTCAAATTCCTAACTCTTTTAAAAAAAATGTTTATTTAGGGGCACCTGGGTGGCTCAATCAGTTCAGCAACCGACTTCAGCTCAGGTCATGATCTTACAGTTCATGAGTTCGAGCCCTTCATCGGGCCCCGAGCTCTCAGCCTGCTTTGGATCCTCCTCTCTCAAGACTGAGGGAGGGGGGCCTGGGTGGCTGGTCAGTTAGGCGACTGACATCGGCTCAAGTCACTATCTCACGGTTCACGGGTTCGAGCCCCGCATCGGGCTCTGTGCTAACAGCTCAGAGCCTGGAGCCTGCTTCAGACTGTCTGTCTCTCTCTTTCTCTCTCTCTGTATCTCCCTCTCCCTCCCTCCCCCTCTTGCCCTGTGCTCCTCCCCTGCTTGTGCTCTGTCTCTCTCAAAAAAATAAACATTAAAAAACATGAAAAAGCGAGCAAGGGAGGGGCAGAGAGAGAGAGATGGAAAGAGAGAATTTCAAGCAGGCTCCGTGCTATCAGCACAGAGCCCCATGCAGGGCTCAGACACACCAACACGATCATGCGATCGTGCGATCATGACCTGAGCTGAAACCAAGAGTCTGATGCTTAACCGGCTGAGCCGCCCAGGCGCTCTTGACCATTCAGACGAAGACTTCATTATTGCTCTTCCCATCCACCTGAACTTCATCTTGGTCCACTCCCCCTTGCTTCTTAGTGTATCTCTGTCACACTGACTTTCCTTTTAATTCCTCAAGCACGCCCAGGCGTTGCCATTGAAAGGGAGTTTTCCTCAGCTGTTCCTTCCCGCGGAGCCCTCTCGCATCAGATCTGTGCACAGCATGCCATTGGGGGATCAGTGTAAACGCGGCCGCCTCCGGCCTTCCCCGACCACCCAGTCAATAGCGCCCGCCAGGCACCATCTCATGGTTCCATCCTACTGTCTTGTTGTCACTTTTCTTGAGCTCAGCAAAGTCCACTTCCTGTATCTCTTCTCTCATGTGGGAGTGGCCAGCATTGGACACTCTCTGGGCGAGACCAGGGCAACTTAATCAAAAGAAATGTCCTGAAGGAAGGGAGATGACATTTGCAACCTCGAGAAGTAGTGTCAGTGGCTTAGCTCAAAACCAGTAAGCTGTGCGCCTGTCAACCTGCAAAAGTTGCTGATCTCTGGCTGTCTGACGCTTCGGTTTTGCCCTCTTTTGTGTCCCTCCTCATTCATGGTCCTTCGTTTAGCCAAACAGACAGCTCCTGAGCCGTTTAGCACAGAAGCGCTTACCAAACACCACCAGTAGGTCAGGCACTCAGAAAACCAGAAGACAGCCCTTGGGTTTATGGGCTCAAGAGCTGGAGCAGGAAGCCTTTCCTGTAAAGGCTAGACAGTGGCTCAGGCTTCCTGGTCCATAGAGTCCCTGTCACAGCCACCCAGCTCTGCCTTTAGAGATAAAAGCAGCCATAGCCAATATGTAAAAATGGCTGTGTTCTCATAAAACTTTATTTACAAAAACAGGATGTGGGCCAGATTTAGCCCTCAGCTGGAGTCTGCTGACTTCTGGTCTGGAGAGAACGTAGAAAATCAAATAAATAATCGATGATACACCGTAGCGAGAGGCTGGGGTGGGGAGGAGCACATGGGTTCACAGAACACAGCAGAGGGCACCTGATGCAGGTCTGAGCCCTGCCCGTCCCCTCCTGCTGGCACTGATTACCAGCTGGCCTTATTGAAAACAGAGAAAGAAAAGAAGAAAAGAGCTTTAAAATTAAATTAGCTTTTAGTTGTCAAGAGCCATATATTGTGTTGCTTTGGGTGTTTTGTTTTGTTTTGTTTTTTTGCCTTTAACACTGAGGTATGTCTTCTGATCTCCTTTCAATACACTGGCTCAGGGCCTTCCTCCCAACATGTCTTCCAGAAAGTAAAATCTCTAGAAATCCTCAGACTCTTAGCCTGGCAAGCAGCACGTGCATTAGTTCAAAAAGTAACTTTAAAGCCGGAATCCTAAATATAAGTTGCCTTGTGCACATAATTTCAAGTAAGGCTTGAGCCCCACGAACTTACAGAGAGGAAGAATGCTATGATCATACAAATTGGAGCCTGTAGAATCTTGGTATCTGAAAGGTCTCTAGAGATTGTCCGGTCTAGCCTGCCATTTCACGGATCTCTTTTCATGTAAGCTGCATTCTGAAGCCAGCTCCTGCGACAGCCCTCTTAGCCTGGAACTTTCTGGAAACCTTCCCCCAGCCTCCAGTGTCTTGGGATGTGCAACGCAGGCCGTTGCCTCTTTGCATGAATTCCCTTAGCTTAGTTTTACACATGAATTCGTATGGATTTGTTTTGTTACGTCATGTTGATTTTTAGTACTTTTAGGGAAATATTTTGGCATGCTACACACTGCTTTTCTGGCTAGCTGTAAAACAAAAACCTCAATTAGGAAAATAACTTTATTGATTATGTGCCACACATTTCTTAAATCACATTAATATTTAATGCACAGTCCATCTAACGATACCTCAGAAACGTCACTATACCTCCTCATTTTCAGACATTTTTTGTTGCAGAAGCGTTTTAAGATGTTTACAATCTTTTGAGCAGGTTCTTACTTTCAAACTACTCTCCTTCAGAGGACCCAATTCTTAACGTTTCTCTGATAAGAGGAATCAAAAACATGGCATTCTAGTGCATGAATTCATTCATTCATTTTAAGAATGAATGAAAGACCAATGAGAAGTCCTCTATGCAAGGTTTTTGTGAGCTGGCAACAAATATAATTTTTAAACCACTCCATTTTATAATAATTTATGTTAAATAGCTCTGAACATTCATAGCCACTGGACTGATTCTTAGCATTAATATTTCCTGTCACGAGATTTGGGGACACAGTAGGACAATTTATTTCACAGTGGGGTTCTTCTCTAAACAAGATCTGTCTTTATATGTGTCTCAATTTAGCAGAATTCTGTAGCATCTATCTCCTTCTAGCTGTTTCTCACAAAAGAAAAAAACAAAGACAGGATATGTGCATGAATTAGTATGTGTTCAGATGGCATCGGCAACAATTGAATAGTTATGTCCCACAACAGCTCTATGCAGATGATGCAACCCAGAAAGTATGTCATGCTAAATCGGGTTTCAGCTGTCTCTAGCTCTACAACACTGACAGTCTGAATAGAGTATGCTCGAAGATTAAAACTCAAAACTACGTGGACTTTTACAAATGTAGCACTCAGCACTTGGCCATTTATAAACATAATTTTAAGAATTGAAATTAATTCTGTTAGTTGGGGGACAAGAAGGTAATGTGATAATTTTTCATGAGATGCATTTTCCTCCCATGAGCCACATACCCCTTAGGATTTTAAATTTTATTTCATTACATGCAATGGTTATTTCATTATGATTTACCCATTCTTTGCAATTATTTTTCAGCATCTGTTTGGTAATACAGAGGCCTTAGAAAGAAAACCTGGGATTGCTGCTGATAAACCAAATCATTGTAATGGATTACTATAAAAAGGGGTTGACCTCTTTCCTTCTAAAACTTTAACTTACTTTTAAAAAAGAAAGAAGTTTATTTGTTAATTCTAATGCATACTGTTATAATGTTTATAATCTAGCGCTTCTAAAAGGTAATGGTTTATGTTTAGATTCAACCTGTCAACAGTAATTATATTTAGAAATACGACATATAAGCTATACTAAAGTCAAGTAATTACTTTTGAAGATTGAAACCATCTGGAAGAAATTAATAACTCATTAATTCCCTCTTGTAACCATGGATTCATATACTTTATTTTGTTTATTGTTAATGGTTCAAAATGTTATAAATAATAGAACCTAATTCAGCTGCACTTACTATATAAACTTAAAACATGGACTTCTACATGTGGCTCGTGGAAACAGTATCATTATGCTTTAGTTTGATTTTTGATTTCTTGAGGAATTCAGAACCTTGATAAACACTGAGGAGATAATATGAAGATCTAAGACACAGTTCCCTAACCTTTTCTAATTTTATGCCATTTTAAGTGTTTTTACATGATTTCCTCACTCCCCTCTAGTTTCTTGGTCAGGCTAATTCATTCTTGCCTTTTGGGTCTCAGTTTATTTATTTATTTATTTATTTATTTTCATTCGGGAAACATTCTCTGCCTGACCAACATTGGATTAACTTTTTCCCGCTGTGCCCCAGACTTAGTTATGTCACCATTAGACAGAATTCCACGAGGACAAGAACTGTGTATCCCATCCCAACGTCAAGCCAAGGAACCAGCACATAGCAGCCTCCCAATTGCTATGTATGGGTGTTTTTAAATTTTGTTTCATGTTTATTTATTTTAAGAGACAGCACAAGCAGGGAAGAGAGGGATAGAGAGGAGAAAGACAATCCCAAGCAGGCTCCACGCTGCCAATGCAGAGCCTAAGCAAGACTCTAGCTCACCAACTACAAGATCATGACCTGAGCCGAAATCAAGAGCCAGTCACTTAACCGACTGAGCCACCCAGGCACCCCTCAGTGACTAGGTGTTGAATTGACCAGGGAACATCTGACATAAGCTGATCAATCAGGCACAGAACAATATAATGATATGTACTAAAACGCTAAGTAGAATATAAAAATACTGCTTTGTAAACATAAGCATTATGGGGAATTGTAAAGTGAGTGGGAGAATCGGTGTTAGCTGGAGTTTTATTGAAGCAGCCTCCTGAAAGAGGAAAATGAAGGTAAATTGGAAGACTCTTAACACAGAGAGACAAGAGCATAAGGGAAAAGGAGGTTTGGTTCTGACGCTGTAAAGAGAGGACCTGAGAAGGATTTGGGAATGGCAATTAGGGAGAAATATAGTGGGGGGCAAGGAGCCTTATGGAGGGCTCTGAAAAACAGAAGGAAAACTTGAGGTCTTGATACATTGGCATTAGATAACTAGTTTATGGTTTTGGCCAAGACGTGCCACGATGAAAGCCACTTTAGAATAACATCACTGAGGTGTGCTGATTAAAAAGGAGGGGGGGGGCAAATGTGGGAGGAAGGAATGGTGTGGGTGCTGATTTAGGTTAACTCCAGACTGAGGCTAATGAGTTTGGAGAATTCATGCTATACCAACACTTGAAGACCTAATCCATTTGCTCTAGAAAGCACTACACTTTTGCTACTCTGCATATCTTTATTCAGCTATTTTTATACCTCCTATTTTGTAGACTCTCAGAATTAGTAAGTATATGTAGAAAATAAATAGTTCTGAAACAGAGAAGGTAGCTGCTACCTGAAAATTTCTTTTTCTCTATATGACAATAAATAGAACAGGTTAACATCTCAATGGAGATACAGTTGACTTGATGGGGAGCTGTTGTTTGTTTTAAGGCCTAAGTACCCAGAGCAAAATGCCTTGCACAAAGTAGTTCTCAACACATGTGAGGTCAGGGCTTAGTCCCACTGCAGAAAATGTGTCTGTGGAACCATAAAGTATTACATCCTCAGGACACATGAGAATTAAGAATATTCTGGTGAGCATTATTAGCACAGGATATACAAAACCAGGTTGTTTTCCAGCAATAAAACTGTGCACTAATGATGAGAGAGTTTGCCCAGTATTGATCAGTGGGATCAAACCTTGGAACAAATGTTAATGTTAGGGTTCTCTTAAATTTAGTAGCATTTGATGTCACAGATGGGACATAGAATTACTGAATGAGGATTAAAGAGGACAAGGGAATTTTGTCGATAGAGAAAGGGGCAGAGTATATATTTTCTTAATCATTTTATTTTTAATGTATTTACTGTATTTTATATCATATTTTATTTAAAGCCTTTATAAACAAGGGAAGCTGTTTAGTTTCTTCGGTATCTTCTCTCTATATAGACTGAATGCACGCATGGAGGCATGAGTTGCCTTGAGACCCCTTCCACTGACCGCAAAGATGGGGTTAGATGGTCTCTAACTCATCCCTCTGGTAGCTTTTACGACACCAGGAGATAATTACTTGTTTGTCTTCAACCCTACGGGCCTGTGGCCTTCTGAGGCGAAGGGCCATGTCTTGCCCACTTTTACGTGACATCCATAGGTCAGTGCCTGGCACTTGGTAGTTAGTCCAGAGAATTACAAGGATGGATTGATGACAGTGATTCAAAAACGTCAACTTCAATAAGGAGTCTTTGCCTTGGCAGTGTTGTTTATGCTGAAATATTGGGCCTTGTACAAGCAAGCTCACGGAGCCAAAGTCACCCCTTTTTGTGCAGCAAAGTGGACAGGATAAAGCAATGAGGACGTGAGCAGAGGGAGCAAGAAGAAATTCGAAGTGGTGGTAAATGACCTTGGATCTGCCAGGGCCTCAATAGGATTCTGAGTCCAAGCAGGCTAATGGATAAGCAAACTCACTTCAGGATTTTAAACTTGGCTGCTGGATGGAATTTCGAAGGTCATTCGACTGTTGAAGCTCATTTTAATTTCTAAAAGTTGAGGCTATCAATTAGCATCTTGGATCAGGGGTCTCTCCAGTGACTGGGATTGCTTACTTGGCTAACTCAAATAATGAGTCCGTATCACATATGTGGGTTAAAATGTTATCGAGGGCGGGCGCCATGTTGGATACTCCGTCAGAAGCTCATTTGCACAATTAGTAGGTGATATAGATTAACCGAAAATGCATTTGGTTTCTGAGACTGTAGCCATTTATCTATTGTTTATAAGCTATCTCTAACTAAAAGAGATTTAAAATGACAGTTGTTAGGAAGATAGATTCGGGTTCCTTAATGGCATAGCTTTCCTCCTCTAATTATTTTTATCTAATCTAATCCTTTATTAAACTCCCAGGAGTCATAGTTGTTCATGTACTGAGGATTTGTAGAGAGCTTTGAAAGATTGCTAACTGGGGCATAACATCTATGTTACTGTTGCACAAGCGAAATATTGTAAAAACAACATGTGCGTTTCCAAGGGTCAAGTGTAAGCTAAATTCAAGGACTAACTTTCTCCCTCCAGTGAAAAAAATTTATTTTTATGTCCTCAGCGATTTGCACTTAATATGTTTATCCTAACTTTCATTGCTTCTCATTGCGTTTCAGATGATTCTACTATCCCTATATATATATAATTTTGCTTTTCATTGGGGTGAATGGAGAAACCAGCTATACCAGAGAACTCAGCATTCTCCTCCTGTGCTCTGTTCTTCTGCAACTCCAGTCTCTTCTGTTTACCTGGAAGATTTTTTTCTATCTCCATGCCCTGGAAACTTGATCTTCATTCCAATGCCACTAACTACTCGCATGAATTCTTTTCTAATTTTCTATCTAAATGTGATCTCTTTCCCCCTCCGAACCTGTATTAGTTATATATTGCTGCATAAAAAATAATTACCCCAAAATGTAGTGGCTTAAAACAACAACGGATGTTATCTCGCACAGTTTCGGCGGGTCAGGAACTTGGGAACAGCTTAGCTGGGTGGTTCTCGCTCAGGGTTAGCTCATGAAATTGTGGTCAAGCCGTCAACCAGGGCTACAGTAGGCTGAGGGCATGTCTTGTGCTGGAGGGTCTCCGTAGGAGTGCTTGAGTGTCCCCGCAACACGGCCATCACTCTCCTCAGAGCTACTGACCCAGGAAGCAGCACAGGCTGCACGGTCTTCTCCGATCTAGTCCTAGAAATGGCTCATTGTCATTTCTGCACTTCCCACGTAGATGACTCAGGTCATCCCACTGATTTGTAAAACGGACACAAGGGCATGAATCCCAGGGGGTGGAGATCACTAAGGGGACACCCTGAAGGCTGCTTACCACAGAGCCTGCTAATATTTCCTACATCTCTAATATAACTTAGTGTCCTGCCCTGTGTTACACTTATGTGTATCCCTTTCCTACCCAGTTTATTAGATTTTCATTTCCTTTCAAGCTTAGACTTACTTCCTTATCTTTACGTATCTTAAAATTTCTGGGATGTCACATTCAATATATGTCACATTCAGCCAAGAAGTTGGAACCGCAGCCTCTTAATGGGTATAAATGAAGATATACCCGTGGCAAAGAAGTAGACAGGGTCAGAGAAATAGATTTTGGCAGAGAGAGTGTGTGTGTGAGGGAGGGCAAATGAGAGAGAGAGAGAGAGAGAGAGAGAGAGCACTCACACAAACGAGGTGGAGAGCAGATTAAACTGCACATTTGATCAGATAAACATGAAAACATTGATGCTATTTTGTAGATACAAGAGAGCTAATTTTATGAGAGCTTAAATGTTTGGACTACTTATTGTGTAACAGTGTTCTATTTGTGTGATGTATGTGAGTGGTCTGCCATATTTTTTTTACTAAGATTTCTTCAGTTATGCCTAATACTCTGTGAGCAAAGGCTCTTTGGATCCCTGCTTTCACAAAAGCAGGAAAGGCATTGCTGACAAGAAACTCTTCAGAACCACGCCTGCAGCCTGCACCGGTGTCTCGCTGTGCTGACTGCTTTGGACCTCAGTCCTCACCTCTGCTCGAAATGGACCCAGCTGCTCCTGCCCCACCGGTGGCTCCTGTACCTGTGCCTATGCGGCCTCCTGCACCTGCACGGACGGGCTCCTGCACCTGAGCTTGCTTTTGCACCTGCACCGGCTCCTGCAAATGCACCTCCTGCAAAAAGAACGGCCACTCCCGCCACCCATGGGCGGTGCTAAGTGTGTCTGCAAGGAGCCATCGGACAAGGGCAGCTGCTGTGCCTGATGCCAGGGAGGAGCCTGATCCAGATGTAACGAGAGCCACATGGACAAAGCTGCAGTTTCAAGACACTTTTTCCTATTATCCTGTTTGCCACATTCCCCTTTCTATAAAACACATGAATTATAATAAAAACTGTTGGCTTTAAAAGAAAATAATAACTCTTCAGTAATGTCAAGTACAGCATTTATAATCCCTTTTACGTGGGATCGAGAACTTTATTTAACCTTTGATTAACTGCTCTGTGGCCTGGTCCACGGGGGTGAAATCATCTTTTAGATTGATCAATTAACATTTCTATATAATTTGAGCAAAGGGCACAGAGGAATGTTGGGAGGAGCAAAGACCCAAGAGGAGATAAGTTTTGGCAGGTTCTCCTCAGAAAACTCACTCCTGTCCATCTTCTTCTTTCCATTCCTAGAACCGCCCGCACACCACAGTCTGCTTCCTTAGTAACTCATGCCTGTGTTATTAAAATGACCTCCACATAGTTCTCACGACTTCCAGCTTGTTCTCCTCCACACGTTCCCTCAGAATTAAACGTAGGAAAACATCTCTTCCTTCCGAGACTCACAAGCCTCAGTGAATCCCATGAGCGAGAGACCACACATTGGGCCAGTCTCCTGAAGTCCTCCTACCCCTGTCCCCAACCCTTCTCATCTCTTTTCTCTTGTCCTGATACATCCCCTCAGTCAGCCCAACTGATAACTTTTCTGTTCCAAGAATTCTTTCCCACGTCTGTTTCCCGCCCTGCCCAGAAACCCCATTTCTCTCCAGGGACCCAGTGCTGATCCCCCATTCTTTTAAATTCAGCTCAGGTTTCCTAACCCTGACGCATACTTCTCCGCTGTCCTAACTTCTGTGGCACCAGAGTTTGGTGACCACACATACTTCCTTTTAATACCTGTTCACATGCGTGTCATGTCCCCAGACCGTGGCCTGTGACTGAGTTGTGTGTGTTTTTCCCAACGCTCCCATCAGTCATGAGATGTTTTTTTCATCCACTCACTGCTGTATTCCGTGTGTGTTTATTAAGTGCCTACTTCAGCCAAAGTAGATGCTCAGTAAGTAACTGAGTAAAACATATAAGGATGGGAGCAGAGAGATTATGAAATAAAAAACATTTTGTTCAGTAAGCCACAGGTACGATCAGTAACTTGATTATATAATGTCATGTGCTTATTGCTGTATTTGGTGAGACATGGGTCATGAAGGTGGTAATCAAGTTCAGCCCCCATTGTTTCAGGATTTTTCATTTAATGCTGACAGCTAAAGTAGCAACTTATGAAACACTCAGTCTGAATAAAAGTGAAGACAGTATAGGAAGCACATTAGGATAGACCCTGTGGATTAAAAGTTAAAGAAAAAGAGAAAAATCAGTGAAGAATTAAGCTCCATGAAAAGTTCCTTGGAGGTCTTATCTTGAACTGGACCTTGAAGTTTGAAATTTTGATTTGAATATAAAGGCTAGTATTATACTAGAAGAATGAGTGACAAAGAGCACGAGCCCAGGAGTAAAAGAACTGGAAGAAAGCTGGAGGCAGAGAGAGGAACAGGGTGTGTGATAGAGTGGGGGCAGATTATTATAGGAGGATGACATGGAAAAACGTTTGAGAAGTTCCTAGCAAGTACCTAACCCAAAGGGGGTGGTCATAAATACTAGTTGTTTTTTTTTTCCCATTGTCCTCTTTTGCCTCATACTTAGGAAGTTAATTATGTAGTCCCTCCAGCCATGAAATGATCCTCACTTCTTTTCTTAGATGACTCAGTTGATTAATCCAATAATGTTTCTATGGGTGGCATGCTTATTCCTCACCTAACTTTTTCATAAATACTAGAAATTTCTTTTTTTATAACTAGAAATATTATTGATAAGAGATGGACAATCTTACCTCAAAACTGTATCAAGAACTCCAACTGACTGATAATTCTGCATGAATATGGGCATATACTATCTATATCTATAACATTATTCATCAACATATGTATTTTTTCTACATGTTTATTCTATATATATTATATAGATATATATTAGATATATATATTATATAGACATATAGATACATAGAATATATATAAATATATTCTATATTTCTCTCTCTCTCTCTCTCTCTCTCTCTCTCTCTATATATATATATATATATATATATATATTCACTCCATATGGATAGTGACAGAATGCCTGAGTGACTTCTCTATACTTGTCACTCCCTGAAACTCTTGTAAGTTTCTTTCTTTTTTTTTTTCTTTTTTCCAAAATGGACATGTAAAACCACACATGTAGGTTCTGGTGTCACTTATATATACACCCTGTGCCTGGGAAGGGATTCTCTTTAATGAACTTTAGTGATCTGTCCTCACTTCCAAAGCTGAACACATTTTTATATCTTGTTTCCTTTACTTCTCATTGTTTGGTAAACTGCTATCTGCATTGATTTCTCATACTTTTTATCCAAGGTAAACATTCTCTAAAGTCCTTTCTGATGACTCTATTATATTTTTTTGTAATAATAAAGGTTATTGACATTACCTGCTTCAACAGGTAAATCCTAAGGTCTCTCAGGTCCCGGTCACCATGCACTTCTCAATGCTGCCTTAACTGCTGCCTTGTCCATTTGCCGCTACAATTCCAGAGGGCAGTGCCATGAAATGTGCCAGTGCATCCCCCAGATACCCTATGAACTCTTCCCCAGCTCTTTGCATCCTGATGGTTCTGATCAATTAGTCCTTTGGTTTGGTCTGTTCGGCTCCCCGCCTATATCTCAATTCAAGAAGGCAGAAGTGAACCAGTACGGCTGTAATTTTTAGTAAGATTCCTCCTGTGTCCCCAAGACGATGTGTTTCACTCTGTGGGGCCTAGAGCCTGTGTTTCCACAGGGCCTGTGATTGTCCTTGTACTGCTGTATCTCTGTGAGTGTGTGTGTGTGTGTGTGTGTGTGTGTGTGTGTGTGTGTGTGTGTGTGTAGTTGCAGTAGTAGAGGGAGGGGCAAGATGCACTACTGTGTCTGTTGAGTGTGCCCTCCATGCCCCAAACATTGGGCCTCTAAAACCTTTCCTAATGTGGTGGGCTCTTGAATCTGCACAGGGTTTACTCACAGCATGGCCTCTCATGTATTCACCATTCCTTTCCAATCTGTTCCAAATGGTAGGATGCCATCAGTAAAGTAGAACAGCTGATGTTCTGTGGATTGTTCCACACGGTCTAAGTAGTTTGCGGCCATATTTTAACCGAAGGGCAAATCCATAAATATGTAGTGTTGCCCACACATGGAACAAAACTCTCTCCATTTTTCCTTAATAGGGATGGAAAAGAACTCACTTCCTGGACCAGTGGCTACCACGTACCTTAATGTTGCTCTGGGACACTATGCCAACAGTTCATGTTCCTACTGCTTTGGCTTTATAAGTTTTCCTTTTATTTCTTCTACCGGGTAATTGCTAAGCTTTCTTTCTTAACCTTGTTATATAGAGGAACATTTTTATGAATGTTCTAATATTTTCTCCAGTGCTTCCATGTGTTGAGAGCAGACTGAGCGTCTCTAAAGGCTTAGTCGACCATGTTGCTAAGACCAGAATGGAGAATATTTTTCATAGAACTTAGCCATGAGGAGAACATAGAATACGGCAGTTCTATAGGGTCACACAGAGTGAATGCGGTGTGTGTGCCCTTGTGCATGTGTGTATGTCTGACTCGTGATAGAAATGAGAAGGTATTATATTTTATCATCTTCCAGCAGAATGTTATTAGAAGGGAAGAGGTTGAAAGTTCAGAACACAGTCAATGCCTAATTGAAAAATGCTCTGGAAATGGAAATGATAGCCCCAAAAGGACTGCAGTAGGTTCAGAGATGAGAAATAGAAGCGCATAAAAGCATTTAGGGACGTCCTTGCCCAGCTTATGATGACCATTGCCCTGTTGATCCATGACATTAAAATACCAAGTTGTTTTTTTTTGTTTTGTATTAGATATTGCTTTGAAATAAGTGGGAAAGCAGAATTTTGAAAGCCTTTTAATTGTTAAGAAAATTACATGTTACTAATATTAATGTTTAATATCAATTTTTCTGGGGAAAGGGCTTTTGAAGAGCTCTGAGGTCTTTTAAGAATTGTGTATGAAATAAAAAAGAACTATTTTGTATTTTGTTGTCATTACACAGAGAATAGGCTTATCTAGATAAACTCCAGTGGTTTTTTTTGTTTTTTTTGTTTTTTTGTTTTACTATTAAAATGGCCTTGGGGCTGATGTGAAATTAATTCAATTTGTCTCTCTCGCTCTCCCTTTCTTTTTTTTTTCTTTTGGTTATAAAATAATGTGGTTCATTTTGTTAGCAAAAATACATGCTTATTTGGGGCATTTTTCCCCTATAAAGCATTTTAAGGGAATCCAAAGATTTTAGAACTCATATATCAATTTATTAGTAAGCTCCTAACTTTGATTTAATAAATTGGCTGTTTGGGTGGAGTAGGGATGGCACGATAGACTAAATCTTTTAGAAAAGAATCTGTGCTAGATAATTTTTATTTTGAAATTCTACTTTTCTGCTTGCCAATGAAATATGAGTGATTGTTTAACATACCTACTTTGGCACCATGGTAATTTTTCTTTTGGCTTTTGGGAAGTTCAGATGTTATATATCATTAACATACAATTCAAGGAACGTTTATTTAAACTTTACCGTGCCTGGTACTATGAGAATATCAATTTAAATTAAGCACAGTATCTACTTTCAAGGAGATCACAGTCGGTAGAGAAGCATATCAATAGTATGATGTAATTTTGTATCAATAAAAAAATGTATAAATGGGGTGATTCATGGGTGAATTGGGAATTATGAGGCTTCTAGAAGATGATCTAGAAAGAGGTTGTATCTGAGCTCAGATTTAAACAACAGTTTGGTAAATATGTTAATATAAAAATATAAATTTAGGAAAATCAATGTTATGTATAGTTAATGAAATGTTTCCAATTTTTAAAGCGCAGCTTTGACACATATGTGCTCAATGGTGAGCAGTGCAGGTGTCTACACAGAGCATTTTCTAAGCAAGCTGATAGGATTACAAAGTGTCCCAAAGCACATGTTGCCTTTCGACTCTTAGAAGTACTAGAGGAAATGTTTTCCTTTTCTTTTTTTATTTTTCTGTGCAGGAGCCCTGTGCTGGTTTTCCAGTGCAACCATCGCCACGTGATTTGCTTAGACTGTTTCTACTTATACTGTGTGACAAGACTTAACGACAGGCAGTTTATCCATGACCCTCAGCTGGGCTACTCTCTGCCGTGTGTGGGTAAGTCTAGTACTTTTTTCTTCTCCATTTTTAATGCCAATTAATGACAGAAGAACTATTGATGCAAGACTATCTTAGGGATACTCAATCCCCCGCCGAGGGGTTGAAAATTCAAATATCTATTTGATCCCTGCTGAGCAAGAAACAGTGTTTGCATCACAAAAATATAAAATACGAAGGTATGCAGGAGTTATGTTGAACTGGAAAATGCATCACCTGCATAAAAGTATGGAAAATAAATTTTAAAATATTATTCAGCCGAGGTGCACAAAGTATGTCTATGGATTCACCCTACAAGTTACAGATTACCATGGATCTAGAGCAGCCCTATCCACGTTTTCAAATTGTATACCCTTATTGCTAAAAATTTTGAGCACATACGCATATATATGAAAGAACATCTATTTTGAAGGATTTTGAAGAATGAGATAAAGCTGAAATATTTAATATTTTCAGTTTTTTTATCTTTCAACATTGAAGAACATTCTTTACTTATATTACTGTTGTTACATGTATTTTTTTATTGAGGTGAAATTCACATAACATACAGTTAACTATTTTCAAGTGCCAGTTCAGTGGCATTTCCTGTTTTCACAATGTGATGTGAGGACTATCACCCATCTCTAGTTTCAAAATTTTTTCATTATCCCGGAAAAATACCCCGCATTCATTAAGTAAGCGTTCCCAATTTCCCTTCACCTCTGTCTCTTGGCAACCACTATCATCTTCCTCTGTGGATTTACCAATTCTAGATACTTCATATAAAAGGAATCATGCAATATGTAACCTTTTGTGTCTTCCTTGTTTCACTTACCATAATGTTTTTGAAGTTCATCCAACTTGTGGCATGTATCTTCATTCCTTTTTATGACTGATTAATATTCCATTATATGGACATACCACAATCTGTTTATCCATTTCTTTGCTGATGGACATTTGTGTTGTTTTCACCTTTTGGCTATTCTGAATAATGCTACCAAAAACATTTGTGTATTTGCTCCTGTGTGCATATATGTTTTCATTTCTCTTGGGTGTATACCCAGGAGTGCAATTGCTAGGTCATATGCTAATTCTATATTTAATCTTTTGAAGAACTACCAAACTATCTTCCATAGCTGCTGCACCATTTTGCATTCCTACCAGTAACTTATAAAGGTTTTTATTTCTTTACATCCTTTCCCACACTTGTTATTTTCCTGTTTTGTTTTTAATAGCCATACTATTAAATTTGGAGTGGTACCTCATTGTGGTTTTGACTTGCATTTCTTTAATGACTGATGACGTTGAATATTTTCTTGTATGCTTGTTGACCATTTGCGTTTCTGTTTGGAGAATATCCAAGACCTTTGCCCATTTTTTGATTGGGTTGTTTGTCTTGTTGCTGACTGGTAAGAGTTCTTTATGTGTTCTGGATAATAGACATTTATCAGATATATGACTTGCAAACATTTTTCCTATTCTGTGGGTTGTATTTTTACTTTCATGGTAATATCCTTCAATACATAAAAGTTTTTAATGTTGAAGAAATCTATTTTATCTATTTTTTCTTTTGTTGTTTGTGCTTTTGGTGTCAAAGGTAGGAATCCATTGTCAAAACCAAGGTCCTGAAGAATGACTCCCATGTTTTCTTCTAATAGCTTAGCTTTAATGCTTAGGCCATTGATAACATTTTGAATTATTTTTTATATATGGAATGAGATAGGGGTCTGTACCTCATTCATATATATATATATATATATATATATATATATACATACATATATATAAAATCATTGCAATATGAGTAAATATGCTTCACTGATTTTGAAAATTGTGGTTTGAAATTGTGATAGCTTGATTCAATGGTCAGATTTTAAGTTTAACTTATTTCGGTACTTAGTTGAAATGTTTTTTTGATCAAAGCTGAAAAATATAACTCAAAAGTATTTCACATTTCCAAATAGAAGAAGCTGATTTCATTGTTGACTTTGTAAATTATGATGCTCATTTTTTGACTGTATTTGCCAATAATGCAATGTTTATTAATTAAGATTCACATAATGCATGTATCAGTATATTAAGGAAAACTCACTGAAAGGTTTTGGACTTTTGTATTTTTAAAAAAAGCATTCAAAAGTTAGTGAAATATTTATTTTCAGATTGAAAGATTCTATTTTTCATGGGTTAATTTTGTACTGATAAACTCTCTTCCTTCACAAAACCATGTAGCATGGAATATCCATTTTCATGTTTTCTCTTCATACTCAAGGCACTTCTAAAAGTTAGTTTACTTCTCATGCAGCTTTAAATTTTAAAGCATTTTAATTGTAGGAAATTTCGAACATACAAAATAAAAAACAAATGTGCAATCACTCCTCTTGTACACATTAGCCAGGCTTTCTAGCATGACAAGTTGTTCTAGGTTTTTCTCGTAATTCTTGCTACTTTGGATTTTTTCTTTGGAACCCTTTTAAATAATTTTTGTGAGTGTATCTACCTCATCCCCTGTTATTTAAACATAACTCTCCTTAAAACCTTGCTTTTCTTTTTTTAAATACCACTCACTACCAAGATCTTACCTTCCCTAACACCTCTTTTAATGTTTAACAGCAAGAAGGAGAAAGCTACATATTTGTGGATTTTGTTATTAAAAGACAATGTATCCAGAATAGAGTAACGCACATTGTCTGCAGTTCTTGATGATTGAAAGTTATCAAAAATATCTAAAGATATTCGAATTGCAAACCTATTGATAACGAGATATTTATAAAAACTGATACATAGGCCTGTACTAATCTCCACACATTAGCAATATTGACTGTTACCTACAATAAGGAACCACTGGAGGGCTAGCGTCCTGTGTGGGTTGTGCGTTTTAAAGCTGGATTCACAGACTTGGGCACCACGCCCCACCCCCATAACAGTGACCTGAATGAATTTGACTGGGTCACCAGTGTGGTCACACATTACAGGTTGAACTAAACGATATTGTCTTTCAGTTTTTTTGTGTGCACGGACAATAATGTGGAAGCTAAAATTAACCTATTTTTATGTAAAGTTTTCCTATTCTTTGATTTTTAATGAGCTTTGGAAACCAGGAAAAAAGAGAAGTAGCAAGTAACCACAAGCTGAGACAAGTTACAACCATAACGACTTTCAACTGTGTAGTAAACTTCCTGTGCTGTATAATTCATTTCAGTATTTGTTTCTTTATGTCTTCAACAATGTTTTAATACAAATCTTCAAAAGTGCTTATTACAAACTACAATTCAGTTTGTCACAATATTGTCATGTATTATTTCAGCCTTTTTTTTTAACTGTGAACTCAGATTATAAGTGTTCCTCCTATTAGATGAAAAGAGGCTTTCAAATGTTATTACAGAATTTTTGTTTTATTTTGTAAGAAACAAACTGGATTGTTTTGAACCTTGCTCAGCAGAGACTCAATAAGAGTCTGATTTTAGGACTCCCACTGCCCCCTCAAGACACCCTCTTTGCAGGTCATAACATGATACATCCCACACATACACCAGGGTATGAGAAGTTCCAGCATCAGCCGGTACGTTAAGTCCTAGTAAACACTAATTTTTTCACATTTTAAAGACCTGATTACCTCCCCATAAACCAATGAATAACTTTGCACATATCCTGAAGTGTACATAGAGAATCAGAGAAGCCAAGTTCAAATCCTGGTTTGGAGATTCACCACCTTCGTAATGTAAGGCAAGTTACTTATCCTTGGTATGTCTCTTGTTTCACTTTAAGCTAAAATGGAGATAATACAATAGCAACTATTTTATACATTGTTATGTGGATGGATTAAAATAATGCCATATAGAGTGCCTTTGCGTTAAATGCTGAAGACCGCAAGCACATAATGAATACTGGCTTTTGTTAACTCAGTTGTTATGTAACCATGCTATGTAAGTATTCCTACAGACAGTATATGTAATTTATTTGCGCATATATGTGTGTGTTCATAGAGGAACATACGTTCGGACATTCTTTAACTGTAGGTTGGTGTTTCCTATAGTCCAGTGCATAAATCAACCATTCACCAAGCAGTACACATCTGTCCATCTATCTGACCATCTTTTTCCCTTGGTTTATTTGACTTTGCCTTGATTCATGGAGTGTAAAACAAGACACATAAAATAAACTAGTAAAAAAAAAAAAACAGAAATAGAATATCAAGGCTTTTCAAACTAAGGATAAAAATAGCAGACTATCAGAAAAAAGAATTGATTGAACTCATACTATTTCCATGGCATGCTGTTCTTTCATGGTGGAGTTAATTAAAAGGTTATATCAATGTCTATAAATCTTGTAAATAAAACTTAATACTGTGTATGACAAGCAAAAATGATGGCTAATTCCACAATGGAACTAAGAATGCATTGAAAGGTCAGCTTTATGACAGCTGGATTACTCAGGCAAGGCTCAAATTCTATGCCAGATCCATTTGGCAAAGAAGGTGTATTGCTGTTCATGTTGATCATGGTTCCATTGAACATTTCCTTGATGGCTCTTTCCTGACCTCACCAGTCTTGTGTAGAATGCCTGAACCTCAAAGTCCCCAGTGTTATCTTTGGTTTTTGGAAGATTAGAAGTTTCGGGAAGCTCAGCTTGTGTGTGTGTGCGTGCGTGCATGCTTATTCTTTTATTGCTCATGGTTTTAACCTGACTGAATATTGTTGGTTCTCTGAAGAGTTGTCCATTTATCTTTCCACCATGGTGGGGCACCTGGGTGGCTCAGTTGGCTAAGCGTCTGACGTCGGTTCAGGTCATGATCTCGCAGTCCCTGAGTTCAAGCCCCGTGTCGGGCACTGTGATGACAGCTAGGAGCCCAGAGCCTGCTTCAGATTCTGTGTCTCCCTGTCTCTCTGACCCTCCCCTGCTTGCTCGCTCGCTCTCTCCCTCCCTCTCTCAAAAATAAACATTTTAATAAAAATAATATCTTTCCACCATGGCATTTTGAAATCTAGTAAAATGGTTTCAGGCCCCCATGGTGGCTACTAGCCATTTTTAGATTACGGTTTTTCCAAGAAAATTAATCCAAGATTTATTTATATAATCAAGGGGCATTGTATTCATAAAGCCACCACTTCCTTTCAGTGACAAAGTTCATCTCTAACCACAAGAGATGGTTACATTGGCACTGGAATCCATAGCTTTAAATCACTCTTTGACTTCTCTGATCTCAGGGGTTTGCATGAAACTGTAAATAGGGTGGATTCACTGGTAGATACATATTTGCTTGGTGATTGTGTTTCTACTTTGGCAGAGGCCGAAGGACTTTCTGATGCTTGCAAACTAGAATGGATTATCCCACTAGGATGGCGTGGGTATTATTCAAAGCTAACACGAAGGGGTGCCTGGGTGGCTCAGTCGGTTGAGTGTCTGACTCTTAACATCAGCTCAGGTCATGATCTCAAGGTCCTGGGATTGAGCCCCACATTGGGCTCCATGCAGAGTGTGGAGCCTGCTTAAGATTCTCTTTCTCCCTCTCTCTCTGCCCCTCCCCCACTCATTCTCTCTCTCTCTCTCTCTCTCTCTCTCTCTCAAAATAACAAAAACAAACAAAAAGCCAAAGCTACATCCAATATCTGTACAGATACGGATCAGTATCAGATACAGATATCTGTATCTCATGCACAGCACTATTCAAGAGTGCTTTTCCACTCTTTGAGTTAAATACAACACTTTATTCCTCACCCTCCCACAATCCTTACAAAACAGTCTTTCCCCCAAATCCATCATTTGTTATCTCCAGAGCCCGGGAAACAAACCACTCGCTAGTGTTTGAATAGTGACATTATGAGGGGGGAAAATGAGATCAGTTTTCTGGTACTACAAACTTTATATAAAAAATAGAGGCTGTGAGTTGAATTGGTAAACTGTTTTTCTTTTTTTAAATTTTTTTAAAATGTTTATTTCTTTTTGAGAGAGAGAGAAAGAGACAGAGCAAGAGTGGGGAGGGGCAGTGAGAGAGGGAGACACAGAATCTGAAGTCAGAATCTATGTTGACAGCAGAAAGCCTGATGTGGGGCTCAAACTCGTGAACCTCGAGATCATGACCTGAGCCAATGTTGGACACTTAACCGACTGAGCCACCCAGGCACCCTTGGTAAACTATTTTTCAAACTACACTGGTCCCATAGAAGCCACGGAAAAGCTAGACAAAACATCTATTTCTATTGCTAAATAACCCACACATCAAATGTTTTGCTAAGAGTCTCTGTATAAGTTCACATTTCTATATAAATGTCTAATACCTCTTACCACGAATTCATAAGATGTTCTTTTTTCCCATAATCTAGTCTTTCAATCCTTTTTCAAGATCACTGAACTAAACATTTTCAAAGCTCAATTTTAGACATATACATTCTTCAAGGTATGGCTAGCTAGTCAACAACGAACCAACGTTTTTCATTATCATAATTACGATGACAAACAACGAAAAGTGGTGTAAAACCCTTTCGGGCACAAACCCTGATTCCTTTGTGTGAGCTTCTCATTCGACCAGAAATTTTGTTATGCTTTGTCAGAGTGGGATGCTGAATTTTATTTCCCTGAGAGTAGAAAGTAAGTAATGATTAGGACTGTTACTGGCTACTTACTGTATATAAGGTGCTGCTCTAAGTGCTTACATACATGCATCCATGTAATCCCCCAAAGACCTATTGAAATGGATATTGTCATTCTTCCAATTTTATACACGAATTATTTAAGGCTCACAGAAGCTAATTAAAGTGCACATGGTGTTACAGCTAATGAATAACAGAGCTGGTGTTCAGTGCCAGCTAGTTGTGGCTCTTGAATGTGTGTTTTTAAACATCGTATGAGTAGAGAAGCCAGTAACCACAGTTAAAGTACTATTTTGAAAGTTCTATGGAAAAGAATGTCAAGGGAAGAGTGTCCAAATTTTTAGCACTCTTTCCATATTTAAACCAACAGCAAACTTGAAAAGTGGGAATTGTTCTTATTTTACAGAGGAAGAAGTAAAGCCTTAGTATTAGGTACCCAGGATCACAGGAGGAATCGAGCTGTTGCTTCCATCCAGGTGTGGTTGACCCCAAAGCTCCAGATTCTCTCCATTCTCCCACCCTGCTTCCCTCTAGGGACAGTGCTTCTCAACCCTGGATGTACATTTCAATAAAACAAAGTTAAAAAAAAATCCAATGCTCATCCATGCCTCAGGCCAATTAAAAGAACCTCTGGGATGGCCCCCAGTATTTGTTAGAGTCCCCTGCTGAAGAGTCTAAGAACTACTGTGGGGGTGAGCATTCCACAAGCAACCAGGTATTTTCAGTGGGAGACTGTAGTGTTAATAAGCACAAAAATACTCCCTCTGCCCTTGCCTGTTTTGTCCATGAGTGATTTGATTTGCCAGCCAGCATAGGATTTTCAATAAACGTTGAAGTTGAAAATAAGATCAGCAAACCCAGCCAAAATGGCCTATATCCAGAGCCTCTGAGAAACTCTTGCATGAAACTATGGGCTTTGGGAGAAACTCCGTAATTATTTTGACATATTTGCTGTCTTTTCTTCTGTACCTGCTATTATGAGAATTCCATCTAGAAATTATTTTGAAATGCCAAAGCACTGTTTTCGTCTGCTCTTAACCATGAGTATCACTCACACAACTGAATGGAGCTTCGTGAAGTTAGGTCGATTTATTTTGGAGTGCTGTTCTACAAGTACATGCTGAAGACCATGCAGAACGGATTCGCCTCTAGTCCATTATGGGCCCTGGCAACATGGATTTCCTGTAGCCTTGGGGTGTCCGAGGGCATCGTTCCTCGTTTCTCTGTGACATGCCATTACCATGGCCACTGGCTCTACTGACACCATCCAGGTACAGGTGCATCCCCGACTGTGTCCTCGGTGCTTTTTGTTTGTTGTTACTCTTCTCTTCCCAGGTCACATTTTCATGTAATTCCCATTTTCGTATACCTTAGAATGACATTTCCTTTCTATCTAGTATGTCCACTCAGAAACTGCAGTCCATTAGGGCCCTTAGCATCCTTGTGGGCAACATGAGGCACAAGGCGGATTGTCCTGGTCCTTTTGGGATACAGAGACCTTCTTGATGCCTACAGAGTCAAGGCTGGTTTCTGGATAGCTGTTTGGGGAGCTAAGCGTAAAATCCAAAATACATTTTCTCTTGGCTTTCGATCATTGCTCTTCCAAATACACACACATAATCATTTCAATATAATTACTAAAACCACATAGAAAAGTAGGGAAATAAATTAAAAGATAGGTCACCAAAGAAGATATGTGCATGATCAATACACGTTAAAAGTTTAACATGATTAGTCGCTGAAGAATTATTCATTTAAAGCATAAAATAAAATATGGATGGACATACATTCAAAAACAGGCAAGAATGTAAATTCATATTTTTCTAAAAAGCAATTTTGCACTCTATAAATGAGCTTTAAAACATTAACAAACTGCCTAGAAACCTATTTATACACACATTGTCTATATATCTGTCCAACTCTGAAATACACAGCCCCTTTGCTTCCTAGCTCCCAGATCTTGAATAATTGTGATAGATGGCATGAAAATGGCAGCACCAGGATTCAAGAAGCTGATAATCTTGCAGTCCAAAGCTGATCTTCTTTCTTTAATTGAAACTAAATCAAATTTAGGAATTTTCTGAGATTAATGCTAAGCTTTGTGGTTTATTGCAGGGAGGGGGTGGTGATTTAGAAATTTTGACAGTTTGTCTTTGATTTGAATGTATGAAAGTCAGAATAGTAGTATACCTTTTCTAACAAAAGCAACACTGATGGGGTGCCTGGGTGGCTCAGTCGGTTAAGAGTCCGACTTCAGCTCAGGTCATCATCTTGCAGTTTGTGAGTTCAAGCCCCGCATCGGGCTCTGTGCTGACAGCTCAGAGCCTGGAGCCTGCTTCAGATTCTGTGTCTCACTCGCTCTTTGCCCCTCCCCTACTCACACTCTGTCTCTCTCTCTCTCTCTCTCAAAAACAAAGATTAAAAAAAAATTTTTAATAAAAAAAAAGCAACACTGAAATCACAGGATCAAGGTTTCCACTCACCTCATGATTCAGTGTGGGTCAGCTCTGACACCTCTGCCCCATGATATCATTGTGGGACTCAGATTCTGTCTTCTGCCACCTAGTGTTTCTGTCACCCCCAGTGGCCTCTGAATCCCCACGAGATCCTTTTCTTGCGGTCCAAGCTGGCAGAGGCAGGGAGGGTGGGAGCCTCAGGCTGGAGTTTTTGGACACCAGGCCCGGAAATGGGGCACATCACCTATTACACCTGAGCTACACGGCCACCCCTAACCACACGAGGGTGTGTGTGTGTGCGTGTGTGTGTGTGTGTGTGTGCGCGCACGTGCAACAGGAATAACTCTCAGTCAAAGTGGCTCTGTCATAGGGAATGACTGTCCATGGACAGGGACCAGAAAAAGAGCTGTAGGACAGAACCGGTGGTGTCCAGGAGCTCAATCTAGCTAGATCGACAGGCATTGTCTACTGTCCTGTGTTTCCTCTTGGAAATGCTGCCTAACTCAGCGAGGACCGTGGACTCCCACATTTGTTTGATGTGCGTGTGAGTCTTCAGGGTTTTACAGACGAAGAGAGTCTGCACACCAATTAGAAATGCTGCCAGCAAGTCTTCCTGTATCTTTAGGAGGAACCCCGTGCCCAAGGAGACTATGCCTTCATCGTTACTTTGCTTGGGTCTCTCCTTTCCAAGCTGCCTTTCATCTTTTCTTGCAACTTATTAAGTGGTTAAAAATAAAATGACATTTTAGAAAAACAGAAGCAAGGTGGGAATGCTTTCGGTAGCCAGCAGAGAATGCAAAAATAGTTTCTTTCCACCTATTTCCACCCTGAACGCTTAAAAAGAGCATTCTACCTTTGTTTTGAAGGGGCAAAAAGCAGACCGTTTTTAACTCTAAATTTATTCTTATCCAAAGAGTTCTAGAAAAATGCCTGTGATTGTTCAAGATAGCGACAAAAGTTGTTCAAAACAACGGTCTTTAGACTTTGTGCTTCTTTTTATTAAAATGTATTTATCCAAATTCCTCTCCCCGGCCTTATTGGCAGTTAGCACAATTTTTGAGCCTGTGCACTTGGCATTATCAGTACAGAGGGTGCTCTCCTGCATCCGGAAGGATTATAATCATGTCAATAGAATATTAATCGACTTTTAAGTATACCATTGTAAATGGTTTGATGCATTCTTAAATTTATTACGAGACCTCTTATGCATACACAACAGTGCTTAACCACTCTGGTATCATAGATTTGTAGTTATTGACAACCCCTGGGATCGTGTCCCAGATCAAAGAAACACCAGCATCCCGGAAGCCCCTCGGGTACCCCTCCCCACTCACAACCTCCTCTCTCTTGCTCCCATGCAACTATTATCTTGCCTTTTGTAATATTCATCTCCCTGCTTTCCCTCGTAGCACCGCCAGCCTAGGGACATACACCCCTAAAAATGACAGTTGCCTACTTTTAACTTTCAAATTGATGCTGAAAATGTTCTGCCCAGTTTCCTCCACCAGAAACATCAAAATTCCCATTATGCCCCTGGTCAGAAAACTCGAACACCTGTACAAAGTATTCCAATATTTCGGATGCCCATTCTTCTCTATGTTATGTATATTTTGTTCATCGCACTAGATGGAGGCTGCTTATGCTTATCTTCCTCATCTCAGTTGCTATCCACTGTGAACAGGTTTTTTTTTTTAACTTTTTCACCAGATAAATTCTGAGTTCACAATCAGAGATATGAAAGCCAATGATAAGAGGGACCCTGAAGAGTTACTTAGGCAAGTTGGATCAATTTTATTGCAGTTTGGTGAGAATAAGAGTCTTACACCCATATTGTGAATTTTACAAAGCACTGCTCACTACGTTCAATGCTCTCCTCCATTTGTCAGTCCTTCTCTGTACCACCATCCACAGGTTTGCAGTACATTTTCTGCTGGTTGCACCTCAGCCAGCGCACGGCTTATATCAGAGCATTTCAGTTGCTGAGAACCACCTAAAAAGCTGATTATAGCTGCCAAAGAGGCTCTCAGCAGTGTGTAGAGTTACAGACGCAGGGACCAAACCTTCTGTGCGCTGTCTAGTGTCTCGGAAAATGAGAGTGTGCTTTATCTTTATGAGCTACAGATTTCTGGAGCTAGCCGTTTTGGCCTTTGGGGCACGAAAACTGAAGTGTATTTGCAACAGAAATTTCTTTGGATGTTCAAGTCCGCATTTCCTGATTCAAACAGGTGTTGTTTTCTTTTTCTATTTTTTTTTTTTTTTGTATATTTGAGAGAGAGAGAGAGAGACAGAGAGAGACAGAGAGTGAGCGCAAGCAGGGGAAAGGCAGAGAGACAGAGAAAGAACATGAAGCAGGCTCCAGTCTCAGAGCTGTCAGCACAGAGCCTGACGCGGGGCTCGAACTCACGAGCGGTGATTTCATGACCTGAGCCAAAGTTGGATGTTTGACCCACTGAGCCACCCAGGTGCCCCAAACAGGTGTTGTTTTCCTTCATGACTTACCCCTTCTCCATCATCATCCACAGGCTGTCTTCAGTGCCTGCTGGTGCTGCATTCAGTTCTAGATGTTACTCTGGCCACACACGCACGTGCACGCGTGCACACAAGCAGTAACTGTGATAAAACTTTATTCTTCCTCGCTGTGTGATGTCTTGTATTAATGAGACTTCATGCATAGAAATTGCTATGAGCTGCTGACCTCCAACTATCTTTGAAATAATTAATAATGTGCTTAGAGGGGTTGATTTACATATTCATGAGAGTTTATATCATTTGGTTCCTAAGCAGGACAGTGAAACAATTTAGTGTCTTAAATGCATACCAATTTAGCAAGGGGAGGAGTGGTTTAATATTCTAATGTCAAGATGGAAATAAATACATATAACATCTGAACCAAACAGTTATGTTACATATTTCTGGTAAAATCCAAATGCCTGCCAGATCATCTTCTATGTCCTACCACAGACTCTACCTCAGAGTTTAGAAAATTAATATTTTTTATGTTGTCTGCTTTTCAAGCCTTTACTAGAAACCACTGGTCTTGGACTTATACATTTAATTTTTTATTAATGTTTATTTATTTTTGAGACCAAGAGAGACAGAGCATGAAAGGGGGAGGGGCAGAAAGAGAGGGAGACACAGAACCCGAAGCGGGCTCCAGGCTCCGAGCTGTCAGCACAGAGCCCGACGCGGGGCTCGAACTCACAGACCGTGAGGTCATGACCTGAGCCGAAGTCGGAAGCTCAACCGACTGAGCCACCCAGGTGCCCCTGGACTTATATATTTACAGAAAGAAACACCTTATGAAAATCGATAGAAATACTAAAAGGAGCAGGGACTAGGAGCGTGCTCCAGGAAGCAGAATTACTTTATCTGATGTCCCCTGTCCCTTCCCACTGCCAGGAAAGGCTCTTTCTTGAGGTTCACCTGGAACAGTGCTTTTGAAATTGGCTTCCGTATTGGCTGGCTAGGGCCACCATAAAGAATACCACCAACCGGGTGGCTTATGTGACAGAAACTTCTTTTCTTGTGGTTCTGGGGGCTTTAGCGGGTTTGCTTTCCTCCTTGGCTCACAGATGGTTGCCCTCATGCTGCCCCTTCACAGGGTCGCCTCGCTGTGGGGCAGCCCCGGTGTCTCTCTCTGTGCTGTAATCTTCTCTTCACGTGAAATAGTACTCAGATTAGACTAGAAGCCACCCGCCTGGATTCACCATGACTAAGTCACCTGTGTAAGGCCCTGTCTCCAAATACTGTCACGTTCTGAGGTACTAGAGGTTGAGGGTTTTAACATGAATGTTTGAGGAACACAGCTGGGTCCCTGACAGCCACCCTCTAGATGCCGAAATAGTTTTCAAATACATGGCATCACCAAGTTCGGGGAAGGTCTATTGAACATGGACCCTGTATAGAAGTTCTGGTCCTTGGCAGTTTAGCTACGGGGTATCCCTGAAGATATGTCTTGTTCTCCCTTCTGCCCCAGTTTGACCCCCGATCCTACTAGGTCTTAGCTGATGCCCCACTTGTGTGCCTGAGGAATACTGTATATATCATGATATACATGATATAGATACAAGTGTATATCAACACTTGTTACCTGAGGAATGCTGGGAACTTTTTTAATATTTATTTTTTTAAGTTTATTTTGAGAGACAGAGAACAAATGGGGGAGGGGCAGAGAGAGAGGGGTACAGAGGATCCAAAGCAGGCTCCATGCTGACAGCAGTGAGCCAATGCGGGGCTTGAGCTCCCGAACCGTGATATCATGACCTGAGCCGAGTCGGGTGCTTAACCGACCGAGCCACCCAGGTACCCCGGAATACTGGGAACTTTTTGCTGATTGTCTAATTTTAAAATCTGGACTTGCTAACAAACATTTTAGGGAAGGGTCTGCTGAACTTTCCCTCCTTTGTAAGAGTAAATATACAATAATCTTCTTTGAGGTAGAGGTGGTTAGAATGTCCTTTGCAGCCCTGTCTTGGTCTTTGGTTTTCCCGCATGGATTGTCATGAAGCAGAGCCTCTGAAAACATTTTTACTGGTTATTATGGACCAAACTGTTCCGTTTAACCAACAGAACTCAAAATATAATGGCTCACACACAAATGTAGCTTGGTTTGTGCCTGGGGTGGGAGCAGTGTTCAGGCATGTGAGTGATTTTCTTCAAAGCGGTGTTCCTATCCTTTGGCTTTGCTATCCCGTTGGAATTTATCACTGTCTTCATGTGAGACTGATCCCCACATCCAGGGTCCAGCTGGCAGAGGGGAAAGAAATAATAAATGAAGACATGTGTCTTTCTGATAAACCGCAGCCTGCATATAGCACTCAACTCTTCATTCCATTGGCTGGGCCACGGCCATTCAGCTTTGTGTGCTGCAAGGGAACTTGCGAAATGAAGTTTAGATAAATGCCTAGGGACAGAGGAAAGAATTAGGTAGACATTTGGCAGTCTGCATCAAAGTCTTCTTTCGGAGGGTTAATGCTTCAGCTCCCAAGTGGTAGACTCAGTTGCACATCCATGACTCAGGGATCATGGGCCACGTACTAACTTTGCAGTTAGATGGTGCTTATCCAACTCCAGAGTTGCTTATCAGACACTGAGCTGATTTTCTCACTTAAAATGCAAATAAGTCTGGGGCGCCTGGGTGGCTCAGTTCGTTAGGCGTCCGACTTCGGCTCGGGTCATGATCTCATGGTTCATGAGTTTGAGCCCCACATCGGGCTCTGTGGTGGCAGCTCAGAGCCTGGAGCCTGCTTCACATTCTGTGTCTCCTTCTCTCTCTGCCTCTCCCTCCCCCACCCCCCCGCCCCCACTAGCACTCTGTCTCTGTCTCTCAAAAAACAAATAAGACATTAAAAAATTATAATGAAAATAAATCTGAGCTCAGAATTAAATGAAATTGTATGTAAAAATGACTAACACAGTTCCTATATAATACACATATATAGAATAAGTATTCTCTATAAGATAACTTCTGGTCGCCACCAATTACAGGGCCTGATTTTAGAATGTATTCCAGATACTTAGAATTGTAGCAGGAAATCTGAAGCTGAACCTTAGGTTTAATTAAGGTTTCATGGCTAAAAATTAAAAAAAATAATAAACCTTTTTTTTCACATTTTCTACATTAGCATGTTAACGTATAGTGGAAATAATTCCTTCGAGTCAGTAATTAACATTATAGGAAGTATAAAATGTTACATAAATATAATGCTATAAAAAGTACTTAGTTATCAATAGGAGTTCTTATTAAAATTTCTATATTATATTCATTCTATATAGCAAGATTTTCCAAAGTCGTCTTTTATAAATATATGTAAGAATATAAATAGTTGCATTAATGAGCCTATCTTTATTAGTTCTCTTCTTTTATTGATAACATTATTAGCCACCTTCACTAGTATTTTAATATAAATTTTAACCCCTTTCTCAAAAGTGTTGTATTCTAAATAGGCCATGTAAATGTATAAAATATACACATACATGTAATTTTAAAACCTTAATTTCCTACTGTATGGGACACACTCTGATATTTTCAGTTTTAACCTATTTCGATGCATCCAAAACAGCTAAAATTCAGCCTTCTTTTAAATCAGCCCATTTAAAGCCTTATCCCTCCAAAAGAATAATGTAACTTTCCTTAGGAAACACGTTAGTGTTCAGTCATTTCTAATACCAGAAATATACTCAAATACTATGTATATAAATACTTCTTTATATGATTTTTATTTTTTTATTTTTATTTTTTTTAATGTTTTTAATTTATTTTTTGAGACAGAGACAGAGCATGGACAGGGGAGGGGCAGAGAGAGAGGGAGACACAGAATCCGAAGCAGGCTCCAGGCTCCGAGCTATCAGCCAGAGCGTGACGTGGGGCTCGAACTCGCAAACCGCGAGATCATGACCTGAGCCGAAGTCGGACGCTTAACCGACTGAGCCACCCAGGTGCCCCTATATGATTTTTAAACATAACTCATACTGTGAAAAAAAAAAGAAAACACCTTAATTAAATAGACTAGATTTGAGCAAAGTAGAAAGAAAACCATCCATCTATCCATTCTTTGAAACTAGTCATTTAGAAAAACTTAATGAAACATGTAAATTTTTGACACACCTTAATAGAAAACACATTTCAGACGTACGTTTCATTTTCAGAAATGCCATCACCAAAGACAGCGATAACAGGGAGGCTCTGGAGACATATTTCTGGATGGGGCTACCCACCCCCCAACACCCGGGTGTGGGTGCCCCTTCCCTTGGTAGCACATTCAGACCCCTCCCACCTCCCTTCACTCCCACCCCCCAAGAAGACAACATCATAAGTGTCATTTGTACACTCAGTGACCTCTAGCAAAACATAATTTAAAATATTTTGGGGGGCTGGGAGAGGTAGAGGGAGAGAGAGAATATTAAGCAGGCCCCGCACTGTCAGCCCAGAGCCTGATGCAGGGCTGGATCCCATGACCCTGGGATCATGACGTGAGCTGAAATCAAGAGTCAGATGCTTAACCGACTGAGCCAGCCAGGCACCCCTAAAATATTTTAATAGCCTAAAAAATAGCCCTAAAATATTTTAATAGCCGAAAAAATAGTGACTTCTAACAGTGTTTATGTCTCCATTGTGTTGTAATTTATAAATTCTTTGTTCTATCTTTAAAGGTTCATCAGAAATGAAACAGTTAACCGTTTAGCTTTGTCTGGCTGTAATTTTTTTTTTTTTTCAACACACTGATTCTTATAAGGCAAATGGTAACAGTTTGCTTACAACTTGTTCTTTGGGACCTACAATAAATTGCATTCTTCAGTTAATTTATATTTGTTTCTCAAATTAGATGGCTATTATAGAAATAGTGCTGAACAAGAAGTTATAAGACTAGTTGTGACTCAACCACTGTCTGTACAACTAGTTAATTTGGCAAATCACTTAATAGCTACTGGGTACTGGGGAGGTTTTTTTTGCATATGTTACTTGTTTAAGCTTGGAAACGATTCTTCCATGTGGTCAATATTAATAATCCCAGTTTGCAAGTGAAAAAGCTAAGGCTCTCAGAAGCTAATTTCAGACATAGGTCTGCCAGACTCCAAGACTAATTTTTCCTCTCCATTTTTTATTCGTGAAATTAATTTCATCTCGAGGACCTCATCCACCTCAAAAATGCTGTGATCCTTGATTGTTGGCCCCTAAACTAAGAGTTACTATTTACGTCTATGAAATTTATCAGATTCAGAGTAAAACAAAACAAACGACAGTAAAATCAGCAAGTACCAGCTAATGGATATGGAAGATACACTAACATCTCAGTCTCTGTGTGGTGTCTTTAGATCAGCGGTTCTCAAACTGTGTTGTGTGGAACCATGGGGAGGGGTTCATATGACATATCAAGGCTTATTTTATACAGAAGGAAATATGTGGACAGTGACAGTATGCACAGATTGTTCCTGTTCCGTGAACTGAGGGTCCCATTTCCATACTTACCAAGATTACACCAGGCAAAGTGGAGGGTCTCTAGTCTTCAAGCCATAGCAGAGATTTTGTTTAAAATGATTTAGTTTTCTTTATGCTGCGTATTTTTGAAGAATAAAATAAAAGAACCACATACTTTGTATTGTGAATTTAAATAATGTAATTAAAAAATGGTAAAGACCAAATTTTAATTGCCCTATATAATTGACATAGAGGGGAAACCTGAGTTTGTTATATTAAAATCCTGTGTTATAGAATGTTTTTTTAGTAGGACCTAAAAGGAAAAGAATTTGGGCACTTGACTCTCTAAAACAACCCCCATCAGTTTTTCCTTTGGATTTCTTATTCTCTATTTTAATTTGAACTCATTTCAGTTAGAGACTGTTTACTTTCTGTTATTCACTTTAGTTAAATCTGGTCTTGGTGAGTTTTTATTGTTCATATATAACTAGGCAAGTAGTAAAAGATGTGGGTTCAGAGGGAGTGAGATCTCTTGTTGGATGAAATAGTACCACCATCATCAGAATTTATTTACCTAATATACCACTTTAGAAGGTACTGTTTCAAAAACTGGGTATTATTCTAGGCTATGCACAGCTGCTTCATATCGATAGAAGGAGTAATTACCTATAAAGTATACTTAATTGTACATTCATGCTAAGTATAGCACACCGGGTATAAATCAACAGCAGCTAAATTCAAACTTTATTTTCCAAAGCAAACCTCGAGGCTACAATCTTGCCATTCTTCTTTCCGATCCAAAAATAACAATAAATCAAGGTAGAAAAACAGCTGTAAAGCTGATAATGAGATTTGCAACCAGCTAAGATGCAATGTTAATTCATGAAGAAATTTAAAAGTCCTGCTATTCATTTTCCACTGTGCCTCAAATCCAGAAAAGCCCCGTTCTGGGAAAAGAAGGAAGCCTACCTGGTCATTTAAGAAGGTTGGCACAGGTAGCTCAGTTTTCCGTATCTCCACCCCAAGTCCTACGAAGTGCTTTGGGAAAGTTAGAGGATCCCTGACAATTTTGGAAGCCTTTGGGGGGATAATAACCACTGGCAGGGATATCCTGTTTACCAGGGAGACTAAAATGAGACTCAGGTAAATAATAAGCATTTCAGAAAATTACCCAATTACATATTTAACCACCCCAAGGAATTCTCCAGGGAACATGGCGTGCATTTTACAAAATTGCTTATAATTGTGAATTGTGTGTTTGTGAAGGAACCCAGCGTGGTAGCAGGCACATTTGTCAGAGCTTAGCAATGGAGTCTTTTTTTTTTTTTTAGAGGACTTTGAATATAAAGGAAACATTTGAAGTTGCTTTTCAGATGCCAATAAAGTATGTGCTCAGAATGTTTGACATAATATTCTAGAAAAGACTACAGAGTCATTTTGATGCCCGAGGGGTTTAATTCAAAGTACCTTGAATTGAAAACATCTAGCTATTGTTTTAAGAATATATTTTCTTTATGAGACTATAACTACATTGTGAGGAGATAGATTTCTAAATTTTAAATATTAATTATTCATATTATACAAAATACCCTATTAAGTTTGCTGTTTTTATTTCATGTAGAAATGGATAATTTAATTACTGTATTATTTAAGAAGTTATACAAATAGCTGAAAATAATTTCCCCTTAACTTGAAGTGGGCTTTCACTGTCATTAAAAATTATTCATGGGCACATTTTGGGGAAATATGTTGAACTCTTCCAGCTTATTGAATGGTAAGATATGATTTATATCCCCTCAGTAAAAACAGACATTAGGACTATATATTTTATAAAGTGTTCCCTTAGAATACCAGATAAAGCAGATATTATGATCATGTCCATTTTATAGGAAGTAGCATCTTACACGTTGTAGGCTCTGTCTGAGTCAAAGGGGGACACGAGTTCACAGAATAGAGAAGCTTGTTCCCTGCATGGAGCTCACAGTTCAGTGGGGGTTACAGGCATCCATGAAACATGCAGCTGTATAATTACTGATTGAGATAAGAGGTGGAAGAAAGGGAAGGAGTGGGGCAGGATAGGGAGAAAGTCCTGACAAAAGGAACATCCTGAGAGAAAACCTAGAGACAGAAGAGAACGGAACAGGTTTGACGAATGGAAAGCAGACCAGGGTGGCCAGATCGGAGTGAGAAGGCCCAGAAAGGTGGGTGGGGCCAGGCTAGGCTGCACCTGCCATTGTAATAGGCTTCAGCCTCTTTAAACACACAAAGAGAAATCGAAATCTTCAAGGCTTCAAACAAGAGAAATGGCAGGGTTGGCTGTGTATTTATTCATGCCAGCTGGGGAAAAGAAGGCAATTGCAAAGGGGCAAGCATCGAGGGGCGGGGGGGGAGGCCAGGAAGCGGTTGTTAGAGCATGGCAGCCCGCCCACGCACAGCACCAGCTTGCCTGAGTGGCCCTGGTGCAGGTGCCACTGGATGTGGGAAGAATTGGACTGACTCCAGAGTCATGTAGAAGTCCTATGTGACAGGCTGCGGTGATGGACCTCATGGAAGGAAGAAAGGCAAGAGGGAGGTGCTGAAACATAATGCTTAGGTTTCTACCTTCAGTACAAGATGGATGAGAATTCCAACAAGACACCGATGAAAAACAAAGAACTTATCAGTACTTTCTTTCTATATTATTATTAAGATCCATTTGTGGAGAATGGTGCTATATTTGGTGGTTGCAGAGTGATCTTCACATTGGAGCCGGCAAGTGCTCATGCAAAGTATCATGGAATCCTAAAAGTAAACAGAAAATTATTTCTTATTCAATTTGATGTGGGTAAGGTTACACTTTTCACTCTGTGCAGGAGAAAGCAGCCAGGAGAATGCTAATGAAATGGGATTTTGTGAGTCACTCATTCTGAATTTGCCGTAGCCATATGCCTCTCAGATCACAGAGAAGGGCAAACAACGCAAGAAACAAACACAGAATGTCTTCTCAGAGGTCTGCCTTAGAGGCTTATGCCCACTAGCGCAGTGTCAACTCATAGAAGAAATTTCTCTCTACCCTAACTCTCGAGTAGTAAACAGGAACAGAACCAACTAAAGTGGGCATAAGAGAGGAGTTCATTATCAAGGGTGGGGTGTCTCCTGTTGCCCAGGGACCAATGTGGTAAGGACTCTTTTTCTCCATATGGCCGCTTCACCCCTATCTGTCTGTTTCCTTCCACCCTTGCCATAAACCAATCTCCTCTGTTTCTCCAACTTTGGAAGCAAGAACATATAATCCTTAGCTCATAAGCTTAAAGCTTAAAGTCACATGCCTTGGCCAGATGACTCATTTGATACAAAGATCACTTGGACTTTAGTCCAGGAAAAACATTGATTCTTCTGAATTATGTATATGCTTTTTTATGCCATACATAATGTAACTGTTAGAGATTATGATGTTTCCTTTGTTCTGTCCACTAGAAAGATTAGAGCTTCCAAAGTATATCTTCAACAACTGTAATGTTTTGTGGTATGTATTTTTGTGTGCTGTCCTAAATTTGTGTCCTTAGTAGTCTCTTGCTATTTCATATTCTCTCCATTTTGGGGGGTTTATCCACTTTGATCTTATTGTAGTTGATTTCATATGTCTAACGTTTCAAATCCCTTCTTGAAGGTTGCATGAATAGATGAACAAATGAAAAATTCCATCTGAAAATAGTAATATTTCTGGGAGCCAAAATGGGTGAGAACAATGATGGCCTAGAACATAGTAGATATACAAAAACAAAAGCATAACAGAGAACATATTCTTTGTAAAATGTTATTTGTTTTCTTTAGAGATTTATTTTTTTTAAGTTTTTATTTATCCATTGTAGAGAGACTGACAGCATGAGTCTGAGAGGGGCAGAGAGAGGGGGAGAGAGACAATCCCAAGCAGGCCCCATGCTGCCAGCGCAGAGCCAGAAACAAGACTCAAACTCATGAAACTGCAAGGTCATGACCTGAGCCCAAACCAAGGGTCAGACGCTCAACCAACTGAGCCACCCAGGCGCCCCTAGGCATTTATTTCATGGCTCTGTAGTAAACGGAATGCGTTCTCCGCACAGTCTAATATGTAGCCGTGGCTCATATGTGCTTATTTAAATCCAAATTTACATCAATTAAAATTACATAAGATTAAAATTTAGTTCCTGATGATCGTGCAATGGTTTAAATATATCCAGTAGCTACCACAGTAGAGCAGATGTAGAGCATTTTCATCATCACAGAAATTTCTTTTGCACAGCATGGCATCAGATCGTCTGAAATTTCCTCATTAATCGCTTGAAAGTGATTTGTGAATTAAAAGGCCCAAACTCACACCTTGTGGTTCTTTCTCAGTCATGTTTTTGGTGTCTTTGTCTTTTTTGTTTGCTTCTTTTCTACTTTGCACCTGCCTTATTTACTGCATCTTTGAGCTCTGTAGGAACTTACCTCCAAGTCTTCCCTCTGCTACCCATTTGCTCATTGTGTTTACGCTAATCAAGATTCCATTTTTAGCCATCAGCGATTCACCTAGCACATCAGTGTTCTGGCTAAGCCTACGAAGACTCTTCGTATTGCTTCTGAAATCTAGTATCTCATCTGCTGAGGTGTCTCCCTTGACCGCCTGAATGTCTCTCTTGTTGACTCTCAGCACGCTGCTCTTTTGCTTGTGAATCTCCACGTGTAGAAATTCTGTTCCCATCTGTGCCCCTGGGCCTGGTTGCATTCCCTGATATAAATCATCCTCGATAACTCCAAATTAAATTGTAAGCACCTTGAATACGTCCTTCAAATCTTTTTCTTTAGATTCTTCATGGTTCAGTGTGAACCTTGCCAGGAAAAACCACTTCATGATCAGTGGAATTGCCGAGGCAATATAAACTCTGGGCCAAAGTTAGCACCTCTGATTCCTGGTTGTAGGTCTGCTTCTGGCTCTCCGTGTGAGCTTGGGCCGCTTCCTTCTCAGTCCAAAATGGTTTCCTGATTTACAAGAGATTGTGCTGGTCAGTTGCTGATGGTTCTACCAGCCTAAAGTTCTGTATTTTTGTAGTCAGTCTCCTAATCTGTTTTACTCTTGGGTCCCCTTAGATATCTTGATAGCACCAGCTGTTCGAAATTGCTGATTTTACATCTAATAAATCTGATGATTGCCGTTTGGCATGTGAACATTTTGCAACCCTCTTCCAAGGTCTCCTGTTATATTCTGATACATTGGAACAAATCCACCCATCCATCCTTCCAATCCATCTGTAGATTGGATTATTCCTGAGCTCAGTGCCACTGCTAGTAATAGAAATGCAAAAGCCAGAAGACGCAGTTTCCTCTTTTAAGGAGTTTCTTATTTGGAAATACACACAAAAATATGACAATAAGTTATTTATTACAGGCAAATACCTACTATATTTTGTTGCAAAATAATTGCTTATCACGTTGTTGTTCTTAATTAAAATGGCTATAATATCTTGTGACTAGGACATTAATTTTGAGTAATTCTCTATACCATCTATTTAAGCCATAAGATTCTTTTGGTAGAACTTGGCCTCAATTTTAAGGGGCTCTGTCCTTCTGAAATTATTGCTGAATACTAAAATCATGACACCGAGAAAAGCACTTTGTTGCTGTGGCCAAAGAATTTATATTGTGTTGAAATATTTACTACATCAGTGAACACTCGACTTAATCATGTCCTTGGTAATAGTTTGGATACGTGTAGATGTAGTGTGAAAACCCACAACATTAGGAAAAATAATATTTGATGATCTATGTTCTCAGAGTATGGATACTTCACCTTAACTGTTCTTTTTTATTATTATTGTTTTAGAGAGTGGGGGGAGGGGCAGAGGGAACGGGAGAGAGGGAATCTTAAACAGGCGTCATGCTCATTGCTGAGCCTGACACGGGGCTCAATCCCATGACCCTGGGATCATGACCTGAGCTGAAATTAAGAGTCAGATGCTCAACCAGCTGAGCCACCCAGGCGCCCCACAACTTAACTGTCCTTTTGCATTGAGTTTTGATTATGCCAAACTGAAGGTACTAGAACGGAAACGGAGAAAAAAACAATCTTTCTCCTCTTTAAAGGTATTATTTTACTCTATTTAGTATATTATTCTTATTAAAATAAAAATATTTAAAAAAAATCCAATTCCAGTACACATGTATGTGTGGGTGTAGTTTAGTTGTGCCCCGGCTCCCGTGTGCACTTACCAGATTGATGTGGCTTGAGCTGACATTGTGGCATCATCTTCAAATTCAGCTCAGTCTTACACGGTTACCAATGAAAGTGTGAGTGACACTACCTAATTAAATTGAAGAAAAGGGTATTCGTAAGTGGATGATGTAAATAGAAAATAAAGTTAGCAATTGACATTATGACCACAGGATTTTTTTTTTTTTGAAGACTGAGCTGTGTGTTAAAAGGGTGTATTTCAAGACAAGAAAGACAAAAAAGCTATTTGATTGACAAACATGATTTGTGGTTCAATTAGCTACATGTGTGCCCTGTTCCCTGAAAGTACACAACATCCTTCTATTTTATCACAAAGCTGTGTCAACTAATAGGTCGCACCTGAAAAAGCTGAACCCGGTTGTGAGCTCTGCTATCTATTTTCTATATCCAGGGAACCCCAAAGCACATTTGAAAGGGGAGATATATAGTCTGAAATGTTGTGACCATTGGCTGTGCAACCCAGGATAGAAATAAGGTCACATAAGCCAAAACGTGGAAAAGCATACGGGGCCTTAGCAGTTAACTTAAACATATGTGAGTGGTGAATAGAAAAGGTCATTGAAATATGGTATATGTTCATGGCATAAAGAGTATATAGAATAAAAAATATGAGGTAGGGAATGAATGCTACCTGAATCTGGTAGGTGATGAAAAATCTGTATTGCTATTAAGCTTTCTTGGAATGGTTAGCATCTCAGGGAGTACAGAAGGTGCAAAGAGTTATGGTTATTAGAAGCGAAAATGAGACACAATTGTTCCATTAGTCTCTCATTTTTAATGGCTTTTTAGTGCATTCTGACACATTCAGAAAGTCACTTTTATATTTACCATAATGGTCAAGCTTTCCAACCAAACGCATTCTAATGGAGGGTCAAAGAAGTGCTCCCTCAGTCCCTCCACAATGAAGGACATGCCAGGGAGAATGTAGCTGTTGGTTACTGATCAGAGACATACAGGGGTGCCATTCGCTCAAACATCAAAATGTTCACTATCTTTCTCGTACACTTTGAAGGAACTTTGGTGTCTTCCGAAACAAGTGAAATTGTGCATGAAATAAATTTGCTTCGTATAGACTCCTTGACTTTTAGAGCTGAGAGCGACCTTGGAACTTGTTTGACCCACCTGGGTACTTTGCAGGTGAGGAAACTGAGGCCGAATTCCACCTCTTGTAGCTGTGCGACCTCAGAAGTCACTTCACTTCTCTGAGCCTTGGCTTCCTGCTCTTTAATTGGAAGGAATCTTCTCTAAGGAGGCCTGAGTTAAATAGGTGGTTAAGGTGGAATCCCATTGTTTTCAGCAGCTTTACTGACATATAAGATGCACGTGTTTAAAAATGTACCATTTGATAAGTTTTACATAGGTATACACCACTGAAATCATCACCACAATCAATATAAGGAACATATCTATCAACCCCTTGCACACCTCCCTGTCCTATCCCCAAGCCCCAAGCCCCAAGCAACTGCAAATCTGTTTTTGTTTCCTCTGCCTTTCCTAGAATTAGGTATAAATGGTACAAGTAGTATGTACTTTTTTTTGTATGATTTGTTTCCTACAGCACAATTATTTTGAGATTTATCGTTGCTGTATGTGTCAAAAGTCCCTTCCTTTCAACTGTTGAATTATATTCTGTTATATGTATACAACCACTGTTTGCTTATCCATTCAACTGTTGAACATTTGGGTTGTTTCCAGTTTCTGGTTATCACAAAGATCCTATGAAATTTTATGCAAGTCTTTGTACATATTTTTTTCCCTCTTGTATAAACACTTAGAAGTGGTATGACTGGATTATATTTTAAAAGTTTCTTTTTAGGGACGACTGGGTGGCTCAGTAGGATAAGCAACAGACTCTTGATTTTGCTCCAAATCATGGTCTCACAGCTCGTGTGGTCAAGCCCCATGTCTGGCTCTATGCTGACAGTGTGGAGCCTGCCTGGTATTCTTTCTCTCTTTCCCTTTCTCTCTGAGCCGCCCCCACCCCCAGCTCAAAATAAATAAACTTGAAAAAAATATATTTAAAGAGTTTCTTTTTAAGAAACTGTCAAACTATTTGCCAAGGTACTTGTACCGTATTAAGTTCACATCCAGAATGTGTGAGAGTTCAATTTGTTCTATAGCCTCTTCAACACTTGACATAATTAGTCTTTTAAATTTTGATGTTCTACTAAATGTGTAGTGGTGTTTGATCATGGTCTTACATTGCATTTTCCCAATGACCAATGATGTTGAGGATCTTTCCATGTGCTTTTTTGCCACTCTCTTATCATCTTTGGTGAAGCATCTTTCCAAATCTTTTGCCCATTTTAAAAAAATGGGTTGCTTTCATACTATAAAACTTTTTAATAATATATAATTGTAAATTTAATTTATATATTCTAAATACAAGTATATTATCAGATATATGATTTGCAAATCTTGTCTTCCTGTCTCCGGCTTATCTTTTCGTTTTCTTAACCGTGTCTTTCAAAGAACAAAAGTTTTTGATTTTGATGAAGTCCAGTTTATCAATTTTTTTTTTGTAGATCATGAAGATGTGTTGTATGTAAGCAATCTTTGCCTGACCAAAGGTCACCAAGGTTTCTCATGTTTTCTTCTAGAAGCTTTGTTTTCTGTGTTAGATTTAGGTCTCTGATCAATTTTGAGTTATCTCTGGGGCATGGGATAGGGTATGAATTTAAGTTCATTTTTTCATATGGATATCCAATCGTTCAAACACCATTCATAGAAAAGAGTATCCATTCCTCACTGAATTGACTTTGTACCTCTGTTGAAAATCAGTTGGCCGTGTACCTAAGGCTGTAGGTCTATGCTCCCAGGCCTGTCTCCTCAATCTGTGTATCTATCTACATGCCAGTTACATACTGTCTTGATTACTGTTGCTTTGTAATAGTTTTGAAATCAGGGAGTGCTTATCTCTGAACTTTATCCTTCCTTTCCAAAGTTGTCTGGGCTGTTCTAGGCTCCTACTGTTGTCTTCTGAGTCCAAGTCTGAAGTGAGGAAGCTGGGAACGATCCCTGGCACAGTGCTAAACTGACTTCACTCCTGCACAGGCCATGCAGCTCAGTTTAAAAAAAAAAAAAAAGAAAAGAGAAAAAAGAAAGAAAAAACAGTTCTTTGGTCTTGCATATGAAAATGATTTCTGAAGAAAGAATAATTTGGACAACAGTAAGCAATAAAAGTTAAAAGCTGACAAAGCTGGAGCGCCTGGGTGGCTCAGTCGGTGGAGCGTCCGACTTCGGCTCAGGTCATGATCTTGCAGTCCGTGAGTTCGAGCCCCACATCGGGCTCTGTGCTGACAGCTCAGAGCCTGGAGCCTGCTTCAGATTCTTTGTCTCCCTCTTTCTCTGACCTTCCCCCATTCATGCTCTGTCTCTCTCTGTCTCAAAAAATAAACGTTAAAAAAATTAAAAAATAAAAAAAGCTGACAAAGTTTTCTTTAATGGAATGTCTGGTTTAACTAATTTGCATGAACTATGATTTCTAAGGAAAAGCCATTAGCTTTTTAGCCACTTAGCCTTTAATCAGTCTGATCGTTGTTTATCACTTTGATTCCTTCGTTTATCAGTTTCAACCCAGCTGATTATTCATTTTCGGTTGCTGATGAGTCCTCTTCCAAGACTCACATTTCGGTGTCCTCTGCATTCTGTCTAACAATACATGGCCACCATCTATTGGCAACAAACAGCAATATCTCCCGTTCCGCTGGCCTCTGGGGAGAAAGTCTGTTTCCCCTTCACCTGCTGTAGGAGCCGTCTTCTATGAATGGGTCACTGCGAAGGTAGCCAACGAGACCCCTAAATCCCGATTCATAGAATGTTAAATGACGAAATTCTGAGGAATAGAAATACTGTTTTATTATGAATAGTGTTTGTCTAGTGCCCGTTTTTGCAGTGAGTTTCATAATGAAAGCAGTAAAATACTTTGATGGTTATCATAATAATAGCAACCACTTAAATATTGCTCGCCATAGACGAGGCACTGTTTTTAGTACACGTTAAATAAAAATGCTACCAGTAACTCACTCTCTAGGAATGTGAGAATGTAATGTAACTTTCTCACATAAGGGGGATATATGTGCATCATGCTTCCATACTCTCACGCAGTCCCCTCTGTGGTGACGGTTATCATTAACAGGTCTTTCCCACATGACAATTTTTGCATGGCCCGAGAATGATAATAATTACTGTCACGTGAGGGGTCACCAGGGAGAATGACAGAGATACTAACGGATTTTCTTCCTCCATATCTCTTTGCCTCAGTCCCTTCTCCTTTAAAGGAGCCGTGCTCCTGTCGCCCAGTGCAATATTTTGAGAAGAAAGTGTTGCCTATAAGGATCGGTGCAGAGATCATAGATGATAATATAAATTCCCATCGTGTAAGTGCCCCCGTGACAAGAAACTGGGCACTCTTGTGGCCGCCGTATCTCTGGCCCCTTGAGAAAATCCTCCCACGCTGGTGGTGCTCAATATTATCGTTGAGCAAACAAAAAAAAACCATTTCAGTCAGGTAAAGTGACCAATAAAATACTTAGGTATTTGGGAGGCGCCTGGGTGGCTCAGTCAGTTAAGCATACGACTCAGGTCATGATCTCACAGTTCCTGGATTTGAGCCCAGCATCGGGCTCTGTGCTGACGCTCGGAGCCTGGAATCTGCTTTGGGTTCTGCGTCTCCTCCTGTCTCTGGCCCTCCTTCCCTCACGCTGTCTCTCAAAAATAAATAAACATTAAAAAAAGCTGTACCCCCACCCAAAAGAAAAAAGAAAGAATTTCCACTGTTAACTGTATAGTTAGTGACACGCTCGGTGGGGTTTCTACATCAGGGCGGGGCTCCCGGGTCAGAACCTGACACAGTTTGGAGGCACAGGTCCATAGCTTCTGGGAGATTCTCAGTAAAAGAATCTGTGACACACCAGAGAGGTTAAACATCATTATCTAATGTCAAAACAGTTGTAATTTTATTTAAAAGCAGAATTTGAGAGTCTGTAATATGTGAGCCAGATGTAAAGAACATTTTGAAATTCTTTAGCACAGTGTTTGTCACCTTTGCACAAAAAGTGACTAGAGCCAGAAAAAAAGGAAAGAAAAGGCATCTGGACCGGTCACTACCAGATGGTGGCGGTCTAAGGGTGGGAGCTGGGAGCACAGTGCTGGAGTCCTGCCCTCACAGGGACCCTCCAGCCTCTCCTCCCAGTCGCCTTCACCTGGGCGCCACCGCCCTCCACACTCAGCTGATTCGCGCTCCCCTCCCAACCTCCCAGCAATTTGTCCCTCCTCTTCCTGCGACATTGGTCATTCCTGCTAAGTCACTGAAGTTTCACCTCCTCCCCAAACTCTGTCTTCACTCCTGGTGAGCAGTCTGACTCTACAGGAACCCCTGTAGGCACCTTCCCTGGGAGTGAGCACAGGCAGCTGGGCAGAGCTGAGGTTACTGTGCATCCGGGCACTCCCGTCTACTGCAATTCCTTGTCGAATGATCACTCAGTGCCACCTGGCAGGCACATCGCTCTTCTCTAGTGGCCCAACTTCCTGCGCTCCTGTGTGACCCTTTATACCTTGACCTCTACCCTCCCATCTCTGGTAATCTTCCTCCCCTCTCGCCCTTAGCTGATGACTGCACTGCACACACATTTTATACTTTTAATGTAAAAAGTGGAAGACGCTGGGAGGGAGTTTTCTTATTACCCCACAACCAAAGCGACAGCCTACTTGACATGTGTCTCCATCTTGGGCCTCTTTCCTCCCGTTCCCATGAAAGAATTGTCCCTGCTCCAAGTCAAAGCCTGCCCTTCCCCAGGGCGCCCATATCATGCCTTCTTGCCTGCCTTAGGGCTCTGCATTTTTAGTTATAGCTCCCTGTCCTTCCTCAGCCTCTTCCCTATTGAAACTTCTGCTATCGGGACACGTGGAGGGCTCAGTTGGTTAAGCGTCCGACTCTCGATTTGGGCTCAGATCATGATCTCGTGGTTTGTGGGATCGAGCCCCTTATTAGGCTCTGCATTGACAGCATACGGAACCTACTTGTGATTCTCTCTGTCCCTCTGTCTCTTCCCCTCCCTGCCCCCCCTCCCAAAATAAATAAACTTAAGAAAAGAAAAGAAACTCCTGCTCTCTTTCTTCCGTGTTCAACACATAAACACCAAACAACTCAAGACAAAAGCCCACCCATGAACCCCTTCTTCCCATTCAATTTCGATTCAATTTCTTTACGCGTCTTCTGAGCAGAACTTCTTGTAAGTGTGGTTGCCAGATGCTGCTTTCATTTATTCACCTCCCATTTCTACTTTAATTCTAATCAGGGTTTTGAGCCCTCTATTCCACTGGCATATTCTACTAAACAAAGTAAGCCAACTGATAAAAACAGTCATATCTAATTAGTGGTTACTATGGGCTTCCAGATCCCTGCAACCTCCCTGTATTTTTTGCCTTCGATGGTGGCTCCTTCTCTGCCTGACTTCCAGTCTCTGGAGGCTACCACCCATCAGCACCCATTTTAAATGCCATTAATGTGCTCCTGACTCCTACATTTGTATCCCAGCCTAGAACTCCCTCAGAACTTCAGGATTTCAGATCAAATGGGATCCTTGAAAACCACTCAGATTCCCCAAGGCATCAAAAGCATCTCTAACGTTGCTTGTCTCAAAATCCAGCTTGCTTGTTTTTAATTTTTTTTTCATGTCTATTCATTTTTGACAGAGAGAGAGAGAGAGAGAGAGAGAGAGAGAGAGAGAGAGAATGAACAGGGGAAGGTTAGAGAGAGAGGGAGACACAGAATCTGAAGCAGGCTCGAGGTTCTGAGCTGTCAGCACAGAGCCTGACACGGGGCTCGAACCCAGGAACCATGGCTCAAGATCACAACCTGAGCCCAAATCAGATGCTTAATGGACTGAGCCACCCAGTTGCCCCATCCATCTTCCTTCTAACCACCCTGCGTAAACACACCGGCCAGGCCGGCACCTCTGACCCTTCCCCACAGAGTCTGTGTCACCCAGGCATGCTTATACCAGAAATCTCAACACCCCTCTCCCCCCGCCCCACTTTCTGGTGCCCCTGATAAGCTGTCACCACCTCTTGTTGGTTCCCACTACCAGAGGATCTCCAGTATTTCACTTCCCTCCACCTCCCAGCCCCCACCACCTGTTTCTTCAACTACTGTAATAATCTAGTTGCGTTTTCTACTTCCTTTTGGGTGCGTTACAACCAACTGGCCACACATGAGCCAGAATGGTGTTTTTCCAATGTGAATTTTATCATATCTCTGTCCCCACTTCTTCCTGTTTCATTCAGGAAAAAAATACAGATTCCTCATAATGTTCTACGAAGACCTGAGTTCTTTTCCTGTCTCTTCTTTCCTTCTTGCCCTTCTGTGTCATACTGGCCTCCTTTTTTGGTCCTCAGGCAAGCTAAGACATCTTCCACTTCAGGGCCTTTGCACATCTCTTCCTGCCCATCCGCTGCTCTGCCCCCTCCCCTGCTGTGTGCATAGCTCAGGGCTCAGCTTCAAGAGTCTCGCTTACACCACGTATCCCATAACACAGGCATGTGATCTCAGCTCCCTCTTCACTCTGCTTTATGCTCCTTATAAAAATTTGCAACTATTTATTCATTTGGTAGTTTATTTGGTATTATCTCTTAAAAGGCAGGAACAATGTCACCTTGCTCACAATTGAATTCTCAGTGACTGTCACTGTCTACAGGCGCATAGTAGGGGCACAATAAATATCAGTTGGATTATTTAATACAAATAAATATTGTAATCTGGACTTTAGTACTTATGCTGCTGTAATTTTTGACTTATTTTATGATTGCATAATTTTGTTTATGTTCTCACACCCTTTTAACAGCATCCACATATTTTAAAACTTAAACACCAGCATGAAATTTACAGGTAAATCATAAATTTGTAATGTAGTACAGATTTAGTGCTAGATAACAAACCAAGCTATTATTTGAATTTCAAAAATGGGAAGGCTTTAATATTTGATAGGCACTGAGTGTACCAAGGTATTCAGCTGGCTAATAGAATTATGATTGATCTGAATTGTGAAGAGAGCATCATTTCTGTCTCTCCCCGTGCAGAAAATCAAACAGAGAAGAGGTCTTACCTAAAGGGAGATTGACTGATCTTACACTTGTAGGTGTTAACCAAGAACAGAATTTTTCCATTTGAGCAAGGAGATAGATCTCTATAAATGACATTTATTTTAAAACTACATGTTTTGCGTTTTGAAAATGGGTTCTGTTGAACCTTTTTATACATTTCACCACTATGTATTATTCGTGATATTAATAGCTCATCATGGTGATATAAAAAATAACGTATATGATATTTAGGGAGATGCACGGTTAATGTTAAACCAACTGTGCCTAACCAAAGAGTAGCAATTGCAAATAAAAGCTCATCTGAATTTTTTTATCTTTTCACTGTTTTCCGTACCCCTTTCTCTATGACTAGTGAAACACAATTACATCCCCTTTTGAAGGACTAACTCTAACATAATGACATATTTGGTGTACCTAGATCTTAAGCATCTTGCATTATGATGGTCAGACCACACTTATTGACTCCTCCATTCAATCAATTCAAAGGACAGAATTTTCGATACTGACTTTTAAAATATTAACTCACTTATGGATTTCGCAGGGAGAAAAAAAAGTCCTTGATATACCTCATTTATAGCTACTTGAAATGACCAGCCCTTCTAACTTATTAGTTTCAACAATTATTCAGAAATAGAAGTCAATTAGAAGTTCCAATAGAAAGCATGAAAAGAAATTTCCCTGGGGAATAAATGTGTTTCTCGGTAGTGTTGCTAAGTCAATTAAATTACAGCCCATATTTTGCCAAGATGAAAAAACTCTCAACATGTTCATGTAATAAAGAAAAAGAATGGGCTTCCAGGCCTTATAAGTCAGAAGGACAAACAATTTTGTCCTACCTAAATATGTATATATGTGTACAACTTACACTTGTGCTATTTTTATTAATGTCCAATTAATTTAAAATGTCACTCAAATTATATTGCTTCAAACAAGCTATCCCTCTATTTATAGAAAAGGATTAGCTATCATATCAAAGGCAGTGCAAACACAGAAGAATACAAATTCAGCATTCTGTATAAATATGTGAAAACACTGGGCTTTTTAAAAAAAAATCAGTCAAGGAGCGCCTGGGCGGCTCAGTCTGTTGAACATCAGATTCTTGATTTCGGCTCAGGTCAAAATCCCAGGGTCATGGGATCAAGCCCTGTGTCTAGCTTTGCACTGAGCATGGAGTCTGCTTAAGATTCTCTCTCTCTCTCTCTCTCTCTCTCTCTCTCTCTCTCTCATGCACAAGTGCACACGCTTTCTCTCTCTAAAAAAAAAAAATCATTAATTAAAATTAAGAAATCAGTTGAGTTCATCTCTTTTTTGTTTCTCAAAGCATGGTTTTCACTTCCCGAAGGCCAGAGATGAAGGAGCAGGAAGGGGTGAACAGTGTAGACAAGGGAACCACTGATAAGAGAGTTTCTGGATCTAACTACATGCGTCATTAAAGTGGAAGAGGAGGGCCTAGATCTGAACGGGTAGGTCCTGCCTCTCCCCTCCACAACCACTGCCCTAATTCACGTAGCTGCTCTGCAGTGTAGACTATTGCAGAGCGCCACAAGGAAGGGATTTTTTTTTTTCTTTTTCCCTCATTATGATAAGAGATACAGATGAAGGAGGGCAGCAAAGCCCAGGACCCTGGATAAAACTCAAAGGCTAGATTTGGAAGACTTAGTGAAAATGTTCATGCATTAAAAAATTACTAGGAACCACCTCTTAGAAATCCAGCCTGCAAATAATTACTTTCCTTCCTCCTGGAAAGCACTGGAATGCTGTCTACTTTAACATGTGCACATGTTGTATAACATGTATATTTACATATAAGTGTGCATGCATCTGTACATGCGCATATGTGTGCAGGCATGCCTACGTACACAGTGGGCGCCTTGCCAGTTGCCGTGTGGTTTACAGAGATGCATGGCCCCTGGCTTCCCGGATTCTACGGTTGTCGGAGAAACGAGTTGCGCCGCTCAAGCCAGGTACAGGGACATGAGCCTGCGCAGGTGGACCCTGCTGGGTTAGCAAGACATCATCATTGCTGGACCAGCTGCCTGGTCCTGAACCCCGGCTGCTGAGAGTCACCTGTTGAACCCGTAGGAGGAATCCCTGCCCTCGGGTGGTCCAGCCGGACCCTCCGTCTCTGTTCCCCGGTGAAGATGTCTCCGGCTGCTCAGGGAGCTTTGCTGATCTGCTCCGTTCTTTACGGTCACTCTTTCCTGCATGGTGGCATCCCCTCGGCAGCAGGGAGGACCACAGAGAGCTTTCACTTTAAGCTGGGGACTAAACGGCACTTGAGCACCGCAACTGTCCCCTCATCCTCCTCTTAAATGTTCGGAAGGAGGCTTTCCACTCTCAAGAGCCGGAGCGCAAGGGGAATTTTTTTCGAGGTGAGGAACTCCAGAGAAGCCGCAGCATCTGGCTCTCCTTACACTTGGTGGCATGGCCTCCCAGCAGCCCCGTCTCGCTTTTGCCTCATTAGAAGAACCCACAGAAGAGAACTGAGTCTTAATTACTGCCACTCTCAAGTGGCCCAACAAGGGCCCGTGCCCGGACCAGGACGCAATGTGCCGCGCTGGCACCCCCTCCACGGACCGGCACCTGACTTGGCAGAGGGCAGCAAACCAAGCCCTCTGGAAAGATGAGCCGTTCTCCTGAGCACCGGTCAAAGCGTGGATTAAAGCGTGAGGCCAATCTTTTTCTTTAGATTACCTTTACGTTCTGTACTATAGGGAAGTTTATAGTCTGGGTTTCATTCTCCTGTACACACGTGTAGTACATAGACAAAGACCTGTAAGAGGGTGACTCAGGATTGGCAAAAAGGAAAGAAAAGAGGCGTATCTCCTTCACTCAACGGATATGCTTCTGTGTTTACCCACACTTGTGAATAAATATATCATGCCCGTCCCTAGACATGTAACATGTCTTTGTCCGTGGACGCATGGGCTGTAGATGCTTCGTGAAAACTTAGAAGAGCGTGTGTCGTGATGTCCCAGGTCTGTTGTAGAAGGGAAGCCACATAAGGGCTAGCTCGGTCTGGGGCAGGCTCTGTGCCGTTTCCTCCTTAAAGCTGATTCTACCCGGTGTGTTTCTGGCCTCAGGACTGTGTACCGCACCTCAATGAGACGCCTCACAAACAAGAATGAACCCCAGAAATAAATTCACAGAAGCCACCTCATTCAGGTGACATTTCTTCTGTTTATTAGTTAAGAATTGTACTGTTCGGCACTTGCACAAAAGCCAGGAAACTCACATGAAGCTACGTTTTCGTTAACTACACGCTCAAGATACTCATTGGAGAATTCCACCAAATTCCATTAAATTCTGGTACTCCGCTCAGTAAATAGCCATGAAAACACCATGGTACTTAGAGCAAATCCTCAATCCCCTGCTAACACCTTATATTACAGCTGTCTAATTACCACATTTTGCAGTAACCTTGTGGGACTGCCACAGGTAATTAGAACTCTAGAGCTTTTCTGCAGTAATCCAGTAAGGACCTCTTAACTAGAAAGGATTATGCGCTACCAATATTGTTGTGCCCACGTGTTTTCTGCAGTTAATTGTTTCAATTAATATTTGGCATCACGACAGCATCTCCTGAAGCTTCATATACACGACAGTTCATGACTCAAGGTGGAGGTGAACACATTGCCTTCGTGTCAACCTCCCCCACATCCATCCATCCATCCATCTCTCTCTGGCCCTCTGTCTCCACCTTTTTTTTTTTTCAGTGACCAGTATTCTGATGAGAAAAAAAAAAACATACAACCTCATATCCCCTCAATTGCATTCTCTTTGTGTGAATTAAGATGATTTCTCTGTAGTTTCTCTTTAGGCAGCAGGTAGGCATCTGAACTGGTTATAACTTGCATTCTGTCTGTTCTAGAAATCTTAAAAAAGAAAACTGGGAACTGGCGATAGTTTCTTCTTGTCACAATTTCTCTTCCCTCCTCCAAGCAGCACGCGCCTGTAGGACAGGGACCTTGTTGTTGTATCCTTGAATCATCGGGGTCCAGCACATAGTATGAGCTCAGTAAACTGCCACCAACTCAGTAGAAATCTGTATTCTCCCAGTGCTTTATATAGAGAACCGTCAGAAAACATGTGATGAGCGCTTCCAAATCAATTGAAAATGCTTCTGCAATAATGTAATGGATACCTCAACATAAAATTGGAAGGTTAGAGTTATATTTACAGATAAGATCCTTGCCAAGGTGATCACTTGTATCAGCTTCTTTTACACGCACACACACACACACACGCGTGCGCGTGCAAATTCCTTTCACCCAACAGTGGCAGCTCTCTTAGTCAGTGAGCTCTCCAGGTCTGTCTTCCTGTTCTCTCCTTGTCTTTTCTGTGTGTATTTGAGTGTTAAGCTGAGGGAGAATCTGGACAGAGACCCAACCAATTGCCACCTAGTTATAAAGTAACGACTTGCCTTTTTGCCCACAGTCTCTTTCTGCCCCCATAACTAGGCTCCCCAGAAGTGACCCAGGATGATGGCGCATGGGCAGTTCTGCCCTTGGAGAACCCCTACAAAAACTCTCCATTGTAGCACATATGCGCAGCACAGTAAGAACATCCTGGGTTTTGCTGGCAGGGAGACTTGTATTTGAACCTCAGAACTACTTTAGGACATTTCTTGGCCTCTGAATCTGTTTTTTCATCATTAAGATGAGGATGAAAATTCCGGCTTCACAGAGAGCATAGAGACATCCAGGGAGACATGTGTGGATCTTAGTAGGTTCTTAATGAATTCCAGGTTTCTGTCGGTGCATTTCCACCACATAATGCCTTGTCCTTTGGGAGTCAGGACCCTCCTGATGAATACACCTCTTTCCTGTTGGAAGAGGACCCCACAGGGAGGTGTTCCCAGGATCCCCGAGTCTCAGTTTGTGGCTGGAGCGGGGGCTCCGGTTCAGCCTTCACGGGGAGGTTTGCAAAATGTCTACCATCAGCTTAATCATATTACAGTCCTAACTGAATGCACACCAGGCTGCCACAATCATGCTTTATGTCTAATTGACTGGAAAATAATGATCACTTGTTCTTCCCATCAGGCTCGTGTAGGGACATCAGACTTCATTCACCCCTGAGCCCACCTGCACCCTTCCTCTCACCATCCCCTCCTACCTGGCGAGTCCATTGCATGGGGGACCCAGTCCCACATCATCGCCTTTGAGGAGGGTGTTAATTGCATGCTGCCTTTGTTGCATCCTGAGTTAAAGATTCGCCCAGGCCAGGATCTCCACCTGTTCTCATGAGAATTCCCTCGGTTTCCCTTCATCTTACTAGCAATTGTAGAGTCTCCTTATTTGTGGCACCTTTCTACACCCATGCATGCACAACACATATGTTTATTTTCTGTGATTTTATTGGCATGATTTGTGGCAGAGAAGGGTAGATGGTTGTTACATATTGCAGAATGAAGTCTTGGACTTCATCCAAAACCAAGGCCCTAGAAGAGAAGATCTCGCCAACTTATCAAAACATAGAACTTTGATTAAACAACTTTAGGACCTTCAAAAGGAAAGCTTTTCTTTGCCGTATTCTTTATACAGAGCAAACTGGTGCCACATGGAAATCGTTTGGTTAGATTTCGTTAATATTATAAAATCAAGAAGACCATGAATGGACACATTTCTCTGCATGCCAAAATCATAGCTTATTTCTTGTTCTAATGAAGCATTTTAAATCATCTTACTGCCTGCCGTTTTTCATGTCGTCAAAACTTTTTTAAATAAAGATTATAGCACTTATATTGAAAACCAATTAAAATAGTTTGTCAGAAAAGTAGTAAACAGAGACTCTTGCAAACTAAGCCATTATTTGTTTTCTTAACTGGTTGAACTAAGAAACTATGAATAACATAATAAATAAAATTGAGGTTTCAATTTTTTTTCCATTTACTTTGGGCCCCAAGTAATGAAAACTCTATTCCAGATTGCATCTCAGAAAGCTTTGTGCCCAGTTCAAAAGCAGGCAGGCAGTCGCTGTGATGTTCTGGGGACAGAAGGATAGACATTCAGGGATTTCCTCAGGCAGGACTTGATCTCGATCTCTCTCTCTCTCTCTCTCTCTCTCTCTCTCTCTCTCTCATTTTATTTTATTATTCAGAAAGCCAACATATTTCCACCCTGGTACTATTCCCTAAACTTATCTTCTGAAGCAGCTCACCCTCCTTTCTTTTTTTAAAATGCAGTCATTTCTAATCTGACTCGTGTGAAAACAAAGAAATTATAAAAGCAAACTCACATAGAAAAATATACTCCACCTGATCAATATTGAACCCCTCTTGACAGCCCAGCAAGAAAGAGTAAGAGCGAGGCAGACCCACCTCCCTCTGACAGGGCAGTGTGGACACCTACCAATGGGGGCAGCAGCCGACGGTGCCTTCCCTGGCCTTTGCCCCGCTTGACACTCTTGGGTTGTACATCAACACCATCACTCCTGATCACCTGCCACTTTTGTCCTCAGAATCTTCTGGTCCTGTTTCTTTTGTTGCCTTTAAAGGTGCCGCATCCAGGTCTGAAAACTCTAGTGTCCTCAGTGGCCATCTGGTGAATGCACCGACTGCCCAAAAGGGGTTCACATTCCAACTGCAAAAGAGGTGTCAGTCCTCAGTGCAAGTGACTGCATGCCTCTCTGTGCCACATCATGGGGCTGCACAATTTTATCCAGCCTTTCTTCTTGTACCCCACACGGTCCCTGAACAGACTCCCTTTCCATGGCTCCACTCCTAGGTCCCCTGTTAGGGAATGCTTCTGACCTTGCTCAGAACGGTTTTACTACTCAGGAACCTGGAAAGCCCACCACTTCCATGAAGCCTGCCCTACTACCTGTCCCTACCGAGGGTCCCCTCTCTCAACCCCCGTCCTGCACACAGTCATTTCTTTCATGTCTCCCTGATGAAAGCACCAATTCTTTTCAGGGAAGAAACAGAGCTCATATAACTCCTGTATTACCCACAATATCTTTTCATGGTTCCACATGCATTAAAATTGGAACTCTGCATTAAAAATCGGAGCTCTGGATTCAGACTGGAGTCAGGTCTGAATAGTCCTGTGTTCAAATAGTCCTGTGTTCACATACCAGACAAACACGTACATGAAACTAGACATCTTCTTTAATCCTCCTGTGCCTCAGTTTTCTCACCTGTCAAGCGGGCTGCTAGGGCTAATTGAGACAGCATAAGGTGCTGACTGCAGTGTCTAACATACATTCAGAGCTCAGCAGACGGGGGCTTCTGCTGTTATTGTCGCTGTCATTATAATTGAAAGAGTGTTTCCAAATGCCGCTGACTTAGCTTTCGTTAGCGTCTGAGCTGGAATTGCCTGTGGAAGGACCCTTTTCCGGCTTGTATTTCTTTTAGTCGCTTGACAAACCTTTATGGAACGCACCTGCCTATACATCATTCTTGAAGACAGGAGCGTTCGGATGGGGATGGAAACACCAGGATTCAGTGCCATTTGGGAGATTTCCCAGGTTTGTGAGCCAACCTGTTGGTCATCATTGCCTAATATAAGGAACATTGATCTTCTTCCTAATTGACTGACATATTTTCTAGAGAATAATGAGAATTAAAAGTATGGGATGCGAAGCTGACGTCAGGTGCCCTGTGGCCGGCATTTACTAAGAGGTGGTTTCTATCAGCGAAATGGACCTTGTTGCTTCTCTGTGCTTATCTAATATTGCCTCTTGGTTTTCTTTTTTTAACTTCGTGATAATTCACAATGTGGTTCAGTCCAGGACAAGCATTTGGAAGCTGGCGTTCACATCTTTGCCCCAGCAGTGGCTATTTGCAGCCATTAGGGCAGGGATCTGAACGTTTCAGATACAAAATGATTTCTATGAGTATCACAATTCGAGGCCTGTTACACCCAGTTTGTAAAAAATAATAATAATAATAATAATAATAATAATGAACAAAATGAAATGAGCTCAGTTACTGAGTGAATGTTTAGAGTGGTTTTCAAACAGCAAACCGACACGTGTACAAACAAACAGAAAACAGCACGTACCTCCCCCTGCAGAGGAACTCTGCGGCCGAAACGGCAGGTAAGAAAGCAGGCGTGCTGGGGGAGAACGAGAGCAGGCTTCCCAGGGCCCCTCCACGTTGTCTTGCTTGAGGCCTCTGAGGTCAGGAGCCAAACCTCGGGGCTCCGTGGAACACAGTTTGGGAACCGCCCCTGGGTAGCCGGGTACAGCCCTGAGAACTACCTGTGTGGGGTATCATATCCATGTACCGAGGGGCCCTCTGCAGCCGGACTCATCAGGTTCTCCCTGCTGTCTTTGGTCGGAATGGTCGCCCCGCTGTGAATGACCCTGTTGGTTACGCTCACCACCCTGTGCACGTGAGCCGAGCTGAGCATCCACACTGTTTCCCTCAAGAGCTGAAACTCAGAGAGCGGAGAGCCAGAGCTGACCGTGTGGGAAGCTCGGCCCCCCACGCAGAAGCCGCTTCCAGCAGGTTCCAGCCCATAACCATGTTTTCATTCCATAAAGGCTCACCGCCCCGGGCAGTGTTCTAGGGCTTGGGGCGAACGAGGGGCCCCACGCCCTGCCTTGGGGGGCTCACCTGCCGGGGCGGCAGGGGAGGAGGGACAGGTCTGACTTGGATGTTGCTGGCGGTGGTCATTATTCTGGGGTGAGAGAGGAAACAATGTAGCCGAGCGAGGAGGGACTGGATGCCAGCCGAGGAGCAGGCAGAATTTTCCACCCTCTGGAACATTCACACCAAATGTAATCTGTGAAAAAAAAAAAGTCTCCGTTTAAACCAATAAGCTGTAACTTATTTTTAAAAAGCTGGTTTTATTATGGAAGCAGCGAGGGACTCGTGTGCGCCAGATGCATTTTAGAGAGGCTTATGCCGGGACGCAGCAAAGCCTCAGAACCAGGACTGATGTTAAGCCCAGGCTCTTCCCTCACAGACTCCCAGCCCTAATGAGAGGGTGGAGCCGGCTGTCGGTCACGGGACACGCAGACCCTCCGTCCGCCTCCTGCAGCTGTGCCTCCGGCATTTGTCCCTTCCTCCACACAAAATGCACCTGGACGGCAAGGCACCGCCTGCCCGAGGGTTGCGAGAAGGAAACGGCCACCCTGTGAAATCGCCTGGTGCATTTCCAAGGCTCAGTAAGCCTACCTTCCTTTTTTTTTCTTTTCTGAAGTTTATTTTTATTTTTTGAGAGAGGGAGACAGAGAGAGAACGGGTAAGGGGCAGAGAGAGACAGAGACAGAGAAAGAGAATCCCAAGCAGGCTCCACACTGTCAACTCAGAGCCCTATGTGGGGCTTGAACTCACAAACTATGAGATCATGACATGTGCAGAAACCAAGAGTCAGATGTGTAACCAACTAAGCCAGCCAGGCATCCCAAGACTACCTGTGTTTATCTCCTGGAGTTTTAGGTTTCTCATTAGCAAAGGGAAGGGGAGGAACAAGTTGGTAACTTTGAACCCTTTGAGCTTGAACTTCTCTTGAATCTGTGAGAGTTTTGCTAACAAACGGTGCCCACTTCTTGCTTTTCAAGTTGAGCTTGTGAAGGCCTTGGAGGTAGTTCAAGGGCACACATGAAGATCATATTGTTTTAAAATTTCTTTAATGTTTGTTTATTCTTGAGAGAAAGAGACAGAGCATGAGTGAGGGAGGAGCAGAGGGAAAGAGGGAGACACAGAATCCGAAGCAGGCTCCAGGCTCCGAGTTGTCAGCACAGAGCCCGACGCGGGGCTTGAACCCAGGAACCGTGAGATCCTGACCCGAGCCAAAGTCGGATGCTTAACTGACTGAGCCACCCAGGTGCCCCAAGGTCATATTGTTTTAAATGTGCCATATTGAATCTACTGGGTAACACACAATATAGAATTATTTGGGGCATGGTTCTTACCGATTTGAGGAGTGTAAGTAATCTTCTTCCCAAGGCAAACAGGTTGAATTAGAAACTGTAGCTCTATACTCAATACCAGGAGTGTCCCCAAACATATTCCACCTTCAGGGTGGTTCTCACTGCTCAGACCTCCTGCTCAGAACAAGCAGACCTTCCGGGCCTGTGGGGATCATGACGCCTTGGGGCTGAGAGCACCGATTGCCTCTGGAAAGACGGGAGCCCCACAGGATGCTGTCAGGGACATAAACACTGTCTCCGGGTTGATATTGCACAAGATGCTTTGATCCTCTGATTCCTGGTCCATTCTAGGACAGCTCCAACTTCTGTGTCATCCCCTTTTAGTTCGCTTACTCTGTCTCTGAGATGTTTCCTTTCAAATATCTCGTTACCACTGGAGATGGTTCCTATTCTCAGACTTCGTTTCTGAGGGTTTTTAATCAGGTCCTCAGGGTGACAATTAGAGGTCCTGACCACTGAATAAATCCATTGAATTACCGTCCATGAATACAAGCTGTTGGAGAAACTGTCTAATTATATGACAGATGCTTTTAAACTTCTCAGAGTAGACAGAGTCTCCTGAAAGATATCAAGGATAGTGTCAAGTTTGGAATCAAGCATGGACCCCAGAGAACAGGCTCAGTTAGGAATGAAAATACATGGCTGTGGACACACTAGCAAACGTATTAGGGTAAATTCTGGACTGATAGGGTAGTTATCAATTATTTGCAAATTTACCCAGTTATTCATAAACTAGATTAATCAGTGTGATAAAGCCCTTGAACTGTCCATTCAGGTGAGAGAGTGAGACAGCTTTGTGCATCTGGAAACTCCACCTGTTTGCTGGAGATCAGGATGTGGTCTACCTCATCTGCTTCTCGATCACACAGGCCTGTCGTCTGCTTTTTGATAGATGTTCTGCTTTCCTGTTTTCACTGCAAGTTGTTGCACTGACTGATAAATTCTTCTTTAGTGATCAACAGGTCAAAGGTCTTGGGATCTTCTGTATTTAGTCAGCGAGGCTCAAACAGAAAAGCTCAGGCCCTCTGACTGTTGCACGCATTGTCTTACCGCAAAGCAGCCTGCCTGAGTGTCAGGTATTTGTTGTAGTTGTAAAACTTACACCTGCCTCAGCTACCACATCCAGTTTCTAAAATGTGTTCACTGATGTTGGAAACAGCCCCTTCAGCATTACCGCTCAAGAAATTGCGGCTGATGCAGGCAGAAGCCAGGGGCTTCTCTGTGTGAGGACCAGATGATCAGAGACTGCTCAGGGGAAACCGAGGCAGAGAAGTCACAAGCCAGAGTCCTGAAGTTCACAGAAAACTGAGGTGGGGCAGGTGGCAGTGATAAACTGTACAGAGGGGCTCTGGTCTCACGAATTAGAAGGACTGGCCTCGTATAGACATAGTTGAAACAGAACAGGACCACCAGCAACAATAGCACCCTCAAATTCGAAGAAATATGTGTACTAGTAATCCGTAAAGACAGCCTTGGGCCCCCAGGTGCTATTTTTAATATTTCAAAAGAGCTTAAAGCAAAGTGTTCCTTTTCCTTTAGAGGGCTACACGGCATGACTGAAATGTCACGTTGCTTTGGGCAGAAATTATATCAACTCAGATGATACTAGTTAACTCAGGCTGACCTGAAGTCCCCCCTAATAGTTGCATGTGCCTTTGACATAGAAAAGGAGAGAAAGAAAGAAAAGGAGAGAGAAAAGAGAAAGAGAGGAAAGTACTTAAATATTGTTTATTTGGCAGACAAACATCTTTTATTTATTTTTTTTAATGTTAATTCATTTTGAGAGGGAGGGAAGGAGAGAGAGAGAGAGAGAGACTGAGCTCAAGTGGGGTAGGGGCAGGGAGAGAGGGAGACACAGAATCTGAAGCAGGCTCCAGACTCCTAGCTGTCAGTACCGGGGCTGGAAGTCACCAACCTTAAGATCATGACCTGAGCGGAAGTCGGACGCTTAACGGGCTGAGCAATCCAGACACCCCTCTACAAACATCTTTTAAAGACAATGGTTTGGAAAAGTAGTGGAAGGGACTCTTGGTTGTCACAGACTTTCAACCCGTGTAGACTTTCTTCCAGATTAAATTATATACAGAGCTATTACACTTACATGTGTTTAATTTTTGTGATTCACATAAAAATCGCCAATTTTACAAATGAAAGGAACTTAAAATAATAGTGCCCCCCCTTTATTTACAACTGAAGGAATTCAGATCCAGTGAGGTCAAAGGAGTTAAGTCACCAGAAGGTACCAGCCCATCCGTGTCTCCTGATTTCCAGTGAACACTTCTACCTTAACCCAAACCTTCTCATCTGACCATTATACATCTGTTTCCCGCAGTTTAACTTAACATTTTTTTCCTCTTCTCCCATACTTGGTTGCCTTACTAGATTCCCTAGTGTAGATACTTGGCAAGATTGATCGTAGGCAGATTGCAGCCAATAAAATATTGATGTGGGTCAGCACCTAGATTTAATTTTGGATCCAACTGGGTGGCTGCAAATATAGCCAGCCTGCCTGCTGGGGAAGACTATCTGCAAGTCTGAGATGGATGTGAAAAGCCATAAACGGGAAATGCAAATCTCGCGGGAACTGCACCCCAGGGGTGTGTCGGGCACAGCCCGTATCCACAGCCTCACACGCTAGTTCCCCATCAGCTCTGCTTGGCGCTGGGTCCAAAGCCCACCTTCCTCCAGAATCTCAGCGTGTGTGACAGCCAGTGGCTCTAGGAGCATGTGGTCCCCGTGCTTTTATTTTCCAGAGACACACTTTTCCCTTGGCTGGGTTATATTAAAGATGGTAATACCATGTTCTTTTGACCCCCCCCCCCTTCAGTACTAGACCCATTTCAGGGAATTTTCCGATTTACAAAAGCTGAGCTAACGGTCATAACATAAGAATGAAGAATACAGAGAGCAGAAAGGCAGACGTAAAGATGCAGTAAGCATGCCTGGTCCTTCGCAGCACCCTATGATTCATCTATTTGCTCTAATATGCCGTAAAATGATAAAGGTTCATCTTCCCAAATTAAATTCCTAAAATAGCTACCCACTTAGTACTAACTGACTCCATTTCGATAGGTGAAGCTTCAGTGTTACTTTTCAAAGGGATAAAGACTTCTTTTCCATTTTTTAAATAATAAAATCTAAGAAGGAGGAATCGGCTGCGTTTTAAGAAAAATCTGCTTCCTAATCTCACTTTTGAACTCACTTTTGAACAGGAGTCAAATCTCACATCTGCTGCTCTCGATGTTGAAGTAGATTTATATAGGAGGGCTTGTTAAAAGTACTTTTTTCAAAGACATTATTTATTTTAAAGGCATGCAAATATGGTCTTTCCAAGCTATAAAAGTAACTTAGTGGATTGCATTTAATATGTAATATATCAGATGTAAAATGGAGTATTCTGAGACTTGAGTCCATTTCTTTTAGAAGCCAGAAATCACATCCTTCTCCGGAAAGTTCTCTCCTGTTTGATTGCTGTCCCTCCCGTGGCTTCTGTGATTGTCCGCCATGTTTATGGAATACTCGCACATTGTAATGGTTAAGGGCTTGGGTTCTGGACAGTCCAAGGCCCCACCACTTTGTACCTGTAAAACCTTGTTGGGCCTCACTTTCTGTATGTTTAAAATGGGGGTAATAACAGAAGGTACTTCAAAGAGTCAGTATAAGGTTTTCATGAGTTAATGTATTTGAAGCACGTCCACTATTGATTGGCACAATCTAAGAGTTCAGAAAGATTCTAATCATCCTTATCATTGCTTTTGTCCTTATTTCTATCCATATTTTATCTCCCTTATTAAATTAAAGCTTCTTAAAAGTCTTATATCCCCCTAAATATCTTGCAGATCTTTCCTTTCCATCCTTAGCCTCTGCTCTTCACGCATTCATTTATTGTTCCTTATCTGGATCTCAGCCTGCCCAAGGGCCCACCCTGTTCTAATCACTCCATCCTAATTCCCTTGTAAGGTCCATTTCAAGCAATCCCCTTGTTCAGTCGCACTGTGGCTTTCCCCTGGCCTTTGTGGAAAAGGCCATATTTCTTCACCAGGTGCACTTGACCCTCACAATCAACCTCTCTCCTCCCTGTTGAGCCTGAACTTGGGCCTTTCGTGCCACACCATGCCTCTCTCCCCTTCCTGTCTCTTTCTTCTGCCTGATAATGCCCCCTGGCTCTTCCACCAGGAGCAAGACAGTGAGCTACACCTGGGTGAACTGTCCACTCTGACTCACAAGCACCAGAGATCTTACCCACATAGCACTTTACTAAATAATGTGAAGAATGCAAGTAATTGGAAGCCTCAGACAAACAAGGAAAGATTTGGCACAGCGAGGGCAGCTCCCCGGGTCCTCCCTTCCCATGTTGGACATGTCCCTCTGCCCAGACTAGATGAGGTGTCTGAGTGTCTCCAAAATCAGGGAGCATCTGAAACAACTTAAAATGTCTCTAGTTGGCGCCCGTAGAAGTTTTATAGCTTGCATGACATTCTCCAGGAAGCGTTTCTGGTAGATCCTGAGTTCTATTGACTACAGGTAATCCTTGCCCGAGGGGTATCCAGTAAGGGAATTTCAAAAATAAGGTGTCTTCCTCCGGCAAGTCCTAGTTGACAAGGTTAGACCGGGAGCCAGCCCCAAGGGATGAGTTCTGGTAAAGGGAATGAGTGAGGGCAGGCTGCCTTAGCTCATTCTTCTCAGAAACACACCCTGCCACAGACAGAACGGACCCATCCCCGCAGACCGCTACAAACCCACCGCAGAACGTACCCCCTCAGACCACAACCAGGAAACCTAAAGCCCAGCAGGATGTGCCCTGCATGCATTCTCTCTTGTCATCTCTGCTACTCGTCAGCAATGTAGATAGTGTAGTCCACATTGTATAGAGAAATAAAGGTGCCCAGAGGGTAAATAATTTGCCAGGCTCATACAGCCACAAACAGGAGAGGCCTGATTTCAGCAGAAGTCTGAATGATTTAAAAGCCCTTTCACTTTGGTAATTGTTCATGTGAGTAGCAGTCTTGGCATTATGCTGAGTTCTTTGATGGGTAGGATTCTGTCTCTCTGTATGTATCCCCCACACACTGTACAGACTTCGACCACTAGTAAATAGCAAGTGAATGAATGAATAAGTAACTGAATGAATGAATGAATGAGTGAGCAAATGAATGAGTGAATGAGTGAGTGAGTGAATGAATGAGTAACAGAACAAGTGAACAGATACACTTGTTTTTTTTCCCATGACTCCAGGGAAGGATGTGTTATCTTACATTTACATAACATATGGTCAAGAAATCGGTATTATTTAATAAATAATAAATAAATTTAAATATTTGTAATAAGAAAAATTTTATAAAAGCAAAACTTTAGAAACAGGAGTGCACAGTAGATTTTTATGATCTCACTTCGCCAATTACTTACGCATAAGGGGAAAGGGAGCTAGAGAGCACACCATAGCAGGAAAGCAGGGAATGACACTGGATAGTAAGTCTATGGGTGATTTGTGCATCCTTCTTTTTGCTTATCTGTATTTCCTAAAATTACATTGCCTTGTCCAAAGAAAATTTTTTTCCCCAAGGAAAGTCTGTTTGTAAGCTTGAGTTTAATTGAAAGAGCCACTCCAAAAGAAAATTAATATTACTGATATCGATGTTCAGATGATCAATATTATTTCTGTTGGTGCATCATCATGGTGATGTAGGCAAATGGAAAAGAGATTGGTGACGTTTAGTGAAACTATGATGAATGTCAGTTAACATAATTTAAATGGTGTAAATACCTATTCATTCCAGTCCCCCTCAACATGCCCTCATTTGCTCAGAAGTTGTAGTCAGTTACAACTGATTTGTAAAACACCAAGTGAAGAAATCAATGGTTTTAAAAATTTGGCATTAAAACCTCACCTCTGCCAGGAACTTGTACCTAAATTGACCTGAACTCTTAAGGAATTAGTCATTTGTTAGTCTTGCTTCCTAAAAATTACTACAAACTTAGTTGCTTAAATCAATACATTTTTTTCCCCAGAAGCTAGAGTTGATGTTTTAATTTAATCTATCCATCTGTTGTGTGAACTTTCTCCTTTTATTATTATGGTAAATAGCATATAACATGAGATAGACCCTCTTAAATTTTTATGTGTTCAATACAGTATTGTTTTGTTTTTTGTTTTTTTGTTTTTTTTTTAAATTTTTTTTTAACGTTTATTTATTTTTGAGACAGGGAGAGACAGAGCATGAACAGGGGAGGGTCAGAGAGAGGGAGACACAGAATCTGAAACAGGCTCCAGGCTCGCTGTCAGCACAGAGCCCGACGCGGGGCTCGAACTCACGGACCGCGAGATCGTGACCTGAGCCAAAGTCGGCCGCTCAACCGACTGAGCCACCCAGGCGCCCCAGTATTGTTTTGTTTTTTAATTAATGAATTAATTTATTTTTTAATTTACTTCCAAGTTAGCATATAGTGCAACAATTATTTCAGGAGTAGATTCCTTAATGCCCTTACCCATTTAGCCCACGCCCCTCCCACAACCCCTTCAACAACCCTCAGGTTGTTCTGAGACTCAGTTTGAGTCTTTTATGTTTTGTGCCCCTCCCTGTTTTTATATTATTTTTGCTTCCCTTCCCTTATGTTCGTGTGTTTTCTATCTTAAATTACTCACATGATTGAAGTCATACAATATTTGTCTTTCTCTGACTTACTAATTTCGCTCATAATACCCTCTAGTCCCATCCACGTAGTTGCAAATGGTAAGATTCATTCTTTTTGATTGCTGAGTAATACTCCATTGTATATATATACCACATCTCCTTTTTTTAAATGTTTTTAATGTTTATTTTATTTATTTTTGAGAGACAGAAAGAGATAGCATGAGCAGGAGAGAGCAGAGAGAGAGAGAGGGAGACCCAGAATATGAAGCAGGCTCCAGGCTCCGAGCTGTCAGCACAGAGCCCGATGCGGGGCTCGAACTCATGAGCTGTGAGATCGTGGCCTGAGCCGAAGTCGGATGCTCAACCAACTGAGCCACCCAGGCGCCCCTATACCACATCTTCTTTATCCATTCATCCATCGATGGACGTTTGGGCTCTTTCCATACTTCGGCTGTTGTCGATAGCGTTGCTATAAACATTGGGATGCATGTGCCCCTTTGAAACAGCATTCATGTATCCTTTGGATAAATACCTAGTAATGCAATTGCTGGGTCATAGGGTAGTTGTATTTTTAATTTTCTGACGAACCTCCATACTTTTTTCTGGAGTGGCTGTATCAGTTTGCATTCCCACCAGCAGTGCAAAAGAGATCCTCTTTCTCTGCATCCTCGCCAACATCTGTTGTTGCCTGAGTTGTTAATGTTAGCCATTCTGACAGGTGTCAGGTGGTATCTCAATGTGGTTTTGATTTGTATTTCCCTGATGATGAGTGATAGTGAGTGATTTTTTCATGTGTCTGTTAGCTGTCTGAATGTCTTCTTTGGAGAAGTGTCTATTCATGGTTTTTGCCCATTTCTTCACTGGATTATTTGGTTTTTGAGTGTTGAGTTTGATAAGTTCTTTATAGATTTTTGGATACTAACCCTTTATCTGATATGTCATTTGCAAATATCTTCTCCCCTTCTGTCGGTTGCCTTTTAGTTTTGCTAATTGTCTCCTTCGCTGTGCAGAAGCTTTTTATTTTGATGAGGTTCCAAGAGTTCATTTTTGTTTTTGTTCCCTTGCCTCTGGAAACGTGTTGAGTAAGAAGCTGCTGCAGCTGAGGTCAAAGAGGTTTTTGCCTGCTTTCTCCTTGAGGATTTTGATGGCTTCCTGTCTTACATTGAGGTCTTTCATCTATTTTGAGTTTATTTTTGTGCATAGTGTAAGAAAGTGGTCCAGGTTCATTCTTCTGCATGTTGCTGTCCAGTTTTCCCAGCACCATTTGCTGAAGAGACTGTCTTTATTCCATTGGATATTCTTTCCTGCTTTGTCAAAGATTAGTCGGCCATGTATTTATGGGTCCATTTCTAGGTTCTCTATTCTGTTCCATTGATCTCAGTGTCTGTTCTTCTGCCAGTACCATACTGTCTTGATGATTACAGCTTCGTAATACATCTTGAAGTTCAGGATTGGGGTGCCTCCAGCTTTGGTCTTCTTTTTCAAAAGTGCTTTGGCTATTCAGTGTCTTTTCTGGTTCCATACAAATTTCAGGACTGTTTGTTCTAGCTCTGTGAAGAATACTGGTGTTATTTTAATAAGGATTGCTCAATATGGTATGGTTAACTATAAGCATTATGCTCTACAGCAGAGTTCCAGAACATTTCCATCTTGCCCGACTAAGACTCTGTACCCACCAAACAGCAGCCCCCTCTTTCCCCACCCTAGGCCCTAGCAACCACCATTCCCCTTTCTGTTTCTCTGAGCTGGGCTACCTTAGATTCCTCATATAAATGGAATCATGAAATATTTGCCCTTCTGTGACTAGCTTATTTCTCTTATCATGGGCCTTCAAGGTTCATCTTTGTTGTGGCATATGACAGGATTTTCTTTTTTATGGCTGAATAATATTCCATTATACTTTTATATATTACATATAAGTGTATATTATATATACCTATATATGTATCTATTTATAATAATTGTATACACACACACACACACACACACACATATATAAATCCACATTTTTTTTAATCCATGGGATAATCCAAAATAAGTGCAATCAATTCAGTAGTATTGCCAAGGAGTAAAAATTTTCTTTCTTTGGGACAAAGCTCTGATTCATTTAAGCAAACTAAATTACCTCTAGTATTAAAATCTGGATAATTATATCACATCAAGTTGTATAAACAACCATCAGGCTAGAAGCTGAGGGAGTTTTTAACTTCTCAGAGGTATAGTCATCATTCCCAAAGTTGACTACCTGTAATATTCTGGTTTTATTATTCCAGAAAAAGTGTATCTACCATTGCTTTTCATGTCTGAAAATGATTCTGCCTGGTGTTACTATTCGTACAACAGGACTGGAGAGATAAGTCTATAAAATTGGGAATCAAAACCCACAGCCACTTTAACAAAAAATAAAATAAAATTACAAACCTACAAGAGAATTCATAACATTGTCTCAATCAGTTCTTTCCCTTCTGGCCTATTTTTGTACTTTTACACATATGGAGATTCTATGGCCCTTTCCAGTAGTTTTAAGACTTAAAAATCCATATGGTCCTAAATCAGATTAAATTTGGACCTATTTTTTTTTATATAGCTAAGTAGGGGTAAAAATTAACTTTTTAATATCTTTCTGATAATAATGAATTGTATATTAAAAGATTAATACTAACTTTTCATGATCAAATTTATAAAAATCTATTTTTATTAGTAATATTTTCCTAATATTAGTAATATTTCTCGATGTTAGTAATATCAATATTAATAATATTTCCTCAAGTAGAAAGTCAGCATTTACTGAGAAGTGACTATGGCCTCATCATTGTGCTATCGCTTCATGGGTGGTAATGGGGGCCACATTAGAAATTGCCATTTGTCCTCTGGAAAAACCCTGGTGAGACTAAATAAATTTGCACACTTCCAGCAAGTGAGGGTGGGGCCAGGTGTTGACTGCATGAGGAGACCAGGCAGTGCAAACAATACGCTCCACCCTGGACACGTAACTGAGATTCAGCTAGCCCCATAAGTCTTTCATGTCTTTAAACATAATAGGTGCACCTAACGAAATATATACCTTTCTACCAACTCAGGAAGGTTATTCACATATGTTAGTGTATGTGTTTGATGTTATGTATTCACAATATACTTTGGTTCTTGTGGTTTCTCTTTCATGTTAATTTTAGTTGGCTGCTTATTCATATTCAATACTTTGGTTTAATTGGTCCTCATTTCCATTGCACTTCTGTCTTCAGCCATCTCTGTTTATCTTTGTAGAGTCTGTTTCTGATTTGGAGTCCATTCCATTCATCCTATAATTTGCCATTTACATTTCTTCAGTTCAGAGTTTTGTATTTTTTTTATTTTTTTTTAATGTGGATCAGCCACTTTTATATTTCCCCAAACCCTTAAATCTTTTATTAGATAAAACAAACATTCAAAATGTGCACACAATGTACACACTTCAGGGGAAAATATGCTCAAAGGGAATACATTTGTTTTAAAATGCTTTATGCCTTCTGTTAAATTCAAAATTAGTGAATTCATGTAATGTTGCATGTAGGAAATTTTAGCATAATTTCAGAAAATGATTAGATGCTTAGAAATGCCTAGTTACTCTAAACAGTCACAGAGATTTTTGAGTAGCAGGAGAGATAACAACCATTTGGTGGGTCTTGCTCATGGTTCACCCTCATTTTTGCTGTAATGACCCACCGGATGGGTTTTCTCCAATCCCAACCATGGGTGTGTCCATTTTCTGTGCATCGTTACTGTCACCCTGGATGTCTGAGTTGGACACCTCAGTGAATCAGGTTAAGGAAGCACAGCACCAAGTTTCTAAACTGTATTAAATGAAATGAAAAATAAGAAATGGTCTCAAAACTGTAAAATCCCTACCATTATACAAATGCAGGACAATTTTCAAATTGGTTATTTTTCTACCTGGAGACGACATTTTCCCAACCTACCATAACTAAATGTAATAACGGTTTCACTTAAAAATACAGTTGATTTAACTATGACTTTACGCACGCATGCAGAATAAATCTGTCATTTTTTTTTAATTATTAAGGGAGAAGGATTATATCCGTAGAATTTCTTTAAAAGTCAATTTTTTTTTCCTTTAATTACTCTTGAGTCTTAGGTTTTATGTAAAACTTTGGTTTCTGTTGTAGACTCTGGGTCTGAAATTCTTTCTTATCCAGTAAGAGAGCAGGACACAGGATTGAAAACCTGAGAGAGGCTCATGTCCGAGAAGAGACAAGAGCCCTGAGTAAGGGTCCTTGCTCCATTTTTATTAAGATTAGAAGGCTTAAAAGCATGATGGACGTTCACAAAGAGACAATGAAACCATGAACATTAACTCAAGGGTGTGGGGAAAAGGGGGTTTTGAAGATGCACAGTGTTAGGGGTTTGGTTAAATATAAAACAAAATCCAGGTGCTGGGTGCAAGGTTGCATACAGCAAACATGAGGCACCACCTCTGTTTACCTGAACTGGTCTAGGGGACAAGAAAGACAGAGCATGCTAACTCAGGATCAACAAGGCACTGTTTTCCTATTTACCTCCACTCTGGGCAACTTCTCCCTGCTGAGGTAAAGTCCTGTTTACCTATTTTGGTCCTTCCTTCCTGTGAAAGCAGCTTTCTGCTATTGTGCTACATTGGGGGGCATTTCCACCCTGAATACCTAAGCTTGTTTACCTCATCTTGGATGTTTTCATCCTGAGATTTCCTATTCCTATACCTTTGTCCTATACTGGGGGCCTTTGCCTTAGGCCTTTACCTAATCTTATTTCCTATTCTTGTTCACCCATACTTGAGTGTGTACAGCCTATGGCTTTCTAATTCTTTATGCTTTGTTAACCCACTGGTGCAAGCTCAGGGAATTCCTAAGCTTATTCCCCACAGGTTTCCATTTGGTGTTATCTTATAGTATTATCAGAGTTGATGAGAAAAGTAAAAACATCACCATGAATAATTATTGTCTTCTTAATTAAAGATCAGCGATACAATATCTTAGATGCTGGAGTGAGTGAGCTGAGTGTCATTTGAGAATTACAATAGCAAAGTAAATTGCTATGTCAAGGGAAGGGTTGGATGAAGAGCAATCACCTCTTTTAATGAATGCCTTCTGTTTATCTCATTCACTTTCACAGTTTTTGAGTGTTACAATCATTTCAGAGGTTTTAGGTAGACTCCTCAGGAAACAGCTGTACATCTGAGTTTGACTTCATGTTGGCTCAATGCATACAGACTTTGGGATTCCATGGTTATTCTTCTGGCAGGACAGAGGACAATGTGTGAGGAGCTTTGTGAAGTGTATCCAACTGCACATCTTTTAGTTTGCAAAATGTGTTCTTGCTGTTGAGTTTGGTCTGTTTGGGGAAGAACAGTGTAGCTTAGATTAAGATCGTTTTATTTCCTCTTCAGTTTCCTGTGTAGCATTCTCCAGTTGGTCAAAGTTGCCTCTACTCCTCCCCCATGAGAGCATTGCTGGGTTCAAAAACCTCAAAAGAACATCTCACCCGAAAATACACAAATGCACATTGGATAAAATCTCTCCTTTTTTTTATATTTATTCATTTTTTTAGTCATCAGTGTCTATTACTTTTATGACAGTTTATAATAATATTTAGAGTATTTTTCCAGAAACTTGTACAGAAAATGACCATTCTGGTTGTCCTGACATAACGCTCTGTTTCCAGTCAGGTGGGGAAATGTCACCTTGGCAGATGTAGAGCTGGTCTGGCCAGAACCCCTCTGATGAGGTTTAGAGAGAACAGTACAGGTCAGTGTGAATGGATCTTCTTGAAGAAAAAAAGCAAAGTAGATGGTGGCATAAGATTCGCTGAAGAAAGAGCTGCTATCATTTGCCCCCAATTGGAAATCACTTATTTTTCTGTGATTGAAGTTTCTGTATCTGTGGAATAGCGTTTTTTCTTACATTTTGATAGGAAAAAATCCATGCTCTTAGCTCCACCTGCTGAGACCCAAGAGAAGTTTGAACAGATAAACATTCTGCAAATTGCCAAAAACATTCATCTTTTAGTGTGTACAGAGCACTGTCACAACAAAAGTCCTGAAACTTTAAAGATGAGACAAAGGTCTTTGCTCTTGGGAGTTTCCATCAGTGCAACAAAATGAGTGATGATGGACATCTTCTGGAACGTCCGAGGCCCCAATTATGAATTTATTTACAAAACTTTAAAGTCTCGGATTACATTCAGGAGCATTTTCTGAGATGCAGAAGTTTTTATTTCCTTATTAAAACCTCTTGCTATTCAGAGAAAAGTATTTAGTAATACATAGCAATAAATAAACCAAATCATATGGAAGCAAAAACAAAATATTCTGGATCTTTGTTGCAGAATGTCAGCCAATCTCGTGGGAAACCACTGGCTTCCTTTATCAATGGCACAGAGTCTGTTAGGAATAAAAGCTGACACATCAACCCACGTTCCTATGCACGTGTGTTAAATAATTGTACAATAATTGATATCGTATCGCAGGTCAGAAAGGGGCTCAGACCTCTCCCTCCCTTTGAAATAGATCCATCAACAAGGGTTAGTCACTGTGAGCATTTTTTAAAGACCATAAAATGAAGGAATTGGGTAAGCAATGCTAAGACTTTCTCTACAATCAACAGGATTGTGTTTATTGATCAATAATTAAATGTTTGTCTATTTCTTCATTTTGAGTCGCTCCCAGTCCATCCTTGTTATCTTAAAGCAATCCACTTTCTGGGGCAAAGTCGGCCCTGTGATCTATAACAGAGATCATTCAGGGACTTGTGGTAGCATGAGAGGGTCAAGGTCAGGGGCTTCAGCTCCTGTGACTATTGCACATTCCCCCTTCTGTCCTCCCAGGAGAAGGCAGTCCTCAGGATAACAGTAGGAAACTAATGCATTTGCCTGGCAGCGGTTAGACAGTTGAGGTGTGGAACTGTCCCTTCGCCCTGATTTTGTTCTGGATGAGAAAATAGGACTCCAGTTGTGGGGAAATTACAATTAGCTGGCAGCTCCCATCGGCTTTGTGGCCCCAGTGGCTATCTGCAGTGTCCTCTTTCTGTCCCCCTCTCCCTGTCTCCCTGGATCCATGAAAAGACCAACCGTGCACCATTAACACTCGGCTCCCAAGGAAGGAAGGAAATCAAGAAGGCAGGACCGTTTCCTCTCTCTCTGACTCAACCACAACGATACCCAGGACACAGAAGCCGGCTGTTCAGACATGGTTTACTGACATTGCTAGTTTGGAAGAGCCAAACAAAGTTCTAGGACTGCAGGAGCTTTGCTTAGTTGAAAAGAATATGAGCCTGAATTTTGTTTTCATAGTTTCAGAGAAGAGAATTGTGGTTCCATGGGGCGCCTGGGTGGCTGGGTCGGTTAAGCGTCCGACTTTGGCTCAGGTCATGATCTCACGGTCCGTGAGTTCGAGCCCCGCGTCGGGCTCTGTGCTGACAGCTCAGAGCCTGGAGCCTGTTTCGGATTCTGTGTCTCCCTCTCTCTCTGCCCCTCCCCTGTTCCTGCTCTGTCTCTCTCTGTCTCAAAAATAAATAAACGTTAAAAAAAATTAAAAAAAAAAAAAAAGAATTGTGGTTCCTGATTGGGAGAGCTGCCTGAAATATTAGGTGTCTATCTGCCTCCTTTTCCTTCTGTGTTTCTATTTTATTACCATCATTTTTATTCCTGCCTCTTGAACCACATCATGGTTTTTCCAGTTCTGATGTAATAGTATCACTTGAATAGCATTTGACTGTTGTAGGTCTACCAAGTAGAGGGTCATTTAGTTAAACTGATTATTTGTGACTGGTGATTTTATTATCTCTCTTTAGAGCTCTATTTGAATGATGCTCTCAGAGGATCATTCTTGGATTCAAGGTCATGATGGACCACATGGATCAGACCTTAATTAGGAGAAGGAATAAAAAAATGGACACATACTTATTAAGCACCTGCTGTGTGCCAGATGACATGTTAGGTACTTTCACAGCAGATTTTTCTTCACAAACAGCAACTGAATGATCTTCGTTATTTTACACATTTGTTCTCTTTATTTATTCATGCCTTCCTTTGGTCCTTGGAATTCTTAACAGCAAACAGAGCTTCCAGAAATACATTGGATGATATGACACATCTTTTAATCCACCTGGGTGCTATTTTTACTTAGAATAAATGTCATTTCCATTATGTGAAGTGAACTAAATTTTATTTCAATCCCTCTCCTTGGGAATGAGTGTCTCATAGCAGGGATCCAGATTTACAAGGTGCAGATTGACAGAAACCTCAGACTGACTTTACACCCTCTTATTGGTGAAGTGAAGTCAGCGTCCCCACTCCAGCTGCACACTACACTGCCTTCTTCTGGTGTGATGGTCATCGAATGTGCTAAAACAAATGTGGAGCGCATTTCATGTGAAAGAACTCAGAGCTGCTGTGGTTAACCTTCTGCTCTGACAGGATATGGTGGGACAAAAAAATCAAAAGCAGGGCCTTGTCACTGCAGATCACAGTGGGTGTCAGGCAAGGTGCCGGGGTCTTTGCCAAAATCGTCTCAAATAGAGGCGCCCGGATGGTTCAGTTGGTTGAGCATCCAACTTCAGCTCAGGTCGTGATCTCACAGTTTGTGAGTTCAAGCCCCACATCAGGCTTGCTGTTGGCAGCCTGTCAGTGCAGACCCCACTTCAGATCCTCTGTCCCCCTCTCTCTGCCCCTCCCCCTGCTTGTGCCCTCCCCGAAACTAAATATTTTTTAAAAATATATAAATTACCTCAAACACTCACTTCAACTCTGACACAGAAGAATCCACTCTCTTTTATGGGCTAGGAAACTAAGAGTTAAGGTTAACCGATCACCCTAAGGCCTTAGGGCTCAGCGGTCCTAACACTAGGGTACCCAGCAGCCCCCTGCCCAAACACCCACAGGCTCTTTCCACTGTTGGCGTAATGGTGTTATCACTGTGAACAGGCAAGAGGGGCCGTGCGGTGGCCTTGGTGCCTACAAGGGACGATTGGAGAATGCTGCTGTCATCTTTGTTATTTGTGTCTGGACAGACTAAGGCCCTGCCCCGCCTGTCCCTTTAGCAAACCAGTTTTGCATCTATCATCTGTGAACCCATTAAATATTTAGCTGATGCTATCTTTGAAGGTAATTGATTCCTTACCCTATCAGGCACCAAGTGCTGTCGTTCTTACTTTTATTTGTCCTGAGTGCGCTTCCTTCAATCAATCTAGGATCTGGAGAACTAGACTGAGGTTACCCTATCCACTGTCTTTATCATTTCAGAGATGTGGGTTGTTGAATTATTGAAATGTCTATGTTAGACCAAAAAAAAAAAAAAAGTAATCATCTGGACATTTATCACAATTAAGCTTCAGTTACTGATATTATTATTCAGGCAGTGAGAGATGGATTCTAGTAACCTCCAGACCTCCACCTACTTAATTGGTCCCAGAATTATAAAGGACTACTCATATTTCTGCAGCGTACATGATAGACTTGGAAGAAGAAATCTAGCATTTCAGTCTAGGCTCAATGAAAACTATTATAGGCTTAGCATCCAGAAGTTAAATGATGTTAGGTGAATAGAGAAAATAAGTCAGGCTTTGGGTAAGTAAAAATCTGAAGTGACATTGGAAATGTGAGCACGGGTACTCGAGTATGATTTTCCCAGCTTCATGTTCTCATGACCATCAACACCAACAACAGCATAGGTAGCTCTGAGAGTATGAAGGCTTACACAGATTCTCAAGTAGGACTCTATTACAAATGCATGTGTGCGTGCTGTTTGTGGCGTTTCCGTGCAGAAGCCTTTCTGCATTTGTATATATATGTGCGCTTGCCAGTTTAGAGAGCTGCTGTGTGCCTGGACCCGTATGGGACACGCAGGATCACTTTTATTTGACATGAAAGAGCTCTCCCCCTCTGCGGTCGCATCACTAGGACCTGGAAAATGAGACTCTAGCTCCCGTGCCCGTCCTCCTTAGGGGTGATAGATGGACACCCTTAGAGCTAGACATCATTGACTCACCAGCAACAAAGCTCCACTTTCCTGAGTGCCTCTGAAGAGAGAAGTGTTGCTGTAAAATCTGCTTCCCCTTTTTCTGCCAAGTGCAGGCCAGTTGAAGGAGCCACAAGGTGAATTGTCGATGGAGACGGCGTTTACAGGCTGAGCCTTTCTGCTGTTTCCTCTGCCGAGGCAGTGGGGAGGATCGGGTCTTCCTTGACAGCATCTGAGGGGAGCATTCGCGGGGGACGTGAATGGGGAAGGAAAGAAAAGACTCAGCATTCTAGGGCAAGGAGAGGCTTGTGGCCACATTGTATGTTTTGGAGAACACGTGACTGAATTGCTAAGGTGACCAAAGGCCCCGGTGTAAAGTGACAGACTCAGTCTCAAGCAGGACATTCATCATCTCTAAATTCGGGAGAGAGAGCACCTACTCTTCAATCTTTCCGTCACCAAGTTTGAACTTCAGGATCTGAGGCTGCCCAGAGGCCATAGATCAATCTCCTTGCCCGCCGCCTCGGCAGTGTCTGGAAGGCCACTATTTTCAAGATGGTGAAGCCAGCAAAAGTGTAGCATCTCTCTGCCACACCAGATCCATAGATCAAGTGGCAGGAACCGGGGGAGTAAAAACATGGCTAGAGAGATGCTGCAGCCTAGGAAATGAGTGCAAAGCTGTTCCCTGGAAGATCAGTCGGGACATAGATGCTTCACACCCTTGCCTTGCAAAACCTTAGGAAAGGGGCACGGGCTATAAATAAGAAATTTATAGGGGAGGGGTGTTGAGTGGCTCAGCTGGTTAAGCGAACGACTTGAGCTCAGGTCATGATCTCACGTTCATGAGTTCGAGCCCCCGCATTGGGCTTTCTGTTGTCCACACAGAGCCAGCTTCGGATCCTCAGTTCCCCTCTCTCTGCCCCTCTACCGCTTGCGCTCTCCCAAAAATAAAGAAAAATTAAAAAAAGAAAAAATTTTACAGGGAAACAATACCTATGGCTAAAACTGCAAACCACACTAGTGACGTGTGCGAGCTCATGTGTCTTGCGGTCGCCGTCTCCCTGTGGCCCAGCACCATATTTGGAACACAATGGGTACTCCATAGATTGCTGGTGAATACATGGACAGTTTCTGATTCTGGGTGGTTAGGGGCCTTTGCAGACTCTCTCCACCCTGAAATCCTTATTCTAACTGGCAGTGGATTGGGGTTAAAATATAAATGTATCACCATACGTTAAAAAAATACCACAAGTGAAGGATTTGTGATTTTAACCTGATATTTGTGAATTGCTTTAATCATGCAGACATACAACTGGAAATTTCTCAATGAGGACCATTCTTAGAAGAAAGGGGAACTTGGTAAAGTTCTTCTGAAAAATAGGTTTTAAAAGCCAAAACCAGAAGGAAATCTCCTAAAGTATCAAGTCAGGAGAGAAAACTCAGATAAATGTTTTAGTAGAAAGATTGGGAAAAAAAATCTAAGGCCAAATAATACAATAAGTAGGGTAGACAACTTAATGTAGACAACTTAATGACAAATTAAAAGAATAATAAGACACCATTTTATTTAATTGCCAAATGTTTTTAAAAATGCATGTAATATTCCCTTGTGTCCAGAATGGAGGGAATCAGGAGCACCACTGACAGAAAGACAAACTGAATCAAGTTTCTGGGGGAGAAATTTGCTGATGTATCAAAACCCTTCAACCAGCAAATATACTGTTCAGGGATTCATGCTAAGAAAATTCCAGATACGTAAGCAGGATTATGTTCATTTTTGGTATTTAGACCATTGTTTATCGTTGTGGAAAGATGGATACAACCTAAAGTTCACCAGCAGGTGCTGGGCTGTTTTGATGAATCCTCCGCCACTACTGAAACCCTTACGTGTAGAAAAAATATCTGATGATCCGGGATATATTGACTGGATGATGTTGCACGACAGGATATACATTATAAATACAGCTATTCAAAAATCTACACACATGAGTGTTAACTCTAGTGTTTGTACGCTGGTGGCATTATGGCTGGATGCCTGGGTTTTCCCAAATTTTCTATATACTCAGAAGACAGTTTTTGGTTTTGTTCTTTTGTATGTTAGGGGGAGGGGCAGATGCTAAGGGTTTACCTTGGGACCCCATGGGGTTCAGGAAGGTTGGCTAGCCCTACCTGTGTCATCAAAGAATGAGACTTACAGGAGTGTCCCAAACTACAGAGGAAGGAGTAGTCGTTTCATTTCGTGCTTTAAATAGGTTTCCTCCTTGTCATTTTGAGTGGGAAAAAAAAAGAAAAAAAGCTTCCAGACCAAGTGCTTCTAAGGTCTTATTCTAATCCCCTTTCAAAAACTTTTCGTTTCATCTTTAGCTGAGAGCCTGGGGACAAAGCAGTTCCACTTAATATGGAAAAGCTGAGATTCACATGGAAACTGCCACTGCCCAAGCGAAAGAACTATATTTCTGGCAGTGATTTGAAGTCTTTTAACTTTTTCCCGTCTGCTGAGTGGGGGAGCGACACCATGACCCAGGGAAACCATGTATGCTAAGAAGGCAGCAGATTACAGTAGGGGGAGTAGCTGAACTGCCATCATGGCAGACGCAAGGTGCACGGGGCCCCCAGAGCCCACCACCCAGGGCTTCAAACACTCCTGTCAATAAAATTCATTTCAATTTCTAGCCTCATTGTGCTACATGCAAGACTGGCCTTAGGAGCCTTTTACAATTTATGTTTCCCCCTTATTTTTTTAACAAGTAAATTATCCCTACTTAGTCTCAGAAGTTTAGTGCCCTCTCTGTATATTTTTGCATCTCCATTTTTAGCCAAGAGAGCCGGCTACTGCTCACATATTGGTACGAGGAAAGATATTGGCCTTCTAGGAAACCCTATTTACGCACTCTTAATATATATGCTAAATTCACTATAAAAGTAAATTTGGGGGGAAAATATGTAAATTTACTACATACTCTGTGGGCTTAATGAAGGAGCCTTTTAATAATCATACAAGTCATACAGCTTACAAGTCCTTTTTCAAGGGGTATCTTCATGTTGTGCTTTAACAGTTAAATTCCTTAATTTTATTCAACACAGACACAGTTGGATCAAAATTATGTTTTACTTTTTTTTTTAACATTTATTTATTTCTGAGAGTGTGAGTGGGGGAGGGTCAGAGAGAGAGGGAGACACAGAATCGGAAGCAGGCTCCAGGCTCTGAGCTGTCAGCACCAGAGTCCGATGCAGGGCTCGAACTCGTGGACTGCCGATTGGTGACCTGAGTCGAAGTTGTACGTTCAACCGACTGAGCCACCCAGGTGCCCCACATTTTACTTTTTTTTTAATTAAAAACAACAACAATTTACATCTCAAAGTGAGAAATTTTACCAGATCTAGAGGATCTCCATGGATCAAATGCTAGGTAGAACCTTCATGTTGTGCATATCAAGTGTGATTACTAACCATTAGGAAAAATTTTGATAAGATCCCTTCCAGAAAATAAATCCAGCCCAAGTCCAAACACTGGTTAAAATAGCCTGCAGAGCAATAAGCGAATAAGCAAGTCTTCTTTTTTTTATTTTTTATTTTTTATGTTTATTTATTTATTTTGAGAGAGAGAGAGAGAAAGAGGCAGAGAAGGGCAGAGAGAGAGGATCCAAGCAGGCTCCACACTGTCAGCACACAGCCTGATGTGGGGCTCGAACTCACGAACCATGAGACCACGCCTGGAGACGAAATCAAGAGTCGGCTGTTCAACTGATGAGCCACTCGGGTGCCCCAAGCAAGGCTTTTTAATCGCGAGTAGTGCCAGGCTTGTTGACTACAGCCTTAGTTATGCGTGAAAGGATTGAGACATACTTAGCCCGTTTCGCGAGAAGAAGTTTATCTTATATTGTGAGATGCTGCCAAAGTCATTTCGCTGGCGCTTGAATCAGAAAATGGACTAGAGCAGTATTCTCAAACCTTTGTTTTTCCTTTTCCCGAGGGACGGAAGACCTCCTCTTTAGTCACCGAGCAGAGGAGATTTAAGCTCTTAAAGCATCTTGTGAAATGAGTTTCTCCACCTCACAGGGTTATCACAGCTATTACAACGCATTGTGTAAATTTGAATACTAATGGTGATTCGCCGACAAGAGCGTAGGAACAAGAATTAAAGTAGCCATGAGCTAAGGATGCCAGGGGATCTTTCCCTTCACTTCCCCATGGCCTTGAGCAGTTCCTTCCTCTTTATGCTCTGCGATGTGCTTTCTCACCACCCAACTGCTATCTTGACCTTCTACGGGGACTGTGACATTAGAACCCGGATGGATCCGAACACAGCACCGCTGTCACTCTCCGGTTCTGTTGACCTTACAGCCCTTACGATGACCCCCCCAGTTGCCCTATGTTTTATTTCTGTGATGGTTTACCATCTGTCCCCTCGTAGGACAAAAGTCCCCCAAGAGCTGGGGCTTTGCCGGCCAAGTCTGTGGTGCAGTGCACAGCGTCCAGAATCAGGGTTTGCTCAGGGGGTAGCCCGCCCCCCATGTGATCCTTCTCTAATTATGGTATAGAGTTTCCAGTTGTCCCTCCCTTTTTGAGAACCCAAAGTGGTTGCCCATTGCTCATTGTATCTAAACCAGATCTTTTATCAGAGCTCTCCTCCCGGGCCACTGGGCCACCTCTAGCCACCTCCTGCCACATGGCCGTGAAGTCAGGGATTGCACTGTTTTACTGCTGGTGGAACAACGTATTTCCTTATGATTGTTCGCAAGCCTTTTCTGCCCAGCCAGAGTGAAAGCACGACAAGTACATGGACTTTGTATTTGTTTGTTTTTCCTCTTGAGACGTCTTGCACATAAAATCCCTTAAACACAGTAGATATCAGCAAATGGCCATTGACCGATGGACTTGGACACAGCATTTCGGTTTATTTTTTTGTTTAGGGGAAAGAGGTCAAGAGGGCTCAGCCTCTAAAAGCATTTTTTGTTCATAGTGCAGCCGTGGTTTTGAAGCTCTCACAGCAATTGCCACCCACACACGAGGAAAAAGGATTTCTGTACATTTTTTTAAAAAATTGGCTCTGCCGATTTCAATGCAGCACAGCTATATTTCATGCCAGTGGCACGTTGGAAATAAGGAGAAACAGCAGAGGCCCAGAAAACACCTCTGGCTCTTCCCCATTTCTGAATTCTCTATCTGTCGTGACATCTGGCAATAGAATATTACTCTGGCAGCAATTTTGTAAACAGAGCCTCAGAAGCAAGGTTGCGTTGCCAGCGGATTAACCCAGTCTCTGAAGTCTTTGTGTCTCACAGGGCACTAGGGTCACAGGGTTCTTGGAGCTGTTAAGGAGCAAAGTTTACAAGAGGAGTCTAGTCACTACAGCTGTGTCTCCAGGCCAGATCGAAATTTCCTGAAGGGCTTGCTACAATGCAGATTACTGGGCCCTGCACCCACATTTTCTGATTCAGTAGTTCTAGGGTGGGGCTTTGTAATTTGCCTCTCTAACCCTTTTCCCCATGATGATGATGGTGCTGGTGCAGGATTCTCACTTGGAGAGCCACTGCTGGGACAGATGGCCGAGCAGGGAGTCCCAGCTGATTGCAGGGAGGCTTGGGAATATGGCGGATCTGCCAGTTGTGTCACTCGTAACTGGTGTTCCGGGGCAGCTCCAGGAATGTGGAGCCCTGCCAGGCTCGGCTCTGTAAGGCACACCAGCCAGCCCTGATGTGGGGCAACATCCACACCCATCTGGAGGCAGACCAGGATCTGGGCAATGGAGATGATCGCTCTTTGTCATGGCCTTTTTAAGAAGGAACAGCGTCAACTTGCCTTTTTAACTAGCCAGCCAATTGAGCCAAATTCTGTAAGAGCTTTGTGGGAGACCCTTCCTTTGATGAACACAGACTGTCATTACTGACCAAACCTCATCGATTTTTTAAATGAAAAAATATTTTTTTTGTTCTTATTAAAAAGTGAGACATATTCACTGAATGAAATTGATGAGATACAGATAAACAAGCAATGAGTCAGCAAAGAAATGTGCATCATCCCATCACCAAGAAAAGGCCACAGGACATTTGAGATATTTCAAATCATTCTAAAGGTTAGGAAGACAACAGGATTGCTCCTATTGAGTCTTCTAATCTTGCAATTCTCTGATCCAAATTATCTTTGCCTTTTGTTATCTGCGACATTGGATTTTGTGTTACCATTGGCAACCTCTTAATATCAGTGAATGACAGGTCCCAGAGCTGCTCCAGTTCCAAGAAAGCAAAACCATAAAAACAGCTAATGTGTGTATTTTCATAATAGGGACCCAGTAATGTGAGCTGAGCAGATGCACAGCTCCTTGTAACTGTGGCATTAAAGCCTTCAGCCACATTAAGGACTAGGAATGTTATCATCTGTGGTTATTAAGGGTTCTGTGAAGGAATGGCAAAAAAAAAATAATGATAATAATAATGTTAGGCACTAAAAATGTCGTATTTGAAAGACATGTGGGCACTTGGAAGTTTACTCTGCTGTGGGGATTTACCAAACCTGCAAACCCCAGTTTCAAAGATGGAAACTCTGATAGTGTCTTTGGGGTCACAGCCAGAAAGCATCGGGCATCTGTACGAGGAGTGATAGCTGAAGTGCCCACCCGTCTGCGTTCTTGTGTAACGCACTCACTTATCTGTGTGTTTCTGGGAGAAATATTCCTTATGTGTGAGGTAAATGAGAAGATTGCCTTTATTTTTCTCTTCTCTGTTTGTAAGGTCTTACAGTGCCTTGAGTTTTGGCTTTTAAAAAGGAAAGAACAGGCACTCCTCCACTACGAAAGTGTTACGGCGATGGCTGATCTCTCTTTCTCCCTTTCCGCTCAGTATCTGTGATTCACCGTGGCCACAGTTACTGTCACCACTGCAATAGCAGATCTCAAAATATTCGACTCCAGTCAAGCCACAGATGGATCATTGCACCATAAACCCGGTGCCTCTTGCCAAGAGCAGCATGAATGTGAATGAATGAGTGTGAGCAGGACAGTGATGGACAGTGAAGGGGAATAGTTGAAGAAATGTGTCAGCTCGGCCTGCAGAGGAGCAGATAAGGTGGAAGAGTGGGAGAACCTGTGATATGTGTCTCTAGATAGTTGAAGCCTTATCCGGAGAAGGAAGGGGTAGAAATCTGCTGTGTTGTTTCTTACAGAAGAACTTGGATTCATATGGAAGTAAATTTAATAAGCAACTGATTTATATTCAAAATTAGAACAAATCTTAGAGTTGGTACTACTGAAAAATGGATTGGGTCTTCTAGGGACATCACAAGCTCCCAGTCAGTGGAAGGTTTTTTGAGTCTGAACGGACACATTTCAGAAATGTCATTTGATGGCTTCCAACCTGGATGGAAAGTTGTCATTGATGTTCTTCAACTATTATTAAGAGCTAAGACTTTATGCTATAGGATCAGTACAACACCATTTTTTTTAAATTTTTTTTTTAACGTTTATTTATTTTTGAGACAGAGAGACAAAGCATGAACGGGGGAGGGGCAGAGAGAGAGGGAGACACAGAATCAGAAGCAGGCTCCAGGCTCTGAGCCGTCAGCCCAGAGCCCGACGCGGGGCTCGAACCCACGGACCGCGAGATCGTGACCTGAGCCGAAGTCGGACGCTCAACTGACTGAGCCACCCAGGCGCCCCAGTACAACACCATTTTAACCAAGCTTCCTACCCTCATTCATCCAATTGCTCCTATTGTTTCTGTTAGAATAACCTATTCACCGATGACTGAATGTTCACAATTATTTTAAGTATCAGTGATGACTCTGCACTGCTGGTCAGGTGAAGTCCATCTACCTGAGGCTCTCATTTGAAACATACTGCCAACGCTTGGCTCACTTTCGACACCTAGTCTCTGTTACCACATCTAACCTGTTCCCTCTCCCCACAACATCTGCCTTCCTTTCTACAAACCTCAAATTGTTAATCATCGGGTAGAACTCATACTCCCAAGGAAGTTAGACCCCTTTTCTTTTCCACATGTTCTGACTCCTCTCCTTTGTTCTCTTCGTGCATAGACATAGATATTAGAAGATACAAATAGATGGAGGCAGACAGACAGAGGAACAGAGGGAGACAGATGATTTGACTTCCTTCCCTGTGTCTGTTTTTAAAACATGTCCCAGGGGCGCCTGGATGGCTCAGTAGCTTAAGCATCCGACTTCAGCTTGGGTCATGATCTCAGGGCTCTGTGAGTTCCAGCCCTGCATCGGGCTCTGTGCTGATGGCTCAGAGCCTGGAGCTGCTTCGAATTCTGTGTCTCCTTCTTTCTCTCTCTGTCCCTCCCCTGCTCACACTCTTGTCTCTCTCTCAAAAATAAATAAACATTAAAGGAAATTTAAAACATGTCCCAGAAGATAGGTTTTTCAATTTCTTATTTTGTCTTTTAGACATTTCATTGGAAATTGGAAATATTCTTTCCCCATGTCTGTTGCTGAATGAAATAAGTGCCTTCTTAGAAAGAAAGGAAAGGAAATAAAAGGAGAGGACAGGAAACATCTTTGTAACAATGGAAAGCAAGAAAATATCCTATTTTATTCTCTGATTTATGTGGATTGAGCCAGGTTGTCAGCAGCTAGCTTTGGCCTGTTGGCACACCTGCCTGGAATGGTTACGTAGAAGTGGAATATAATTAGAGCTATAACAGAAGTCTGGATGATACATTGTTCTCAGCATGTTTAAATTCTTGTAGAATGGTGAACTGTCTCACACTCATATGCACACACACAGACACCTACATGCACACACACCCCACACACCTATATACTTAGCTTAACTCAGAGGATATCAAGGATAAGAAGCAAAGATGCATAGCTACTATTTTATTTTTAAGGGTGAGATAAGACTACCTAAGGTTTTTTTTTTTTTTTTTTTTTTTTGCTTTTCTTTACTTTTTGTGGGCTTTTGTTTTGTGTGTGTTTGTTTTTGTTTTCGTTCATTTTTTTGTGTGTTTTTTTGTTTTGTTTTTTTTTTTAGAATGAAGGAATTGAACAATTGATCAAATTCCATGGGGAATTATTTCCTTTCTTTCTTGCAGGTGTTTAGATTCAAATTATCCAATTGCGTGTTATCTTTAGTTGTAAAATATTTGCAAGCAAATACTCTGAACTGGGTGGTGCTTAATCATGGAGCTGTTTAATTAGGAGCCCACCCAGAAGGCTGATTGAAATCTAATAAGTCTCCACCAAGTATTGACTGCTTAGTAAGAGCAACAATTTTATTTAGAAGGAATAATATTTCTAATATAGTTGCTACAGAATTATTTATTTATATTGCACTTTATTCCAAAGATGTTAAAAATACCTTGGTAATTTTTGTCTTATAGGGTGATTTTTTTTAATCCATCCTTAAGCATTATTTTAGATGTTTTACATACAGAATTCTTGTAAAAGACTTAATAATTAATGCATGGAAATCCTGAGATTATTTTAGGAGAAGGATTTGTATGTAATGCAGCCAGGAAATCAAATACAATAAATTAAAAGAAATAACAGGGGAAATGTTTGGCTTCTCAAGTTAAAGATTTTATAGTCTTTGCTCCTAATTCAAACTATTGAGTCTCCTGGTTTGTCTTGTGATTTAATATTAATTAAAGTAAATACGTGCCTTATTGACCCACAATTTTCCTTTTAAAATGTAGCATTTGTAGGGGCGCCTGGGTGGCTCAGTTGGTTGAGCATCTGATTTCGGCTTAGGTCATGATCTCGCATTCGAGCCCCGTGTTGGGCTCTGTGCTGACAGCTCAGAGCCTGGAGCCTGCCTCAGGTTCTGTGTCTCCCTCTCTCTCTACCCCTTCCCCGCGCATACTCTGTCTCTTTCTGTCTCTCAAAAATGAATAAACGTTAAAAAAAATTAAAATGTAGTGTTTATATACTTAGGGCAAAGATTAGCATTTTACCCCTAGAGCTTAATTTAGCATCACAGTTTCCACTTAGAGCATTTGCTCACATCTTGGTACATTACAAAGTAAGTATTCTGAGGGAGGAAAGAAAGAATATTTACATACACTTTTTTTCTGGGGAAAAAAAAAACAAGCTTCCATGTGCAATTATTTAAAATTAATTAAAATAATTAATTTATTCTAGCCAATTCACATGAGAGCAGAAATCACGATATATCCTGACTGATAACTTAAATGGCAGTTATTTTTATTTAAAAACAGTTAAAACTGGGGCACCTGGGTGGCTCAGTCGGTTAAGCGGCCGACTTCGGCTGGGGTCATGATCTCGCGGTCCGTGAGTTCAAGCCCCGCGTCAGGCTCTGTGTTGACAGCTCAGAGCCTGGAGCCTGTTTCAGATTCTGTGTCTCCCTCTCTCTGACCCTCCCCCATTCATGCTCTGTCTCTCTCTGTCTCAAAAATAAATAAACGTTAAAAAAGATTAAAAAAAAAAAACAGTTAAAACTGTATCTCCAGTTTGAGTGAGACACTTTTAACTAATCTCAGAAAAGCAGCATATACTCAGTGAAATTATAGCAGAGATCACCTTCTCCAAGAGTATGTTGATTACTATTTTATTTTTAAAACATATTATTCTCAGAATATTGTTTTATAAATGCCACTTTATACCTGCCTTGGCCTTCGGAACTGAGATGTGAATAGTGTAGCCACTAGTCCACTGTGGTTACTTAAATTTAAATGTGAATTCGTTAAAATGAAATGGAACTTAAATTTCACACTTCACGTGATCAGTAGCCACACGTGGCTAGTGGCTGTCCTGATGGACAGAACAGATAGGCAACATTGCCATCATTGCTAAAAGTTCTTTTGGAAACCATAGCTTTATATTGCTTACTTTCTTGAGGGCAGAGACTGGGCTCATGTGCCATTGCCAGTCTCAGCGCTGGACCTGGCCTGTCCAGCAGGCAGCATCATTTATAGCTGGGGGGACTCTGTAGACCAACTCCAATACTTATAACCAACCTTATACATCATTCTGAGGCTCAATTTTCTCTTTTGTAATGAAACTAATATCGGCCTAGCAGAGTTCTTTTTTTTAATTTTTTATGTTTATTTTTGAGAGAGAGCAAGTAGAGGAGGGGCAGAGACAGCGGGGGGCAGAGGAGCCAAAGCAGGCTCTGTGCTGACAGTGAGAGTCTGACGTGGGGCTCGAACTCCTGAACGGTGAGATCGTGACCTGAGCCAAAGTCTTGACACTCAACCAACTGAGCCGCCCAGGAGCCCCCAACAAAGTTGTTCTGTGGTTAAATGAGATAATCCATTGCTTCAAATCTAAAACAGGAAGAGCTATTTATATAATAGCTATTATTGCTGTGACAATTATTTTGAAAACTTCGCGTCAGTTGAAAGAACGGTTAAATGATGGATGTTCTTGGTACAGCTTCAGTAGTCCAGAAATATCTCCTCCATCCACACAGACTCCTCCAATTTTCTATTGCTTTTCTCTTTTTTATTCTAAAAATAAATATTTATAAACCTATGTAATTGTGACAGAAATGAAATGAAAAATTGTATTATTTTGGATATTTTGAATATTTTAACTCATTTTAAAGCTATGTAATTCCATAAAAAATATATAAAAATGCTGAGGATAAATTATAGAGCAAATGTCTCCTGTTCTATCATCAGACACAATCATTGTAAAAGCTGTTTTTTAAATTACAAGCTTTTAAAATCATAGCTCGTGCATTGTTCTATGCACAATTTCATATTCTGTTCCTTTCACTAAAACTTCCATTATTATAATTTTTTCTGTATTATTAGGAAGAGTCATTTATAGCTAGAAACGCTTTTTATTACAAATGCTAGACACAATTCTAGACACTTTTAAAATATCATATCACTGAATGAAGACAAAATATTTCAAAAGTGAGATGTAAAATATTTACAGATTTATCTATTTTCTTATTTTTTAATATTTAGGTTATTTTTAGGTTTTCAGAGAACAGTGTTTTTTTTTTTTTTAAAGAGAGCCTCTAATCTGTAAATATAGGAACAAACATCTGACAGAGTCCTTTCTGATTTGTTACAAGTTTGGATCTAACAGGCAGCTTCTTTGCTGCGGTAAAACACAGCAGCAGCCAGTGACAAAGGTGCGGATAATAAAGACTGATCCATTGTCATACTGCGGAATAATTAGATCACTGCAATTGAAACTCTGATTTCAAGAAAGAGAGAAAAAAAAATTCATTAAAAGCCAAAACCATTTATAAATACAAAGCTGCAGCATATCACATATAAAATCTCTCTATTCTAATATTTCAGCGATAACTACTAAGAACAGTGAGGTTTTTATGCTAACTAAATTACTGCTGTTCAACGTGTGACATTTTAAAGCACCTGTTTAGTATATTTGTTATGTTGAAAATGTAAAAATAACACTTTGATGTAGAGCATCTACAAGCCATCCATATGCCTGAGTGTCCATATGGTACTATAAATTTTAAAAAGCATTCCTCTCCTATTGGAGAAAGAGATTTTTCGTTAACTCCCCAGAGACCCCTTATTTAGTGACTATTGTTCTTTTACCTTACCATGCTGACGTTTCCTTAATGCACAATTATGATATGCTGTATTGATTGTAGCAGCAACAACCTACTCAGAGTTAATCTCCATCTTTCTCTTATGACCATACAGATTTATTAAGCCTAACCACTTTCCATTTTATTGCTAACATTAAAATATGTAAATGACAAGTAACCACTTTTCCAAGGGTTATTTTTTAAGTGGATGGCACAGCATCCCACTGGAAATTAATTGTAAAGTTGAAGTCAGTATTTTTAGACCTAAGCTATCCATTATTCCTCTATATCTACCAAACACATACACAGGACTAACAAGCAGACATGAGAAATTAAATGGCTTGTGAGAAATACATGATAACCGTGGTTTGGAAAATGAAAATTTCTGCAATTTTTTTCAGTATAGCTTTTCCGCAGATATCGTTTCTTGTCTTTCCTAATTATTGTGAAGTAACATTTAACACCATTCTCTCTCGGCTGTTTTAGTATTTCTTTAAAGTATAAGAATAGAATAAAGGAGCCACCTGGAATACTACAGGCGTAGATTAGAATGCCCCCTTTCTGTCTTGTGTCTTTCGTTTGTTGATTTCTTCCTGTGTGCCAATCCAGTGCTAGAACAGGTAAATAAGACACCATCGTGGCAGCCAAGAAGCAGATGACAGCTCAGCAAAGCTCCACTGTGTGTCGGAGAAGCACCTTGAAAGGAGTGAACCCAGGGTGTCATGGAAACACCTTGGGCATGTGACCCCTCTGAAGCCAGTGCCAAGGCCAGTGATCCCAAAGGGGTGACTCCTGAACTCAGTCTTGAAACAAGAGTAGGATCCTGCATGGGCAGAGGTAAGGAGGTGAGAGAGGCCACAAAGGTGCAAATCAGTCCACTGGCTGAAGGCCAGAGAATGAGGGTCATGTAGAGAGACAGCGGTAGAAAGGAACTGGCCCAGGCCAGCAAACTTAGAATGACAGCCAGGTGAATTTGGGTTCTATCCTCTGGCCTCTGAGAAGGCTTCAGAATGTGTGCAGTGGCGACTTCATTTACTGATCTGATTTGCAGGGTAAGAAAGCAATCTGGAGAATGGCCACGAGATGCATGGTGACTGTTGGTCCTTCTTCCCTACTGAAATCTGTCTTCAGTGTCCATCCCAGTGAAACTATGCCCTGGGCCAGGAAACTGATTAAAATTCAGAAACTGAAGACTCGTAAACCTGAGAGTTTTAATGCTGTGAAGCAAAGACTGAGTAAGGGTGGTTATGCTACCTACGATGACAGACCCAGGTAGCTTCTTTAGATGAAAAAGGTCCTTCCTGACAACTCAAATGACCCCATAAAAGCCATTTTATCATCCAATAAATGATGAATGCATTAAGAAATAGTGATTACAATTGGTTAGACTTTTGGGTAGAATTGAGGATGTGAAGACAAAGAGGAAGAAGAAAGTGTGCCACACACTTATAGAAGGTTGGGAATCCATATTATCTAGTTTCTAGTATATAGGGTAGACAGGGCAGCTATAGGAAGTAAGGCTCACAAGAATGGTTGGTCCCATCCCAGTGAGGGCACAGGGGACGTATAATCTGGTGAAGAGCCAGTGGAGAGTTTTAAGCAGAGTAATGACATGATTAAGAGCTGTGAATTAGAACTTTGAAACTGGAAATGGAGTAGAAATTTGGCAGGCACTATGCCATGGGGCGAACACCAGCATGGCAGGGGTAGAAATGCAGAGGAAAAGGGAACAGGAGAGAAGACTCATTTGTAGCATCTAAACTTACTCTTGGCAAGGTAAGAGTTAGGGAAAGCTACTTTGCTGGAATTTTGCTTCTATTTAAGTGCAAACTGTAAAGCAAGTACTCTTATTTTCCATTTTACAGATTAGAAAATTGGAGAGACAGAGAACTATTATGCATTGAGTTTTACTAAATTACTAAAAATTTTAAATTCTTAGCTCTTTAATCTACACAGTAAACCCTTGAGGCTGAAGATGGAGCCCCTTACACACGGTAGAGGATCTGGGGTTCAGATGGGTTCAGTTGCCACACAGTATATTCAACTTTAAAGCCCACGGTCCCTGATGCTTAGTGGATTTCACCTTTTGCTGCACATCAGCATTCCTTGAAAAGCTTTTAAGAAATGCCAAAGCCTGCATCCAACCCCACCCAATTAAATCAAGAATGTTTGGCATGGACCCCAGGCTTCAACATTTTTTTTTAAGTCCCCTGTTGATTCTTAAGCACGTCCAAGACTGCAAAACACCACACGACTGAGAGACCTGAGTGATCCTCTCAAGACAGGAGCCCCCCCAACCAGCCCTGATCCATGAAAGATACATTCCAAGACTCCCAGTTGATGTCTGAAACCACAGATAGTACCGAGCCCTATGTGCACCCTATTTTTTCCTATAAGCACATACCTTTATGAAATAGGCACAGTAAGAGATAAACAACAACAATAATAATAGAGAGCAATTGTAACAACATACTATAATCAAGGTAGTCTGAATGGTGTCTCTGTCCACACACAGCACCTTACTGTACTGTACTCTCCTTTCTCCTTGTGATGATGTGAGATGATAAAATGCCCACATGATGAGAGGAGGTGACGGGAATGACGTAAGCATTCTGATGTAGCGTCGGGCTATTACTGACCTTCTGACTTACTGTCATCTGCCCCTGACCATGGTTGACTTTGGGTAACTCAAACTGTCGATAGGACTGTAACCGGATGGATGTGAGGCATGATGGAGAAGGAGGAATCATAGATAATGCCAAAGTTTGTGGCTTGGGGGACGGGAACAATTATGTGGACCCAGAGGTGGAGTCAGGGAGGTGAGGCCAGAATAGCAGTCAGGAATGGTGGTACGGGCACCTTAACCTGGCGCACGGCCACGTAGATTCGGGCGGCTGCTCACCAGTCAGTTCCAGCCCAGGTGGGAGACTCCTGGGATGTGCGGATTCTCCACTTCTAGTTGGCGGTGAATACCTGAATGCCCCTGATTTAGATGAGACCTGAGGACAAGATTTTAAAAAGGCTAGGGCGCCCGGGTGGTTCAGTTGGTTGAGTGTCTGACTCTTGATTGTGGCTCAGGTCACGATCCCAGGGTTATGGGAGACTGAGCCCCACCTCGAGCTCTGTGCTGGGTATACAGCCTGCTTGAAATCCTCCCTCCCTCTCTCCCTCCCTCTCTCTCTCTCCCCCTCTCCCCCTCCACCCAGCTTGCATTCTCTCTCTCTCTGAAATAATAATAATGAAAAGATTTTTAAAAGGCCAAGAAAGGAATCCCAGGGTAACAAGGCTTATGAGTAAAGTAAAGAAGAGAAAGCAGGAAAATTCATTTTCTTAGGGAGTGTTTACAATGGAAAGGTGAGATTTAAGTAGACAATAGAGGTAAACTGACTGAAGATGCCAGTGTGAGTAAAGGTAGGGATGAAATTAGCCTAGTGAGGGGAGAGGGGGACCAATCCAAGGTTGGTGGGGAGTGGGGGGGAGGAATATCTGTATCTGATTCCTGGACAAAAGGTCCAAAGAGCTTCCTTCCTACCACATATGTTTATTGAGTGTATATATACCGCATGTTAGGCAAATCAGCAAACAAAAGACACAAAGATTCCAGCGGGTACAGAGTGACAGTAAACATCCAAATTAAGTAACTAGCATTGAGAGTGTCCCTTGCCAAGTGAGGAGGGAAAACAACGAATGAGGGCTCGAGAGCGCTGGTGGAAGATACACCACAGTGTTGAACAGAGTGCTACACAGAGATGTCACGATCCGTTCAGGCTGCAGTAACAAAAATGCCACAGACGGGGTAGCTTAACACAATCGGAATTCACTTGTCACCGTTCTAGATGCTGTGAGTCCAAGACCAGGGTGCTGGCAGATTTGGTGTCTGGTGGGGACCACTCTGGTTCATAGCCATCCACTCATCGTGTCCTCACGTGGCAGAAGGACCAGGGTGCTGTTCAGAGCCTCAGCCCCAGCCAACTCCACTCTACTTTCAACCTCTAAGATTTTGACTACTCTGTGTACCTCCTATAAGTGGAATCATACAACATTTGTGACTGGCTTATTTCATTTAGCATAATGTCCTCAGGTTGTATCCATGTTGTAGCAGGAGTCGGAATTGTCGTCCTTTTTGCAGCTGAATAATATTTCTTTGTATGTATACATCACATTTTGTTTCTCATTTCATCTTTTGATGAACTCTTGGGTTACTCCCACCTTACATTTGCTTTTGATATTCTAAAAATTTATCTTTTTCACTAATTCTGATAGAATTCCTATCCTCTCCTCTTTTAGTGACATTTTACTGTTACAGAATTTTTTTTATTTTCTTGTGTGTCTGGCAATAAGACATTTGTACTTCTTTTTTAAGTTACCACAAAGAACTGCAAAATGAAATGTACATTTATATTAAGGAGTGTAAGTTTAGATGAGTAGGTTATTCAGGAAAATAATGGAATAATTGCAATTAACTCTTACAGTAACTTACAATTAAATAAGTAAAAGAGTGTTAGCACCATTGATTTGGCACTATTTCCATGTTTGGTCTTAGTGTCTGCAGCTTCTCAAAAATATGTTTCCCAGGGCGACTGGGTGGCTAAGCATCTGACTTTTGATTTCAGCTCAGTTTGTGAGATCGAGCCCTGCATCAGGCTCTGCACTGACAGCATGGGGCCAGCTTGGGATTCTCTCTCTCTTCTCTCTTGGCTCTTCCCTGCTCACACTCTCTCAAAACAAACAAACAAACAAATGAACATTTAAAAAAATATATGTTTCCCACTGTTGCCCACTTGAAGTTCCTGAATGACCCATATTTGAGTTTCCCATAGTTTCTTTGGAATACATTCCATTTGTGAATGAAGTTATGTCTGTTCTAGTAATATGTTTAAGAAATAGAATAAACAGGCCGATTTGAAATATATCTTAAAATGTTAACTTCTAAACTGATATGAAACACAAGTATATGCAGTAACCAATCACCATCATAATTACCTTTAGACAAAATTTAATATAGGTTTTGTGCATACAGATCACATTGGTCAATATTGTTTAATACACACCCTTAAATTTTTAGCTTATTATTGGAAATTGATTATGGCACTAAAGAGAATATACAGTTCAATGATTTATAATTTTATAATAGGTTAGGAAGAAAAAAGAAACTATGGAAGCTATAGCTGGAAGAGAAATGCTTCTTACAAATATTCTTCAGTTTATCTGAAAAGGTCATGCTTTAAATAAAATGTTTACCAGCAATCCACAGCCAAGATATTTGTATATATAAATATATATATTATATATATAATATATATAAACATATATATTATATATATAATATATATAAATATGTATTAAATATATAATATATGATATATATGTAAAGTATATATATAAAATAGTATTTTATATATATAATATTTATTTATATATATATTATATATATAATAGTAATAGTAATTTCATTTTCATGTTTCACTTTACTTATTCCAAGGATTCGGGCAGGGAACTAGAGTAAGTATAAAGACAAACACGTTTCAGCTGCCCACAAGTGGCAGGGAGGAACATAATGGAAGCACTGTTTGAAAATTGAAAAAGACAGTCATCTCTGCTTGAGACTGAGTAATGCTACTGTTAATCCACAGGCAGAACTCTTTCTTGCCCGGAGAACAAATTGGAGGAACAGTTAGAATATCAGGAAGAAGTTGCTGTGACACTTTTCTACTTTAGTTACGCCAGTTCCTAGCACCTTTCTTAACCATTTAGAGATCAATAGATACATTTATAAGAATGATGGATTTAGTAGGGGCGCCTGGGTGGCTCAGTCCGTTAAGCATCTGACTTCGGCTCAGGTCATGATCTCATGATTCATGGGTTCGAGCCCGGCTTTGGGCTCTGTGCTGACAACTCAGAGCCTGGAGCTGTTTCAGATCCTGTGTCTCCCTCTCTCTGCCCCTCCCCCAGTCACACTCTACGTCTCTCTCTCAAAAATAAATAAACATTAAAAAATAATTTTTTAAAGAATGGTGGACTTGTAGATTTACATAATAAATCTCAAGAGATTTCCTCCTCAATTCTGTGAAAGGAAGCCTGTTTCTTTTGGAAATGCCCCATCCATACAGACAAACAAGATACCAAGCGGTAGCTACTGCATAATAACCATACGGCCAAACTCTATAATTTGGAATGTTACCTTCTTTAGAATTTCTTTTGAGGGTCCCAGATTGGATCAGAGATCCATTTCATCCCTCCCTGGCTAAGACATACTGATACCACGTTTTGAAAACTATGTAGTATATGGCAATTTCACCTTCGTAATTTCCTTATGCTAAGACACTACAGGGAAGCATTTCTTAGGAACAAAATGTCTTCTTGTGGCATAAATGCTCAGTAAGAGAACTGATCACTTTTTGAATTTATTATATTATTCTCAAGGGCAGTAAATAAACATGGTTTTGTTTTTGGTTTTGCTTTGGCTTTAGTCAGAAGAATGCCCTTAACTTTTCTCCAGATAAATGGAGAAAGCGTGGACTCAGGAGACTCAGTCCCCGGTTCCTTGTATCAGGTCCCCAGTCAGCTCAGATCAAGGTAGTCTTATGCCCTAGAGGATTACTGACAGGTAAACAGGTAAGTAAAATTCAGTGGGGCAAATGCTGGTAGGAAAAGTTTAGGGGATGATATGTCAGGGTCACTTAAGGAAAGCTTTGACAGGAGAATTACTTAGACTTTCTCAACAGAATGTTGTGCAACTGAGACTAAAGAATGTGTAAGAATCAGCCAGGAAAAAGAGGGTAAAAGAAAATTTCCGAAACAGAGAACTTCAAAGAAGAAGACTGAAAGCCAAGGTGAAGTATGGTGCATTGAGGGACTTGAGAAGAGTTAATACAGCCGGGCATCACGGTGCGGGAAAGAGCTGGGGACATAAGCATGGGCTGAATCTGCACTGTAATTAACAAGGAAGATGGGGAAAATGTTTAAAAACCATTGGGAATGTGGGGTTGTGGTGATGATAACAGCAATGATCCAAGAGCTCATAATGGCTCATGGATGGAAACCAAGGAAGATTAGAAAGACTCACGGCAGCAAACCTCTCAGGCAAAGTAATATGTCCAATGAAAGCTGCTAAAGTTTTGCAAAGAATTCAAAATTATAGATAGTGGGGGAGAGGGAAAATTGAGGGATTATAGAACTCTGAAACAATTTTTTTAATGTTTATTCATTTATTTTGAGGGGGGGGGGACAGGGGAGGGGCAGAGAGAGAGGGGAAGAGGGAGAATCCAAAGCAGGCTCTGTGCTGTCAGTGGACAGCCTGGCACAGAGCTTGATCTCACGAACCGTTGAGATCATGACCCGAGCCAAAATCGAGAGTTGGATGCTTAACTGACTGAGCCACCCAGGCGCCCCTAACTCTGAAAAAGATTTATTGAGGTAACTGCATATACTGAAAGTGTGCAGTCTGGGAGCACCTGAGTGGCTCAGTCTATTAGGCATCCGACTTCGGCTCAGGTCATCATCTTGCAGTTTGTGACTTTGGACCCCACATCGGGCTCTCTGTGGCAGTAAGGAGCCCACTTTGGATTCTTTGTCTCCTTCTCTCTGCCCTGCCCTGCTCGTGCACTCACTCTCTCAAAAATAATTTAAACACTTAAAAAAATATAAAAAAGAAAGTGTTACAGTCTGATCATTTTTGGCATATGTGTGCTCCTTTGAAACAACCATCACAATCAAGATAATGACCGTCTCCATCTTCCCCCAAAAGTTCCTTCAGTGCCCTTCCGAATCCCCTCCTCCTACACTTTCCTCCCTTCCCACATCCGTAGGCAACGCTTACGTTTTTGTCAATGTAGATTTCTTCTACAATTTTATATAATGGAATAACAATGTGGTATATGTTCTTTCTTGCCTAGCTTCTTACACTCAGCATAGATTGAGATATATGTTATTGAGATTATTAAGGTCCCCCATGTTGTAATATCTGTCAATAGTTCATTCCTTTCATTCTTCCCATTGTATAGATAGAACACGGTTTGTTATCCATTTACCTGTTGGCGGGCATTTGGGTCATTTCCCACTTGGGGCTATTAAAAATAAAACTACTATGAGTAATTGTGTGCAAGTCTTTATGAATAGAAGCTTTAATTTCTATTGGGTAATTACTTAGGTTATATGGTAAATATATGTATAACTTTTTAAGTAACTGCCAAACTGTTTGCCAAAGTGAGTACATCATTTTACATTCCCATCAAAAGCATACGAGGATGCAATTCCTCCACATCTTTGCCAACATTTGGCACATGGTCAGTGTTTTAAATTTTAGCTATTTCTGTAAGTGTGTGGCAGTAATCGCTGCATTTGCATTTTTTAATTTGCGTTTCCCTAATGACTAATGACGGTGAGCATCTTTTCATGGGCTTATGTGACACCTTTATATCCTCCCTGGTAAAGTGTCCGTCCACATCTTTTGTCATTTTTTAGTTAGACTTTTATTATTGAGTTTTGAGAGTTATTTCTTTGTTCTGGTAACCAATCATTTATCAGATTTATGAGAATATTTTCTCTCAGTGTGTGGCTCATCTTTTTAGTCTTCTAACAGTGTCTTTCAAAGAGAAAATGTTTTAATTTGGATGAAGTCCAATTTACCAATTTGTGCTTTTATTATGGATCATGCTTTTGGTGTCATAACTAAGAAATCTTGGCCTCATCCAAGATCACAAAGTCTTTCTCTTATTTTTTTTTCTTTTAGAAGTTTTATAGATTGGGGTTTTATATTAATTTAGGTCTATTATCCGTTTTGTGGTAATAGGCATGCATCAAAGTTTATTTGCGTATGGATACAAATTAATTCCAGCACCATTTGTTGAAAAGACTATTCTTTTTCAGCTGAATTGCCTTAACATTTTTGTCAAAAATTAGTTGTCCACACGTGTGAGTATCTACCTATGAACTTTGTAGCCTGTTCCACTAATCTATTTTGTCTATCCTTGCACTAACCCCACATTTTCTTGATAATTTTAACTTTGTAAGTGTTGAAAGCAGGTGGTGTTGGTGATAAAGATTTGTTCTTTTGTTATTTTATATATTCTAGGTACTTTGTATTTCCACCTAAATTAAAATTTTAAATCAGTTTGTCAGTTTCTCCACACACAAATATACAAACCAGCAGGGGTTTTCATTGGGATTGCATTGAATGTGTAGATCAATATGGGGGAAATTTAATCTTCCCAGTATCCAGTCTTCTGGCCCATGAGCAAGATATATCTCTCCATTTATTAAGATAGGCTCTGAGTTCTTATAGTAACATTTTAATGTCTTTATGTGCTAATTCTAACATGCCATTTATGGGATGTTTATTTATTTATTTATTTGTTTATAATGAGTTGTATTTTTCTGCTTCTTTACATGCCTGGTAATCTTTGATTAGATGGCAGATATTGTGGATTTTAACAAGTTGGGTGCTAGATATTTTTGTATTTCTATTAATATTCTTGAATTCTCTCCTGGAGTGCCACTAATTTATTTGGAAACAGTTTGATCCTTTCGTGTCCTGCTTCTATGATTTGTTATCTGGGTCCTGAGCAGTTGCTCAATCCAAGACCAATTCTTACCCGACTCCTAGAGTCGTTCCAGTCTGCATGATGGAAAGACACTGTTCCTAGTCCAGAGTGAATATCAGGCACTGTTCTTTTATCCTTTTTGCATGGTTCTTTCCCTGGGTAGTTCTCTCATATGCATACTGAGCACTGCACATTGAAAATTCAAGACTAGCTAGGATTCTCTCTCAAAGTAGCTCTTCCCTCTTTGGAACTCTGTTCTGTGACTTCTAGCCTCCTTGTTCTCCCAAAAGCTCAGCTGCAGAGAGTTGGTTGAGTTCCAGGATTTTCCCTTCCCAAGCTTCAGCCTTGAAACTCTCAAGGCAGACAGCTCAGCAGAAGGAGGGCTCACTTAATTGGGAAACATCTCTCAGGTGATCATTGCCGAATATGCAGTATCTTGAAAACCATTGTTGTGTTTCTTTTATCTGTTTGGTTTCTTTCAGGAGGGAGAGTAAATCTAGTCCCCTTTACTCCCTCTTGGCCAGAAGCAGATGTGTGAGAGTATATAATTTAATTAAATTAATAGAAATGAATAATAGCATTGGTAGTTGCAGAAGTGGAGTGCTGGAAAGAGCCAGGCTTATGAACGGAGCTTTGTAACAATCCCAGAGAGAAGTCCATAAGACTGGAAAATTTCAAGGACCTTTCCCTTGCTCGAAAGGGAAACTTTCTGCTCCTTAGGACATAATTGAACACTTTCTTCTCTTGTTCCTGATTTGAATTACAAAGTATTTTTAAGAAGTAATGCTCAAGTTCAATCCATTCATGTGTAGAATGGATTGATAAGAAAAATTGGAGATTTGAGGAAAACTTGCTTTTCAGAGGAATTTTGACACCTTGTTGAAGAGCACAGGCTTTGAAGTAAGATAGACCCTCCTCATTTACTTTTTGGTCTACTTATTTAATTGGCACCTACTGTTTGCCACAGTCAAGTCCCTAACTTTACACAAGGGACGAGTCAATCACAATTCTTGACTTCAGGGAAAGTTTAGTTACCTCCAAGCTCTGTTACTTCCTAGGTCTCTGGCACTTTCCATGTACTCAATCTACCTAAGCCTCTAGTACTTTTTTAGTAAAATTAGTATACAGTTGGTCCTTCAACAACACAGGTTTGGACTGTGTGGATCTACTTATACATGGATTTTTTTTTCAATAAGTACAGTACGGTACTGTAAATGCATTTTCTCTTGGGATTTTCTTGATAACATTTTCTTTTATCGAACTTACTTTATTGTAAGAATACAGTGTATGATACATACGAAATACAAAATATGTGTTGATTGACTATATTTGTAACCGGTAAGGTTTCTGCTCAACAGTGGGCTATTAGTAGTTAAGTATCTAGGGAGTCAGAAGTTATATGCAGATTTTCAACTGTGTGTATGGGGGCGAGGGCCAGTGCTAATCCTTGCATTGGTCAAGGGTTAAGTGTAAACATACCAACTTCACAGTGTTATTGGGAGAATTAAAAGGGGTACTTAAAATTATTAACACTCTGCCTGTCATACAGTAAACACCCAATATAAAAAATATACTGTCTCCTTAAATTGGGATGCATGCTAACATCCATCCTCTCTTAGACAAATTTAGATTCCAACCATCCACAATAAATGTTTGTTTCAGTGGATGAATAATTGATCTTTGTTTGACTTGTATCTTTTTTTATGTGTTTATGTTATTTAATCCATCATAAATTCTCAAGTTTATTGGCATATAAACCCACTGTACTGTTAGACCCTTCTCTCTACACATAGTCTATCAACCTACTTGCATTCAGTGTGATTTTTTGCACTTTGTTCTTTAAAATTTTAAGTATGTAGATCTTTACATGCATATTTGGAACATATGTGCTTCTTATGTTAATTGATTCATTTAATTCAATCATGATTATTTTAATTTAATTTCATTAATCTCCTCCTAGAAGTTTTGGTTATATTTTGAACTATGTTAGTATGTTTTGAAATTAAACATGTGCCTTTCTGAAGTGTCATGCATGAAATTAGAGACTCAAAAGCTGAGGAGGAAACTTGGAACATTTTATAAGAGTAGTTGTTAGTGGGGAGTGAATCTAAAACTGTAGAATTGGGGGGAGGAGGAAACTAATAAAAATGAGAAATAAAAATGTAGTCTCTATGAACATAGAATCTGACATGGAAAATTGTTCTACAATTAGAAAATGGCCAGGATTGATTTTCAATAATTGTCCCTCTTTGGTGTTTAATTTAAGAACATTCTCAATTTAAAGGTCATGGTGGATTGAGTTTTTCTAGATGATGGTCGATGAGAATGTGTTTGGAAACAGCTATTGAACCTACCTATGGCTTAAAAGATTAGGGAAGAAAAAGAGGGGAAATAATCCTGCTCTTCAGTCCTGGGGAGGTATAGTATATTTTACGTACTGCCAGTTAAGAGGAGCAAATTAACCCAAAACAAAAGGAAAGGGTATTAAGACTGGAGAATGAAGTTAATGGTCTTTATCACTGGTCAAGTTTAGATCTGGAATTTTTTACTCGGGGAGACTATGTTCTATTGGGACTTCTGGAACACAGTTATGGAGAGAAAAAATGTACATCTATTTTTTAGCTTTTGTAGGATGCCCAGAGTAAACAGCATTACTATAATGTGTGCATTCTTTTATATCGTTGGCTTTCCTTCTGTACCAGAAGTGGGAGATTGCAAACAGCAGCTCTCAGAATGCCACCACACCAGAGGTGTGCTTCAGGAAACAAAGCTTTTCTGATCCCTAAATATTCAGGTCAGGTATCATACCAGTTGGAGAACTGCCCATAGTTTCCAAATTTCAAATGCTATATTATGATTCACTCATACATTGATGCTTAGGAACTGTTAGGAACAGGCTCTTTGATATGGAGCCACCTGAAGAATGAGTGTGGGATTCCTTAAAATTGTGTGTAGTTCAGGTGACCCAAAGCTGATACCGGATCCACTTTACTGCTGAGAACAGGGAAGCTGCATTGTGTGCTGATGAATAGTGGCCCGTTATTCAGGCACTCACCATTTCTTTTTTTTTTTTTTTTTAATTTTTTTTTCAACGTTTTTTATTTATTTTTGGGACAGAGAGAGACAGAGCATGAACGGGGGAGGGTCAGAGAGAGAGGGAGACACAGAATCGGAAGCAGGCTCCAGGCTCCGAGCCATCAGCCCAGAGCCTGAGGCGGGGCTCGAACTCACGGACCGCGAGACCGTGACCTGGCTGAAGTCGGAAGCTTAACCGACTGCGCCACCCAGGCGCCCCTGGGCAATCACCATTTCAATGAAAGAACGAAGAGCTGACATGTTGTCTTTAGTTACTGACTCCAGGTGCACACTTCTACCCACAAAATATTAGCAAATTGGAAAATTGGATACTTAGTATTAAGGCAGACTGAGCATGCAAATACTGTTTTTTTGCAATAAAAATCATAAAAAAGTAGTGCATTTGCATGCATAGCCTTAATTACCTAAATTTTAACATAACATTCATATTTATGTGCTATGCTTCTAAAGTAATTTTTTAAATAATTAAATCACATTTTCATAGAGACGTATAACCATATACTTCTAAATGCCCTGGTTAAAATATATATATATATTTTTTATATACATACATACATACACATGCATACTTTCATAACACAATGCAAACTATTACAGAAGTGGAAAAGTTAATCTTATCCTCCAAGCTGACTACTAAATATATATTATTATCAAATAGCCTCTAAAACTTTGCATAAGCGGTTAAGAATACCCTTGGATTTAGGTGTGTTCTTAAACTGGGCATACAGAATATTGCAAACCTGAGTGAGTAACATTAATTGGGGCTTTTAAATAAATTGCATGGAACTAAACTGAGTTCTGACCTTTATTCATTCGGAGTTTAGTCCCTTAGAATAGAAACCCCCAAATACCTACCCTACCCAAATATTTTAGGTCATGAAAATACAATGTCAGCCCCTGAAATGACATATCTTGAGGATCAGAGACGCTGATGGATGGGATATCTTCATTTTGGAAAATAAATGATATCCCCAAATTGTATAATGCTTTACCTTTTCCAAACCCTTTTGTCTACTGGTTCTCTCATCTGATCCCTCATGGCTGTATTCTTGCCACTCATGCCTTATATGTGACTTCCACTGTCTTTTCTCATGGATAGGAGGAATGAGAAAAATACGTAATGCTCCTGGATGTTCTGTACAGAGGTGAAGATATCTTGTTTTTAAACCCATCCATTACAGGAAATTCTGCAACCTCTCTCCATCACTCATTCAACTGAGCAATCAGAAAAGTGTTCCTCATAGACTATTTGCTTGAAACTTATCACACTGTGCTTGAAGCTCACTCTGTTCTTACTGTATCTTTTATGGAAGTGAAGAACACCCGGTCCCTCCTTTCTGTATCCTCTTCTGACATCCTCAGGTGACCCCCAGTGTCGCTCTTCCCTCCATGGTGGTCATTTCTCTGGAGATATCTCATACTTACAGGAGAAGGAAGTCCCCATTCTGAATTGTTCCTTAAATTCCTTCGTAAATCATCAGGTCTTTTCATTCCATGGAGTTAAGCCTGAAAATGCAGTGCTTCGAAGTGAGGTTACCAGGTGAAGTTACATTCATCTCCATGGTGAGGTCCAGGCCCTTCTTGAGAACACATTTGGGCTGGGCAAGACATTGAATGCCTTAAAAGAGTGGTTAAAGGTACACCAATAAATGTATAATGGGGGTGGGGGTGGGGGGGGTGGAAATCCCATTTACCTCTGGACTGGTCCTCATTAGATCAAAACATTATGGTGACTGGGGTGCTTGGGTGGCTCAGTCAGTTAAGCATCTGACTCTTGATTTCAGCTCAGGTCATGATTTCACGGTTTGCAAGTTCAAGCGCTGAATCTGCTTGGGATTCTCTGTCTTCCTCTCTCTCTCTTTCTTTCCCTCTCTTCTTGCTCTCTCTCTCCAAACTAAATAAACATTAAAAAATATATATGGTTACTCTGTCCTCTGTCCTTTATTCATTGTCTTAGAGAAACTTCCCCCTCCCAATTCCATGTATTTGGAATAAATTATGTGACATGCATCACATTAGTATTTCACTATTTTGATTTTTCTGAAGTCGGATTCATTATACAGTTGGTCTATGACACTAGTTACTGGGTAATTCATAGTCAAAGATTTTTTTATTGAGAATTTGCTGTTATAAAGTATATATATGGAATGGATAATCTGGTAAATGAAGCATATTAAAAGTTCTCTGTAATTTTTAGTACATTTTGTTATTATAAAATGCAGAGACTGTCTCAAAGGAATGATATTCTGACATGGCTCTGATTCCAAACCCTCCTTTTTATAGAATGATCAAGTTCACAGTACATTCTGCCTCTGTGTGTCTTCTTTTGAGCTTTTCAATTCCTAGGTTCATCAGTGGAGGTGGCGCCATGCTTTTCAATTCCATTCGCCCTTGACAAAGGCAGGGAGAGTCATGGCAGGACGGCGTCTCCATCCCACAATCTCAGGCAAGGGTGAGAGCACATCAGAAGGCCACCTTGGCTGACCTGTGAATCTGTGGCCTCTGATGCATCCAAGAGTTATCAAATTTTACTACATCCAGCAGTTATCAAATTTTACTGCACATTGAATTCACCTGGGAGATTTTTTAAAGGTACCAATGCTTAGTCTCACCCAAGAACAATTGAAATTGAATTACAGGGATAGGGCCCAGGCGTCTGTGTTCTGAGACAGCTGGCCAGGAACAGCTGATGTACAGTAATGTCATGTGAGCGTTCAGTACTTCCAAGCCCTGGGAGCACCCATTTCATAAAGCAGCCAATTCCATTTCGTACTCAGACAAGTCTGCCTGAAAATACTTCCTTAGGCATCACTGAAATCTGTAACTCTTTTGCTCATGCTAGAAAATAGAGATTCCCTGACCCACGCGGTTCACCTGAAAGAGTATGAAATGTGACTACTTATTGTAAGAAGGATCAATTTATTGGAATCCATAAAAGGAATTGGAAAGTTGCATGTACCTCTTATTCTTAGACAAAACTGAATATTGGAATGTGATGGGTATGGTATGACTGTCAGGAATTTCTTAGATGAGGAAAGGAAAGATATTATCCATTTCTATAGCTAAAATTTTATCCCTCTCCCCCTGCCAGAAACTCCATACTGACTTTACTCAAATGGAAAAGAGCAAAGTTGGTTCATAGTAGCTATAAAGTGTACCCTATCTGCCTAATTGCTTTTAAAATAATAAAGGGCATTTGTGTTATGTATATTTTACCCCAATTAAAAATAAAAAGGACAAAATTATGTGAAGTGCATCTCATTAGTATTTCACTATTTTGATTTTTCTGAAGTCAGATTCATTATACAGTTCGTCTATGACCCTAGTTACTTCATAATTCATAGTCAAAAGCTTTTTATTGACAATCTACTGTTATAAAGTATATATATGGAATGGATAATCTGGTAAATGAAGCATATTAAAAGTTCTCTGTAATTTTTAGTGCATTTTGTTATTGTAAAATGCAAAGACTGTGTCTCAAGGAATAATATTCTGATGTGGCTCTGGTTCCAAATCCTCTTTTTTATACAATGCTCAAGGTAACACTATGGAGTTTGTTTTTTTTTCCTTTTCCTTTTCCTTTCTGTCTTTTGAGGATGTCCTTCAAAGAAGAGCCAAGGACATTTACAAGGATTTCTAGGCTTCTCCATCAGCTGCCTGGTGCCTGTGGCTAATCTAACTGTGATATATGGTAAATATTTTCCCTTGCAGGAAAAGGGCTTAGAGCTATTTCTATGCATTGATTGAGCACATTAGACTAATATTTATCCATTTGAAACTTTGGGAATTGGCCGTACATCATTTAATAGCTGTGCACCAATTATAAGAAGTAATTATATGTAAGAATTTCTAAAGAATTAAGTCTGGGAGAGAAAACCTATCATAAGTGCTTCGGTGAAGATTAAATTGGGGAAAGCTTGAGTTGTTCATATTACTTATTAATATTAAAAGACATGTGGCTTTCCCAATATTAGAAATAAATGGGAGGTTTTCTATTTTGAACCCTAGAGCTAAGGCTTCCAAAATTCTTATTGTTGGTAATAATTAGGTGTATCTTTTAGCAGAGACAGAGAATTTTGAGTATCTTTTTCTGAGAATTTGTATACAAGAAGGGGTTCTACACTTGCCAATTTCATTATTTGGTCAGCCTGTATTAATCTATCACCTGGATGAGGGACTAAGTTACATATATTTTCCCCTTTGAAATGAAATCTAATAAGATAAACTATCTACTCCCCTGTAAGAAATGGGAGACAAAATAGGCCATTATTATTTTTTTAATTAAGAACAGAAAAAGAAATCTATCTTTTCAAAAGAAAAATCTATGTTGGTACCCTTCTGTGAAGGACACATTTAAAATGGCACTGTAATTGGTTTTCAAAAGTCATTAGGACTGGTTTTCCCTTGTTTTGTAGGGTTTTTTTTTTTTCACCATCATCTTTATATATTTGTGTGTTTTTCAAATTCTAAAGACTTAGCATCTATTTTTATGATCAGAAAATTACTTTTTTTAGTAATCAGAAATATATTATCTTTAAAATCAAGGACAAAAAATTACCAGAGTTGGGGCTCCTGGGTGGCTCGGTTAATCATCTGACTCTTGATTTTGGCTCAGGTTGTGATCTCCTGGTTTGTGAGATCGAGCCTCGCATCAGGCTCCCCAGTGACCGTGCAGAGCCTGCTTGGGATATTCATTCTCATTCTCATTCTCCTCCCTCCCTCCCTCTCAAAATAAATAAATATTAAAAAAATCACCAGGGGGGCGCCTGGGTGGCTCAGTCGGTTGAGCGTCCGACTTCAGCTCAGGTCATGATCTCACAGTCTGTGAGTTCGAGCCCCGCATCGGGCTCTGTGCTGATGGCTCAGAGCCTGGAGCCTGCTTCCGATTCTGTGTCTCCCTCTCTCTCTGCCCCTTCCCTGCTCATGCTCTGTCTCTCTCTGTCTCAAAAATAAATAAAAACATTAAGAAAAAAAAAATTAAAAAAAATAAAATAAAATAAAATAAAATAAAAAATAAAAAAAATAAAAAAATCACCAGGGCTGCTAAAGCTAATTTCACTTTAAGATAAGTAGTGATATCTACCTACTTTTCTTACAGCAGCTTCTTACCTTTTTCTCATCCTATGGCCATTAAGATGAACACTTTTGCTTCTAAAACCATATTCACAAGTTCCCCTCACAAAGATCCCCAGGAAGACAAGAATGTCAAAGCTTGCAAAAAATATTTTAAACCACTGCCTACTTATTGTTTTTGGCTCTCCTTGATCTCATCCAAGTTTTGGAGCTAAAGAGAGGAACATGTGCTGATTTTAGCAACAGAAAGTAATTATCTGCACAATACTCATTTGAGGGGTGATTATAGTCTCGAGGTTTAATTTTGCTTTTTTTTTTTTTTTTTGAGTGATTCTTTAAAAACTTAGCCTGTAAAAGGAAATTGTTTTGTCTTTTTACTATGTGTTCTCCTTCTTGGTGTTTATTTTAAGACTCAAGTTCCTCCAGTTATTTTTTCCTCAGGAAAAAAAAGTCGTGCTCTCACAAGTTGAGCTCACAGAGGCTGTTAGAGGCCAATCTGGCTTCAGTGCTCGCTGTGTGAAACTCATACCGATTTCCAAAGTTCTCCCGTGTCTTTACTTCCCTTTTCCTTTATAGGGTACTGTCTACTGAGATGAAAAGAGGCAAAACATAGGAAACTGGAGAGAGTGAAAATTTAGCACAAATTCTAGATAATCCACAAATTGGCCAACTCCAAAGATACTGTGTTCAGTGTGGAATTACAGTCAGCCCGATTATTCCCAGATTCTGTATTTGCAAATTTACCCACTAAAATTTATTTTTAACCCTAAAGTCTACACTCTTGGTCCTTCTGTGGATGTTCTCAGACACACACAGAGTGGCGAAAATGTGAGTCACATGAGGAGAACGTTCCCAGCTGAGATCTAAAAAGATGCCTGCCTGCCTTCTCATTTCAGCTCCTTTACTGCAAACAAGTGTCTTTTTCACGGACTATTTAGTGCCATATTTTCACACTTCTATGCTTTTTTTTTCTTTTCTTTTTTTTTTTTTTTTTGATGATTTTGCTGTTTAAAATGGCCCCAAGCATAGTGCTGAAGTGCTAGCTAGTTGTACACACAGCAAGGCTGAGGGATGTGCCTTGGAAGAAAAATGTATGTGTTAGAGGAGCTTTGTTAGGCTGGAGTTAGAGTGTTGGCCATGAGTTCAATGTTAATAAATCAACAACGTATGTTAAATAAGTTCTTTACACAGAAATACACATAAAACAAAGTTGTATATTGACTGGTTGATGAAACTGTAGTGACCAGAGCCTCGCAGGAACCTAGCCATGTATTTCCCCTAGAAACAATGCTTCAGTATTTGCTCGATCAGAGTTCAAAGTGACTTTAGATAACATAGGTACCACAAATTACAAGAGACAACTGTGTTTAAATGTCTTTCACTTTGTACAGCATTTGTGTTTTAAAAATTGGGCTTTTAAATCAAAATTTAATAATTGATGTATAGCTTAAATGTAACACACTTCTTTTTTTATTATTTAAATTCAAGTTAGTTAACATACAGTGTAGTCTTGGCTTCAGGAGTAGAGCCCAGTGATTCTTCTCTTACATATAACATCCAGTGCTCATCCCAAAAAGTACCCTCCTTAATAACCATCACCCATTTAGCCCATCCCCCCACCTACCTCCCCTCTAGCAGCCCTCAGTTGGTTCTCCATATCTAAGAGTCTCTCATGGTTTCCCTCCATCTCTGTTTTTATCTTATTTTTCCCTCCCTTCCCCTATGTTCATCTGTCAAGTTTCTCAAATTCCACATATGGGTGAAATCATATCTTTGTCTTTCTCTGACTGACTTATTCTGCTTAGTATAATACACTCTAGTTCCATCCATATTGTTGCATATGGCAAGATTTCATTCTTTTTCATTGCTGAGTAGTATTCCATTGTATACATATAAAGACTATCATGGCTAAAGTTTTCGTACACTAAATATTCACTTTCAATCCTACCTATCTGTTCCTTGTATTCAAATCTCCATCCTTCAGGTTTGCTTAAAACACAGTAGAATGTGTGTTAACTATACTGACATAGCCTGAAACCATTTTAAATATAGGATCCAGACAATCTGCACCTACAAGACCCAAAAATATAGACACTGAAAGGCCCTTTCCCCATGTTAAGTAGACTCTTCTTCTTAGATATTGGTTGTTATCACTTTCAGTCCCAGAAATTGATCCTCAATTCCAGCAAAGGTGTTAGAAAGTGAATTTATGGGCTAGGCATACCCTATGGTCTTTGGTTTTTTTAATGTTTATTTTTGAAAGAGAGACAGAGCATGAGTTGGGGAGAGGCAGAAAGAGAGGGAGACACAAAGGCCAAAGAAGGCTCCAGGCTCTAGGCTCTGAGCTGTCAGCACAGAGCCCGATGCAGGGCTTGAACCCATGAACCGCAAGCTCATGACCTGAGCTGAAGTTGGACGCTCAACCGACTGAGCTACCCAGGTGCCCCATACCCTACAGTTAAAGTCGAGCTGGTCCTGCCATGAGTTCTGGAAAACCTGGGAGGGGACTTCCTGCAAAAGTCAATCCTGGGAGGAGAAACATAAGGCCCAAAAGGCTGAGCTCTGGTTCCTGAGATCAAAAGTAGGAGGTTAGGGTTAAAGGCTGCGAAGGATCTGATTGGTGGATTAAACCTCCAAGGAAGACACAGAGGTTTACAACGTCCCTCACTAAGGCAGTTAACAAGGTAACAGGTTAGGTATGCATCTAAGTCCATAAGTCTCAAACATTTCCCAAGTTCTTTTTATTATAAGTGCTCTGGGGCATGTCCGTAAAGGAGCTGGACCTCTTGACACTAGAGAAATTCAAGGTCAGATCCCTTTGACGATAGATCTATGCTCATTCCACCACACCCCAGAGCTCTCTTAATCACCAGAGGGTGAGGAAGGCCCATAGCAGGACGGCCCTCTAAATAGACAGGAAAAGGGGATAACAGTAAAATGTCTCGTGGATTGTAATGGAAGCAGACCATGACACCGAGTGGTGTTTCCACAGAATGACCTCTTCGCTTAGGACACACTGTGCAGGAAATCGTGTTCATGCATCCTTCACTGGTCATATGAGGAAATTAGAACATGGAATCCACCTCTAGTCGGAAAAATTATTTTTCTAATTCATTTAATTCTAAGTTAAATTTTGTATTCTTTTTCAAAATACTGTAATATTAAAAAAAGTTCTCATGAGTGGTTAAGCTGGAAATGAAAACAATTAATGTTTTAAGAGGACAAGTAGCAGGTTAACCCTCAGAAAAGCATTAACTGAGGACATTTGGTGCATGCTGGGATGGTGAACAAGATAGACACACAATTTCCAATGACCCAGGAATTTCTTGGCATAGAAAATAATAGCTTTTATTAAAAAAGGTTTTGACAATCCCTACAGGGTGCTGAGTAAGTCCAGAAATTTATAAATTTGACCTTTTCCTTCAGAATTATTATGTAACTTAGTGGCTAAGCCAAGGCAAAATTGTGTGTGCTAAGGTTAATCATCAGAAAATAAAAGTGTTAGCAATGGAATGACCTGACATACAGAGCGTTACAGAAACAGTTGATTAAAACTGATATAAAAACAATAGCTTTCAGGCCAGCCTCAAGGGAACCAAGACCTGGATTCACTTTTTTGTGGACAACTTAATTCTCCCCCTGATGCAAACAAACATCAAGGCAAAACTTGAATACATAGTGAACGTACTTCAGGGACTGCCAGGAGAGTATGAATTAAATAGAAGAAATCAGGGAGCACTATATTAAATTTTTCTCTGACTGAGAACAGATTATCTTCATAGTGTTTGCACTCAAAGAAATAAAGTTGGAAGGCAATAAACTTCCAGTTTCCCTTGGTGATCTCGGCGCAGCTCTACTGACTAATCTCCAAATAAACTGGCAATCATATGTAGAATTGTTTTCTTGGAAGCTGAACCTGAGACTTGTTTCCCTCCATGTCTCACATGAAGCTTTGGCCACATAAAAGGACTGCTAACAGTCAGCATGCCATTGCTTCTGAACTTGGCATTCCGGAGAGTGTGGTCACAGCCCAACTGAGCCAGTATGGCTTAACCGAGTAGTTAGAATAGCAAAATGGTAGATTATTCATTCACTTCCTTATTGTCTGTTTCATCCACAAACAATGTAAATTCTCTGAGTGTAGATATGCCCATCTAGTTTACTGTTGTATTTACACCACCTAGAATAGAACGTACCCATGACACGCACCAAGCTGGACTCACTGAAAGACAAGGACTAGGGGCAGAAGCCAGAACAGGCACATTTTTGGGGGCAGCAAATTTGAAGTTCATAAATAAATGAAATTCATGTTTTTAAAATGTTACCATTTTCTTTTTTTAATTTTTCAAAATGTTTATTTATCTCTTTTGCAAAAGAGAGAGTGTGCGTGAGCAGGGGAGGGGCAGAGAAAAGGGGAGGGAGAGAGAATCACTGTCAGCACAGAGTCTGATGCAGGGCATGAACTCACAAGCCATGCGACCGTGACCTGAGCCATCCAGGAGTCCTTAAAATGTTACCATTTTCTTATTGTAATAATCTTGAATGAACTCACAGGGTCAGGTGACACTTTTTGGTAAAACCCATTTCTAGGAACATATAAGTATGAGAACATAGGCTCTTACATGCGTTTTGATACACTCTTGATGTACTTTTTAAGAACTCCCTTCTGTCCTGTTATCCTGTTTCTGCTATCCCTGGGGAAAGGAGATCACAATTCCATTATTTCTTCCAGAATAACCAACAGGGAAACCTTCCCAAGACAAGTGAAGAGAGCCTGGAGTCCTTCCCAGGGCTGGGGTTGAAAATTATCAGAAGTTCACTGAGTGCCCACTGATGGCATTTACACACCATTTCCAGATGTGTTTCCATATCTGTCATTAAAGAGTCAGCATGGTTCACAGAAGAGCAGTGCAGCTCAAAGATGAGCATGAGTTATGAGCAACAGGAAGGCTGCTTTGGGGGCAGAGAGTTGAACTGTGGAAGTAGGAGTTAGGGGGAAATTTTTTAAAAGATTGAAGCGGGAAGGACATAAAATTCACTCTGTGTGGGTTACTGAAGACGTAGAGGAGTCTAAGGAAAGCACATTATGAGGCAACTTCCTACTACAATTTTAGTTCCAACATTCTTCAATTAACGATGAAAGCAGGAGGCGGTACAAAGGTGCAAAGATTTCCATTTGAGAACAGACACGTAAGGCTTTCTGATATTAGAACTGTATGTTGTCAGATCCTAAGGACAGGAAAACAGGTCTTATACATATATGAGGAAGATAGATGTTATTTTGATATTTTCTGTTTTATTCTTTTAAAAAATAGCACTGTCCATTCCATTTCTACTGGCCACCCATTTCGTCTTCAGTTCCATTCAACGTAACGTTTTTTTCAACCTCTATAATGTGCCTAGCATGGAGAGAGCTATAAGAAACTTTCTCTGTCTTCAGTGAGTTTACTTTGTCCTCAGGAAATGAGACGAGTAGCAAAGAGCGGTACCTCCAAGATCATGTGTGGTTCCTGCTCCAGTAGTGATGTGTGCAGTGCTGTGGGCGTAGAGAGGGTTTCTGCCAGGGGACCCGGGAGAACTTCAGGGGAAAATGGCGACAGCATGGTTTGCCTTTGATAGGGAGTCTGGATTACATGTATTTCAGGTCAGAGGAACAGAAGCAGCAAAGATTTGAAGGCCGAGGTTCCCATTCCTCCCAGAATATAACCCTGATTTAACTGGAGCCTTATGTGTTGATAGGAAGTGGTTTGAAAACAGATTGGAAAATCTTGGCAATGTGCTCTGGGTTGTTTAAGACTAACCTGAGGAGTTTGAAATTTATTTTGAAGGTCATGGGGATTCACTGGGTAGATGAGATCGATAAGAAAACTCACAAGCAGTTTTTTTCATATGATTTATGCTTTTTAATATTTATTCAGTGTTAACAAGGTGTCAAGGTTATAAAAACATTGTAATGTATACATAATTCCCAGCCAAGGCATTTACAATTTTAGCTTTGTGGAAACGTAGAACATAAACACATTGGAAGAGTGCAGGGTGAGAAGGAATGAGGAAAGGCAGGTATTGTGTGCCATGGCATCCAACTTTTTACTCCATCCAATGACATTACGTGGATAGCTGTTAAATATATCAAAATTTTGTGAAATGTTCTGGGTACTCATTTAAAACACGCGCACACACACACACACACACAGAGAACTATAGCAAAAAGGTGGTGTTTATGATTAAATGTTGATGACCTAAACTCCCAGGAACTTCAGAGTTGATCATAAATGTCCTATGGTCCCAAATGTACTGTTTTCATCTAGTAAAACCTAGCTCTATAAAATCTTGGATGATCAACAGTTTACCCCAAATCTTTTCAAATAGATATTTAGTCATTAGGCTTTTGCTCTATGTAGAAAGAAACAATACAAGGGCCCTAATATGTATACATTTGAGTGTGAAGATAATGTATTTGTGATGTGTTAAGATTCTGATAAGGGCTTAAGTAGTGACTTATTCCTAGGAAAGTTAACTCTAATAAAACAGTATCCACCAAGTCTTCAAGTTGAGGCTGCATTTACTCCTCTTCTAAGTTGCTCACCAGAAGGGATATGTGCCAACTGTGTGTCTTTGTAGTTCTGACACCAAAGAAGTGACGTGATGGGTCAAGATCCCTGCAAGGGCACCGCAGCCATCTGGCGTGCACAGGCAGGCAGTTAAGGCAAAGTCTCTTTCCTGATAGAGCATTGGTTTCTCCATTCTTGGGATGTCCAGGTCACCCAAAGTTTCCTTCTCGAAGCAGGGAAACCTTGGCATTTACTTTCTACCACAATTTATACTTCACAAAGGAGAAGGCAAGATGCCAGAAGGCAGTCAGGTGCTCACTGGCTGGATTGTCACGGATCCAACATGGTTGAACCTGGACGGGAAGGAAATGAGCCAACCTGGCCTTCTTGTCCCCAAACATGTTTGTGGCTGATAAAATTTGCACAACTTTTTGTATGAGGATCATCCCACACAGGGAAAAAGGAGTCCTCCTAAAGTTTCACCACCAGATGAAATAAAACAATTTGCCTAGTAAAATTTGATGGCAAAGCCATCAAAGGTGTACATATTTTGGTAGAAAAAAAAGAAGAGTTTTTCTGTTGTTTCCAATAGGCAACAAGATTATGTTAGCAACAGCCCTGAGAACAAAGTGATTTCAATTCGCAAAGGCTTCTGACCCCTAATGAAGGAATTTTAACTCAACTGCTAATCAACTAGATGCAGATACAATAGAGGTGATGCATGGCCCTTCTGTTCTGAAAAGAAATTCATTTCTCAGTTGTTTCAAGATGTCTTGGATTCTGTAAAGGGCTGCACACGAATAGTTTTTATTTTACATAAAAGCATTTTCTATGACCTAAAACATAAACCTTATTGAAATAACTATGGTTTTGTCACTAAAACTCTTATTTGCCAAATTATCCCATTTTTTTGACAATATTTTATAGACTTAGAAATCTACATTTGTGTTTAAAATGCTGGTCATTTCCAGTCATTACTACACGCATTTTCCAAATATTGGACATTTTTAAAAAATTTAATGGGATATTTAACGGATTTTATTGGTTCTGAAATAATGAGATATTCATTATTCAAGGGTTCGAATATAATATTATAAATATGATGACCTCTATCATATAACAGACTTCTTAGCCAATTGGAAAGAAAAACAATTGGTCATTGGGTGATAGCAGCCAGTAAGTGGATTTTCTCCTTATTAAATTTTTTAAAAATATTTTCTCCAAGTCAACATAAATTTTAATCACTCTTAGACTGATTTCAAAAATTATCCAACATCTCACACCCGACATATTAAAAGACATCTTTTTTAAAAGAAATGAGAAAATTTTTGATTATTTTGAATAAATACTTTTAAAAATACTTGGGAATGTCCTTATTTTTACATTTAGAGATGAGTTTCCCCATGGCAAGATTGACAATCCAAACTTTCCCTTTTGGTGTTTTTGTTTGTTTGTTTGTTTGTTTGTTTGTTTGTTTGTTTTTCCCCTGCCAAATGCCACAGTTTCCTCTAGACAGCCAAGGAATCATGTGTTGCCCAGCCGAGTGCCATGGGTTGACATGATGTCAGAGCCACTTGGGGACCCAAGGTGGTGGGATGGGAAAGAGGGTGACCCAAAGAAGGGATGTTGCCCTTTTGTATTATTCTGTTAGAGGGGTCCCAGAGTTGTGTAGGGCATGCCCGTTGTTTTCACAGATCTGAATGAAATCACTTTTCCTGCCCTTTCTTCCCAGGACCCGGATGCATGTGTCAAGGGACTAGGTGGAAGTGGGGTCACCGGGCTGTGGTCAGAATCACCACTGCGCACAGTGCTTCTCTGCCCTTTGGCACCTGACTCCTGGTCTCTGCCCCCAGAGGCGTGAAGGGCCTGCTCTGCAGGTGTCAGGGGGAACCCCTTCAGGGGTCCTAGGCAGGTGCTTCAGGGCAGGTGGGGGGCCTGCCGTGGTCCCCCTTAACAACTGCTGCCATCCCCTGTTGTTTTTAGGACGAAGGAGGGTATAAAGAGCACCTGTCGTGTGCCAGGCAAACTCACCGTATCTTCCAATGGATGGTCATTTATTTTCTGGAGATGCACAACAGTCTTTCTGGGGACAATATTGTGGAGATAACCAAGGTATAAAGTGCTGAAGGATTTTCCTTGAGACCCTGGGTCCATCCCGAGAGTCTCCCAACCCCTCCCCGTGCCACACAAGGGTTACTCTTTACACGCAGACCATGATCTCCTCTTCTTGCCTCAGTTCTCTCCCGGCTTCCCCTCCCGTGATGCATTCCTTCTGCTCTCTCCTATGAGGTGAAGAGTTTCCAAATGAGGATCTTAAAACGAGCAAACAAACAAACAAAAAAGCTCATTCACTTCACCTAACGTCGTTCTCCTGAGCTCAGTGCCTAAAGTTCTAGCCCCTCGTTGCTCTTCACCCAATTGCTTTTCCTCAGCCTTTGGGACAGGCTCAGGGCAACCTTTCTGGAGCTCCAACCATGCTTTCCTCCGCGTGCCCACTGTAGTCTTCTTCACACCTCCATCACGACATATGGCAGTGATGCGTTTGCATGTTTTGGTGGGTACAGATAGATTTTGAACCACAAACCTGAGTGTGCAAGAAACACCACACTTCTTTAGTTTCTTAAAATCAAATCTGCCTCCAGGCTGACCAGGGAATGCAGTCTCAGTATTTATCAGGTTCTCTTTCCCTCCCTTGCATCCCAAGAATCTGGGAGACTTCTGTGGTATCTGAAAAACCTTCCGATATTGCCATGTTTCAAGCCCACATGTCCCAAGAAGGCCCAATGCCAGGCCAACGGAGCCACCTTTCTGGAAGGGCTCTGCAGTTTCCCTTTGGAGGCCCAACTGTTTCCTTCAGACTCTTCTAGGGAGCTGATCCTAGGACAGGCAAATTCTGGGCCTCTCCTATTCTGGAAGAGTCTACTATCTATATCTGGTTGACTCTCTTCCCCTCAAAGCCTCTCTCTGTCTCTCTCTGTCTCTCTCTGTCTCTCTCTGTCTCTGTCTCTCTGTCTCTCTGTCTCTCTGTCTCTCTCTCTCTCTCTCTCTCTCTGTCTCTCCATCTTCCCCCTCCAGGACTCCCAGAAGAATTGGTAAATTTGGGCTCCATCAAGAGTAGGAGAGTGGTCATGGATTATCAGCAACATTTAGTTTTGGCCTCATAGCAAAAATACACTGTAAGGCAGGTAAAAATGGCTTGGCTACTACCATCTTGGAATGGAGACAAGGAAGTCCAGATGAACAAAATGTGGCCTGGTCCATCATCCTGCCACACACATCTGTGTCCCTCTTAGGACAGTAAGCTCCTGAAGGACAGAGGCATGTGCTAAACACAGCTAGGGCCTCTGCCAAGGACCACACCTGACACACAGTGAGTTCTCCGTTGAGTACTTGGTCACCCAAACTCAAATAGCACTCAAACTGTGGGTCAGAATGTGAAAGAAAAATTACCTAGCACTGAACCAAAATTTAAATAATGGTTACCTGAGAGTGTAATTTAAAAATAAAATATGTAAACTGGCGTTTTAGGAAATAATATGTCATTTTAAATGTATTGCCACTTACAACCATTGAAGTAAAAGTATTTAATACTTTCAGAGACAATCAGAAGAAAAACATATATTTTAACTCCTTAAGAGTTGCAACTGGAAAAAAGTAAGCAGAACCTAATCTACTTTTATGGGGTATTTTCCAGTGATCGCTAGAAGAAACTCCAAATAATTAAGTACGTTTAGTTGCTGTCAAGAATATATGTTTGCAGGGCACTTGGGTGACTCAGTCGCTTAAGTGTCCAACTTCAGGTCATAATCTCACGGTTTGTGGGTTCAAACCCCAAGTTGGGCTCTGTGCTGACAGCTCAGAGCCTGGAACCTGCTTTGGATTGTGTGTCTTCCTCTCTCTCTACCCCTCCCCTGATCTCTCTCCCTCTCTCTCTCTCTGAAAAATAAATAAGCACTAAAAAAAATTTTTAGAGGAGCCTGGGTGGCTCCGCGGTTTAAGCATCTGAGTTTGGCTCAGGTCACGATCTCACAGTTCAGGAGTTCGAGCCCCACGTCGGGCTCTGCACTGACAGTGCGAAGCCTGCTTGGAGTTCTCACTCCCTCTCTCTCTCTGCCCCTACCCCACTCGTGCTCTCTCACTCTCTCTCAAAATAAATAAATAAACTTAAAAAAAATTTTTTTAAAGAATATATGTTTGCATTTTGACCACAAGCGCATACCCCTCTTTAAATGCCCATCGACAGACATGGGCAACTCGTCTGAGGTCTTGACAGAGAGCAGTCAAAATGAAAGACATTTTCTTGAGTGTTTTAAGAGCTGATGATTTTTTTAAGAGATAAATTTTTAAGAACATCACTGTTTAAATCCATCCTTTTTTCCATCTTGTCATCTTTCTCCCCAGTCTTCTTAAAATCTTCATTTTCATTTCATACATGTCCACAAGGAAGCTGCTTGGTGCATTTTTGGAGGGTTGGTTTGTTTCCAGAAAGAACAACAAAATCACTAGAGGACATTTCCAGAGCCAGCACAGGGCTTACCAGAAACCTGCAGGGGCAGACGGGCAGGCTTGCTGTGTTCCCTCTGGGATGGAAACGCTCTTCTGAGAAGGTGACTCCCCTTTGCACTCCGGTCTAATGACAGCTGAGATTTTAAATTAGCACATGCCATTTTAATACTCGCTGTAGCATTCGGCAGCGTGCTCATTGCATTAATCAAAGTGTCACCTCGCTCCATCAGTGAAGGGCACCCCTCATCTAGGCAGTGGCTCACACGGACACTGGAGGACAGCAGCGGAACTCAACTGTTCCAAGGATGTCACCGCCTCGTGCTGCCTGGCACTGCGAGGCTTTACAATTGCTTTGGATAATAGTCCATATGGAGATATTTATTTGTGTATTAAAGCGTGTTAACCTAGCTAGCAATTGGAAAATGGAACTGTTCGGCAGATTTATTTCCTGTAGTTTACTGAGTCAGCCTAATTTATCACAATACTGAGTGCTCTAATTAAAGGGAGAGGGGAGAGGTTCTTTCACGTTCTTTATGAGGAGTCATTGCATTTCCATCTCTTGCTCAGAGAGGTCATTTAGAACAACGGGATGTATTCCTACCATTTCCCCTGGCAACAAGGCGGGTTGTCGTGGAATTATCCCACTTAATAAGCTGGTTCTGATTTAAAAAAAAAAAAAATGAAAAGATTTCCTGTTTCTAAAAAAAGATACGATCCTAAAGGAAAGGTTTCTATTATTGAAACTCCTTTCCCCATTTTGATGGTGCTTTTCTACCGTCTAGAGTGCCCTGGGTTGGTGTTTACAAAAGGCTTGAAATTCCAGCTTGCCAAGGAAGAGCCCAAGTGGGAAACATTTCAAGAGGCCCTAGGGAGATGGAACTAGAACATTCTGACTTGCAGCCCTAGCACAGATCCTCCGGGGTCTGCCCGGGGCCTCAGGTATCCTCCGCAGAGCTCTGCCCTCCACAAGGCTTCCAGGGACTCCCTCCCGACATGTCTTACAGGCTCCTTCAGCAGCCACGCTGGAGACAAGTCACACTGGAATGTGTTTGCCTTGAAAAGAGAAAACATTGTGTCTCACTGTATTTGTCCTGTAGGGGCTGATGCTACGGTAGATATTTAGTGCCGCCCACCAGCCCCAGACCCACCCCAGCCTGGTTGTCGGCAAGTTTGTGGCCATCTAAGCTAGACGCTCAGAAGGGTGACTACTGGCTAAGTGTCACTGTATCTGGAGACACTGCCCTCTGCCGCTCAATCTGATACAGTAAACTGATATTTTGAAGTGTATGCTGTGTGTGTGTGTGTGTGTGTGTGTCTTCCTTCCTCAAATACCTCACTGATTCACACTGTAAAAACTTCTACTTGGGGTCACCAGTAAGCAAGAGTTTCATGAAATGGTTGTGTTCTCTTCTGCATTTCTTTCCAAGCCTGAAAATTATCTTTTTTTTTTTTTTTTTAATAAAAGCAGGTACTAAAATAAAGGTGAAATATAAAGGTTTTTTTTCCTTAGATAAATGCCATGATTGATAGAAAGTCCGTGTTTATAAGCTAGGCTATATGTATATTCCTAATAACTTACAGTGAGAGCTTTTACCTTGCACTGAGTACATTACCCTGGTTATTTCACGTTTACCATTATTATCATTGTCCTCATTTTAGACATAAAAAAACTGAGTCTCAGAAATTAAGTAATTGTCCAGTTCACACAGCTAGTAGTGGTAAAGCAGAATTAAAACCCAGACTCCTCCCTAAAGCCTGTGACCTTGAGCCCTTCAATTGCCCATGAGTTCCATTGAGAAATTGGTGATTTGCTTTTCCTAACGTTCTTGTGGGTAAATGTCTCACTAAGAAAAATGTGGCTTTAGTATTGTGTTTCATCACAATATCCCTGATTTATAGTGTTTAGGCTCTAAGTCAGCATGTCTTTTATTTCTTGACTCTTCCTTTAAAGAGATTCTTAAAAGTAAAAATAATTCCATTAAAATAGAGCTTTTCTACTTTTTGCCTTTCAAAGCAAGTAATTTGAGTTTCATGATAAGGATAAGGTATGTTGAGAGTCTTAAAACCAATATCCTTGACTATTTTCCATAAATAGCCAAGATCCCCGGTAGCACTCCTTAAAAGATTTTTCCCCCAATTTCCTTGACTGCAATTGAAAATTTGGGGTCCCTGAGTAGCTGGTTTCACCTCTGTAAAATATTGTTTTGGTTCGGTGTTGTCAGTCTGAGTGGATGAAACGTTTTCAGTATCTTTCAGAAACAGTTCCTGTGATTCAACACATGTGCCCAAAGGTTAGTTAAGCCCAAGACTCAGTAATAACATTTCCCTTTCCCTCCCTAGTTTCCTGAGCTTGACAATTGCCATTCAGATTTTTTTTTTAAATGGTTTTAAATGTTTATTTATTTTTGATAGAGAGAGAGAGAGAGAGAGAGAGCGCTTGAGCAGGAGAGGGGCAGAGAGAGAGGGAGACACAGAATCCAAAGCAGGCTCCAGGCTCTGAGCTGTCAGCCCAGAGCCCGACGCAAGGCTCGAACTCACAAATGGGGAGATTGTGACCTGACCCGAAGTCGGACACTCAACCATCTGTGACCACCCAAGCGCCCTGAGACATTTTTAAATTTAACTTTAGGATGGTTAACATCATGTTCAAATTGTAATGGACTCTTTCAATGTGTCCCTTGGTATCTGTGATAGATGTAGCTGTGAAACAGCTCAGAGAGCTCTCCTCCTACACCATCCCACTTGACTGGTGTAGCAGTGCTGGCCTTATGCTACCACTTGGCGGCTCGGGAAGCCCAGGCGAGGGGGCAAGCAGCGATCTGTCAGGGATCAGTCAGCTATGCAGTGGAGAACCCGAGACTCTGATCTAGCCCTTCGCATTCCATATGCCTGCTCTTCACGTATCATGTGGAGGTGTCGTAGGCATCCAACAATTTCTCAGCATGACTTCCTCCACCCCATCCTCCTCTGAGGCTAAGGTTTCATCACAGGGAATTATCGTTTGTCTTCTCTTTCAGCCCTCCTTTTCCAGAAGGGACATAATCCAGTCGTATCACCCCATTTCCTGGATAACTTGCATAGAATTGTTCTAATCTGTTTATATCTTTTTATCCTGGTGAAAATAACTTAACAAAAGGAACCTGGGGCATTTTGTGACTTGCAAAATCACAAGAATTGATGCAAAATAGAGCACAGGAACCAAAGCAAATATATTTTCATTAAGGGATGTTTGCAATTAGAGTGAGCTGAGTGGTTTTGTGCACTCTGCTTGAACATGATAAAGGACTGGAGATTACTTTAGCATCATTTCAGACAAAGCTACTTAAAATACTAATTACACCACCAAGGAGCTTTTCTTTCTCATCCTTGTACTCTGACAGGGCCAACTTTTCTCCTGGAATGTTCTTCCCTTGTTGTGCCCCATTTTGTCCTTCAGAATTTGATCACGACGTCTTATGGCAGCATCCTAAGTGAAATCAGAGGACTAACCTTTGTCTGGGGCTGCAACTCAAAGGCAGAGATTGACAGACTTCCCTACAAAGAGCCAGATAGGAAATATTTTTCTGCAGGGCATCAGTCTCTGTCTCTGCCTCAAGCATGCTGTCATAGTACAAAAGCCCTAGACCATCCTCAACAAATGAGTGTGGCCGGTTCCAATAAAAATTCAAGGACACTGAAATTGAATTCCATGTAATTTTCATTTGTTATGAAATAGTATTCTTTTATTTTTTTTCCTAATCATTAAAAAATAAAAAATAAAAACCATTCTTAGCTTTTGGGCCAGCGTACTTACCCCTGCTCTGAGACATTTAAACTGGCCTTGGCAATGGCCAGTCCCAGGGACTGCTACAACAGGCGTTTCCTCTATATTCAGTCATTGATCTATTGAGCTTCAGGTTGTGCAGATCTATGGAACGGCAGTCCCTGATTTAAAAGTAAATTAGTGACACGTGGGTGGCTAAGTTGGTTAAGCAACCAACTTCGGCTCAGATCATGATCTCACAGTTAGTGAGTTCGAGCCCCATGTCAGACTTTCTGCTATCAGCACAGAGTTTGCTTCAGATTCTCTGTCTTTCTCTCTCTCTCTGTCCCTCCCCTGCTTGCACGCTCTCTCTCAAAAATAAACATTTTTAAAAAGTAAATTAAAAATCCTTGTTTGAGGGGTTCTATTAGATACTATTCTAATAGTTCTATTAATACTATTTCAGTAGATACAGGTAGATGTTACTCCAAAGTATGTATTACTATTACTGTACAAATACTATTAGATACTACTAGCTTGTCTTCTGTTAGGTAGACGATTGGGCCAATGACTCTTCTTCGCACCCTCAGTCTTAGAAGATTCTGTCCAAGAGAGAAAATGAGTTGTTTTGGAATTGTGGTCGCTATTGAGTGTTAACCATTTAGGACTCAGAATATTTCTGAGAGGTCACATAATTCAAGAGACCATGAGAAGAGAATAATTCAAGACTGAGGCAGAGTTCTTGCTAAGTGTTGTGCCCTAAAGCAACATCGTGTGACCACTGCAAACACGATCTACATTTCAAATGTATTTTCAAATTTACTTTTATGGCCACTCTCCTAGGCATTGCAATACATGTAAAGCACAATCTTCACAAAAAGGCACGTGTAGGAATTGTAAAACATTTTATGTCTTTATTTTTAAAAGTCCTTTGTAATTCCTTGAGGACATTCTTATAAGGAATATAGAACACAGGTCACAATGCAAGGGGAGGATTAAGTAGAATAGTAGCTTAGGATGTATGAGTTGGAAAATATAATAAGAGGAGAAAACGACAGAATAGCATAGTGAGCAGCAAATGAGCATATAATGGGTTGACAAGCAGATGAGGAAGATTAATTCTTGCCGCTCAGTGCCACTGCCCATGAACCTCAGACACCTCCACCACCAGCAGTAAATTACAGCATCGCAGTTGTCTTTGCCTTTTTATCAGAGAGAGTTATTAAATTGCATGTTTCACAACATAGGTTATTATCCTATCTATAAATGCTGCATTTTGTTATTATCGTAAAGTATGCATTTGTTGTTTCTGTGCGAGGATCTAAGAGCTCCACTCTGTGTTTCCATGGAGACAACACCAGGATCCGGTCCTCAGCACTCAGATAAGATGCTTTCTGTGAGTGTGGTCAGATGGTAACCTTCAACCGTCACAGCTGGGGAAAGAAGCGGTCACACATTCCCTCTGAAATGGCGGGCCAGGAAACTTTACAGCCAAATAGGGGAGGGTTGAGTTTCAATTTTTTTTTTAATCCTTTATTGAGCACCGACTATATGAGGCACTGTGCTAAATTCTGGGGATTAAAAGGTAAACTGAAATGTTAAAAGGTAACAAGCGTCTGCCCTTCAGGAGTGTAGGAGTCTAGGAACGGACCTGTCTGCAGAATGATGCCAGAACAAGCCTCCGTGCAAGTTTAAGACTGTATCTGCCTTCCTTCTCAGGACCGAAGTCCCTGCAGGTCTGTGCCACTAGAGCCAACTGATAGTAAAGCCTGAGCAAAATAAGGGTGACTGACAATAATCTCCCACAGGTTACTCCCTTTGGCCACCTCCTTCCTCCCTGAGCTCTTCATCCTCCCAGGAGACACCTGTCCACAGGGCAACTGTGTGTGGGGCCCGCCTCTTCTGCGTCTACGTCAGCTAGGGGCAGCAACAAGTACCCTTTTTGGTTTTTTTAATGTTTATTCATTTTTGAGAGAGAGAACAGAGCGTGAGCTGGGGAGGGGCAGAAAGAGAGGGAGACAGAATCCAAAGCAGTCTCTAGGCTCTGAGCTGTCAGCACAGAGCCCAACGCAGGGCTCAAACACACTGACCGCGAGATCATGACCTGAGCCAAAGAAGGACGCTGAACCCAGGCGCCCAAGTACTCTTGACTTAAAATATGTGTATTTTATTTAATCAAATATAGAATGCCACAGATTGTGTGATGCACCTTTTTGGTATATGCCTCTAAGAAGGAAAAAAATGCCACCATTTTGAATTGTAAGATGCCATCACTTGTAGGACACATTTTGATTTCAGAGAGGTTAAAATGTGAAACAAAAAATATTCATGTTAGAATTAATGAAATATAATTCTTGGATTAAACCCCTGAATAGCCACCAACTGAAGTTAACCCAAGAGAGACTTCAGTAGCAATAAAAATAATTCCTATGAGTATAGTCACATACACTCTACGGTGTAATCCATTTATATTTGTTAATTTCAGATAATTGATTAAAAAAAAAAACCTATATGGCACAGCCACCCTTTCATGGCCAGTACACTATAATGACTGCTATGTTCTTCAGATCATTCTTATGATACTTTGCTATGTTAGAGGACATCTTGGTTCTTCTTCCTTTCTACAGATTGTATCCCCAGGGCTCAGGCCTAGACCCCGTCTCCCTTTTCTTTCTCCTCTCTTCCCTATCTCCATCTCTTTCTAGCTAGTTTCATCTACTCTTCATTGATTTAAATATTCACCATATTCTGACAATTCTAACATTCATACCGCTTGGCCTGACTTCTCCTTTGAACTCCAAAATGAAACCTCCAGCTGCGTCCCGGACTTCCCATGCATGACTGATGGGCATCCATAGTTCATGCTTCCAAACATGAATGCTGGATCCTTCTGCCTCAGTCTTCATCACCTCCATAAAGGGACACCCCAGTGCCCAGGCCAAAGGCATCATCTCTGAGTCACCTTGACTCTTCTCTTTCTCTACACCACACATGCTATTCATGAGCAAATCCTACAGATGTTTCCTTCAACGTTCTTTCCAAAATCTGACCACCCCTGCCACCCTGGTCCAATCCACCACGGCCTCTTGCCTGGATTATTGCAACAGCCTTCCCACTGATCTCCCTGCCTTTATGCTTCCCCTTTCCAGTCTGATTTCCGAAAAGATGTCAGGGGGATCAATTAAAAATTTAAGTCATATTATGCCCATCTTCTGCTCAAACTCCTTTAATGGCTTCTTATCCAAAGTAGTTAAAGCAGCTGCAGGGCCAATGTGATCTGACCCCAGCTAAGTCCCTGACTTCCTCAAGCCATTCCTTGAATGGCCCACACTAGCCATGCCTGCCTCTGGTCTTCAAGAGTGCTTCGCCCTCAGGGTCTTTGTGCCCCTGTTCCATTTGTCCGGGCTTCTTTCCTAGCTTCTGTATACACATTACCTTCATTTCCATCTGTGCTTAAAGTGACCTCATCACAGTGGTCTTCTCTGAGGACTTTTGGTTTCCCTTACTCCACGGCACTTATCGCCAAATGACGTCAGTTTACTCACTTACTTGATAGTTTCCTGGAGTCTTTGTCATGTTTTCTGTCTTGCCATCTTGAATGAAAAGTGCCATGAGGGCATAGGCTGTCTCAATTTTATTTACTCTTATGTCACTAGTGCCCAGAGGGCCAGGCTAAATGGATAAAGCTCCAAAATAATACTTTGAATGAATAATGATAAATTACATGTCTGGGTTCTGTGTATTGTTCATCAATTCCATTAATTTACAGTTACATAGGGTCTAATCAGTGGTGATCTAGATTCTTTTAAGGTATGTTCTATTGACATTATAATTTTGTGTCTGATAAGAAATTCGTTGAAAATATTTTATAATAATTTTAATTTTGGATGATTCTAGAATAGGCCAGAAGCTCTTGTGAAATAAATTGCTTATAGATTAATACAGGAAAGGCTTTATTTAATTTTAGTATCTTTAAGTTGGTAATGTGCTACAATATCTTTAAGGTCAAGATTAACATTCCATAGCATAGTTAAGTGAAAATCTTGTTAAAACTAATTACTAAGAAACAAATCTATACATTATTTAGTTACTGCAATTTTATTTAGACGCTTACATGGGTATGAAGAGTTGTTTATCATCTAGCAATTGCATTTTAAAAAGGGACATATGGCTAATTAATGGTGTTGGGGGTTCTTTTTTTCCCTACCAGAATCATAATACAATTTATACACTTGCTATTTAAACCATTGTCTACCTCCCCTGTTTTTTGTCAGAAATCAGACTATGTTGCCTAGACGTTGAGGGCTGTTGATTGTTATTCATAACCCTGCAGGCTGAATAATTTATTGGTGTCATTGATTTTGTATTAAGAGTCACCAAGAACGTTGAACTCCGCCTAGTAGAACATATTCGTGAGTGCTAAAACAAAGGGACTGTATGAGGCCACACCAAGCGAGAGGAAACCTCTTCAGGGCTCATGAGATTTCACCATAATTTTGAAAACCATCGGTTCTCTGTAGAGTAACAGAAATTTATATTAAAGATCCTACTAAATCTGACTGAGACAAGAATGTTTCTAGAATAAAAACCTTTGAAGACAAGAGCAAACAGGGGCCAAGACCACCAGGGAACTGAGTAATAACATTAGCTGAGGAAAACGGCATTGTTTATTTTGATCAGTATGACTCTTTGTGTCTCTCTCCACCTCTCAGTTTATGATTGCTTGCTCTGGAAAGGAAAAAAAAAAAATAGGTATCAAAATTATAATCCCTTAATATCCTTGCTGAAAGACTGTGCTGGCGTCACGACTTTGCTCTTTCGGCCGTTCTTCATTTTTATTGGTGCACCAGCTCACTTCTCCCATCCAGGTTACTGAAATGACAAGCAGGGGAGGAACTGGAGTGGCCAGTCAGTCATACTGTGGAATACTGAAAAGGTCAAATCCATATAGAATTGCACTCAATGTATTGATAGATGAAGCATTAAAATGTTGAACGCACTGACTCACAGCGTGAATGGTAACCGAAACAGGACGCACCATGACATGGATGTGTGTTCTTCACGATGATAATGTGAGGACCTGTAGCCTCTGCTCCCCATTAAGCGATGTGATGGGAGACGTTTATAGTCTTGGCTGGTAGCGTCAGCCTTACTACTCAGACTTAAAAAGGGCGTGCGCCGCTGCTCATGGAGATTTATTGAAGATCAGGCAGGTTGTCGCGGCTTATTATGTTTCCAAGAGCAAAACACAAGCCCTCGCATGCAGTTTTCCCTTCGGGAACCAGGCACAGTGTGATATTGTGATGTGTAATAAGAAATAAATATTTGTCCCCCTTCCCCGGGCACAAAGCTCCTAAAATCCCCTGAGGTTTCCAGAGTGGTAAGAGCAGTGGGAACATCCTCTGTTACAAGATATTTGCTCTTTCTTCCAAGGTTCCTGAAATAGCTCCAAGAGCTAAAGGTGAGAGGAATGTCTTTGTTATTCATAGCAAGCCCTTTCAAGCACACCCGAGTTTATGTTAATGAGAAGATTTTTGGAAAGCCTCTAGATAACCAAGGTGTGGATGCTGGTTGCCAGGGAAACCAGCCCTGTGATTAGAGCCCTGGAACTTTCAGTCCAGGGAAGGGAGAGGGGCTGGAGGTTGAGTGAATCCCCAAAGGCCTATGATTTCATCAAATGTACCTACATAACAAAGTCTCCATAAAACTCTGTAAAGTACAGGTTCAGAGAATTTCCAGGTGGCCGAACACATGGAGGTGCCAGGAGGGTGGCGCACTTCGAGAGGGCAGGGAAGCTCCACACCCCTTTCCTTTATCCCTTGCCCTGTGCATCCCTTCCATCTGGCTGTGCCTGAGTTGTATAATCTGGTTACTGAAGTGTTTCTCTGTGTTCTCTGAGCTGACTGAGCAAATTGTCAAACCCAATGGGGGAGTCCTGGGAACATCCAATTTGTAACAGGTTAGTCAAAAGCACAGGTGACCCACCCCCTGGACTTTCTGTTGACACCTAGAGGGAGCAGTCTGTGAGGCGGGCCACAGGTGGAGAGTATCACTATTGAACTGAATTGTAGGATGCCCAGTTGGTGTCTTCAGAGAACTGGGGAACTGCTTGGTGTGGGAAAACCACCCACGCAGCTGGTGTCAGAAGGGAAGTTTTGAAAGTAATGGAAGAGTAGACAGGAAGCAAGATTCTTCTTTTATAAGCAGAGAATTAATCCCTAGCCAGCTTTCTTACTTACAGAATAACATTTTAGGTTTGTGTCATCGGGAGCAAACTGCACTATTCCTTCGGGTAAAACCTTCATCTCCTTCGGTGATTAGAATTGTGTTCCCCGGAAAAGATATGTTGAAGAGCTAACCCCCATTGCCTGCCAGTGTGCTCTTATTTGGAAATAGAGTCTTTACAAATGGAGTCAAGATGAGGTCATACTGCATTAGGGTGGGTGGACTCCAATCGGACTGATGACCTCATGTGATATAGAGAAGAGACCACCACATGAGGACAGAGAAAGAAAGTGGAGGGATACAAGCTGCAGAGGAACACCAAGGATTGCCAACAACACCAGAAGCTCTGAGAGAGAGGCTTGGAACAGACTCTTCCTCAGAGTCTCCGAAGGGAAACAGCCCCAGCCGACACCCGGATTTTGGATTTCCAGCCCCCGGAACTGTGAAAAAGTGAATTCTCTGTTTTTAACCATTCAGCTTATGGTCCTCTGTTAGGGAAGTCCTCAGAAACTAATCACCTCCCTTTACCACACCCCCCTTCACCCCCCAGTTCTACTTTAAGAACCAGTTAGACAGAACCAGGTATGCATGTGGGGCAGGTGACTCCGGGAGAGGGCGCCAATGCACACTCCATAGTGTAGCTCCAAGAAAATCATTTCCTTGAAGCTTAACTCCTGTTCTGGGCTTCTGCACACCCAGGGCTTAAAAAAAAAAGAAAAAAAAAAAAAAAAAAAGAGTAAGGTGTCAGGCCGCAATATGACATAGCTCTGCCACATCGTTAACATCTCTTGGACCTTCCGTTGTCTGTAGCACGTGTTCACACGACAGTGACAGTACCAGATGCCAGGTAGAGAAGAAGATATTCTTGACAACCAAAGCTTCCCATTTCTCAAGGCTTGCTTTGCCTACGGGCTGCAGGCACAGGGGGAGAGTCTGGGCCCCTGGGCTGACCGCCTGGTTTGAGCCCCGGCTCGGAACTCGAGCGACCAGCGTGTGAAACAGGACCAAGCGTCCTAAATCAAAGGGCTGTCGCCAAGACTATATGGATGAATCCGTGGCAGCTTCTAAACCAGAGTCCGGAACCAATGAGAAGCTCCCAGTTCGCCACTGTTTCTGACACTGCAGCAAATAAGAACACTGTCCGACCTTCACTTCTTTCTGGGAGCCGAGAAGTCTCCGAAGCTGAAGCAGAAAGGGCACTTGGAAAGAGAGGTAAATGAACCTAGTCCGCTATTATAAGACAGTTTATGTATGGAGCACATTGACTCTTAAAAAACAACTCTTGGTCAATTTCTGCTTTGACTATGGTGAAAATTGGAGACATACAACCCCAGCATTAATGAAAGTTTCATAGTAAAATGCAAGGAACAGTCATTTTTAGAATGAGTGGGTGGGGAGACGGCCACAGACCCATAAGGACTAGGGCGATCAAGAGAAGGGCCACAGGGGCGCCTGGGTGGCGCAGTCAGTTAAGCGTCCGACTTCAGCCAGGTCACGATCTCGCGGTCTGTGAGTTCGAGCCCAGCGTCAGGCTCTGGGCTGATGGCTCGGAGCCTGGAGCCTGTTTCCGATTCTGTGCCTCCCTCTCTCTCTGCCCCTCCCCTGTTCATGCTCTGTCTCTCTCTGTCCCAAAAATAAATAAAAAACGTTGAAAAAAAAATTTTTTTTTAAAAAAGAGAAGGACCACAGTGATGCTGTGGGGCCTTTGTCATAGAACCCAATGGGGTGAAGGGAGCATAGGTCAGACCCCCAGCTGACCTGCTAGAGGTCACAGTCACCACCACCTGGTCACTAGCACCTTCCTGCTTGGGTTTACAGGGCCCTAGTTACAGTGGCTCTTAACTGTCAATTAGTTACTATTAATTACTATTAATTAATGAATATCCAGGATCAAGTGCCAAATACTTGTAAGAATAATGTGTGTTTTCTTTATGGTACAGTCTGTGATAGAAAAAAGTCATCATAATCCTTGCTATGACAGGCCCACACCTCTGAGACTTGTCAGACCCTAACTGCTTCAGTGGGCAAGAATTAATGGGATTTTGCTTCATAGGGCCCACTCTGTTTGTGGTGGTTTGCCTCTCTCCGGTCATGATGATAATCAACATTGTAACGTGCCCTGATGTGGAAATGTGAAATGATTACATTACCAAAGATCAGGTTTTCTAGTACTTATGAGTATACTTTATCATTGTTCATATTTTTAACAAACAGACAGTTTTACATTTTATTTAAAAGAACTTAAGGGCTTTTTTAATTTTTTTATCCTCAAATGAGGTCTATACCCAGTTTCATGGGTTTCTGGTTTTTGACGATGAAATTCAAATCGCCAGCTGTGTTCGTCTTACTTTTTGTTTAAAAGACAAACCTGATTTCTTTAAAACAAAGGATGTTCTTTCTGGGCTAAAGGTCTTGATAGAAAGGCAGGATCATATTGATGCATTTTAATAAGTGTCAGCATATATAATGCCAAAGATTTATTCCCAGGTGAATGAACAAGATTTACAGCTGTGAAATGCATTAACAACTTAAGCTAATGAATTAGATCAGAATAAATTAAGAAAATATACATCAAATTCAAGGGAGTTCTAGGAGTAATTTGTATTACACTAATCCATACATCCATATAGAAAATAGCAGGTGCCCATACATTTGTTAGGAAAAGCTAACACTAATACTTAACATTACTTGATTGTCTGCATTGCTACAAAAATTAACCTTCACAGTTTTTTCCCACTCCCTCTTTTATTTTCTCAGATTATTAGTATAGCATGAAATCTGGGAAATGAAGAAAAGTTAAAATAGTATGACAAGAATTACGCATAACCCACAACCTGTATTTAACTAACTGTTAACATTTCTGCAATCTATTGTCTTTCTTCTATCTAAAATAAAATTCAGGGGCAACTGAGTGGCTGTTCTGTTAAGCGTCTGACTCTTGATTTCGGCTCAGGTCATGATCTCACGGTTTGTGAGTTCACACCCCCCCACTGGGCTCTGTGCTGACAGCACAGAGCCTGCTTGGGATTTCTTGATATCTCTCTCTCTCTCTCTCTCTCTCTCTCTCTCTCTCTCTCTCTGCCCCTCCCTGGCTTGCTGTCTCTCTCTTGCTCTCAAAATAAATGAAATAATAACGATAATAAAATTTAAAACATACTACTCATTCAACCATTTATTTGCTCAGAACATAACTTAAGGATTATCTCTTATATGCTTGGCACCAGGCAAGACATCAGGAATACAGAGATGAAGAAGACCAGCTCTTGACTTCAAGGAGCTTATTGTTGGCTGTCTTGAAACCACCAAATGAATCCCCTAACGGTGAGGCCAGCAAAGAGTCCCAGTGATACCGAGAAGAACATACACTCAGCATAAAGGAGGAAGGCTGTGGGAGGGAGAAAGGAAGAGGAGGGACGAGATGATCATGCAGCCTTGCAAGGTGTGCAGACACACCCCCGGGTGTGCCCTGGGATGGTGATAGCGGTAAGGTTGGTGAGGCCAGAGTGCAGCCTGTGGACCAGGGAGTGACCAGTGATGAATTAGAGCAGAAATCTAGAGCTACACGGTGAAGGGCCTGGTGGCCCATGCTAAGATCTGTGGAGTTTATCTGGTACCAGTGGGGAGGCCAGGTCCTGACCACACAATGATGATGGCACTTTGTGTGGCTAACTTTTACTGCCGGTTTTCGACATGGCAGGTTGAGATGGACTGGGGAGAGCTCAAGCAAAAAGCTCCTATAAGTTTCCCAACTGGTGTCTGCCATTTCTGGGTGGGAGTCAGACCTTCCTTGGTTCTGTTGAACCAAGGAGACAGACATTTCAGGACACATGACAGAGGCTGGCCAAAGGGGCTCATGTCTTCTTTCTTCCCACAAAATGTAGCACTGAGTAAATAGCAGATGTTACCCCCTTTCCTCTGCTTGCTCACAGAACTTGTGAACCTTTAGTTGAATGAGTGGCCAGCTCCCCCGGGGCTGCTCCGTCCGTCTAGGGGGACTGATTACACAGCTAAGCCTCTCCCAGCAAACCTTTGGACCATTTCAGAGTATGTCCAGCAGATGGGGAAGAGTATTCTGACTCCTCCTACTGCTTTCTTCCTTGCAGGAATTATGGACAGACACTACCATCCAATAGAATACTCTTACATCATTCAGAACAATGAGGGGCAGAATGTTTTTCCTTCTCTTTAATAAAATCTAAAAAAAAAAAAAAAAAAAAAAACAATTAAAGCAAACATTATTTCCAGGAAAGGCAAGCTTTTCAGAGGGAGTTTGCCAATTTTACAGGTAGTCTTTATTTATTGCAATGGCACATAGGTCTTCTCAGTACCTTACTTAAAATCAATCACCGGTAGACACAATCTATCATTCCCGGGAGAGAAGAAAAAGCAAAAGTTGCATGTAAGTGCTGGACCCCATGGAGAGGAACTGAGAGTGTCTCAAAAGAACAAAGGAAATCTTTCTTACTCCCCATTTTAGAAATGAACAGGCCAGAATACAGAAGAGCTCACAGGCAGCATCGGTATGTAGGGTGAGGAAGTGTCCCAGCTGGGGTTGAACCCAGGTGGTTGATCTTTTTTGCTCCACATGCTACCCCCTCCCACCTCCTACCATGAGGGTGAGCAGTGAGGCCAGAAGCCGAATCCAATGGCAGTGGGCCAGAGTGGGTGAAAGCCAGGCCAGGAAGATAAGATGAGGGACCCTTCCAGAGCCCAGTCAGTGGTGCCGTTGCTTCGGGGCTGCCCAAAGGGCACAGGGGAGACCGAAGCAACCTCCTCATTGCCGGGTCCCACCTGGTGGACATTCACATTGACTTAGTGTGAAGAGAGGGTTCCCCCACAAGCTTTGCTATTTTGCTATTGCCATTAATTTTAAACACCGCCGCTCTAGATCAAAATCACAACCTTGATCTAAAGGGTTAGGGGAGCTAAATCCCAACAGACCTTTTGGTGTAGAATGGACAGGGTTGGGTGAAATTGAGAGCAAGAGAAGAGGTAGGGTTTAAATTTCCAACTTGGAGCCCAGTTGGATGTTCATGATGGTGTTAAGAAATTGAATATCAGGGGCGCCTGGGTGACTCAGTCGATTAAGCATCCAACTCTTGGTTTCAGCTCAGGACATTACCTCACGGTTCATGAGTTAAAGCCCCATGTCGGCCTCAGTGCTGACAGTGTGAAACCTGCTTGGGATTATCTCTCTCTGCCCATCCTGTGTTCTCTCTCTCTCTCTCTTTCAGTATAAATATATTAATTTAAAATAAAGAAATATTGCATGTCAGAAGAAGCACTGATTTGTTGGGGGTGGAGGATGTCACACATTATCTCAGGTCATCCACATGGAAATGTCCAGAGACAAAACAGTCATGAAAACACAAGAGCATCAACAGGAAAGCCTTTCCTTCAATTCTTTACATATCAGCCTCAGTTACCTGTTCTGTACACATGAAGATGACATTTTTAGACTTTTCAGCAGAGAGAATAGATCCTAGACTTAGAAACATGAAATTAATATTGAAATGCTAAATTTCTTATTCAAATGTTCTCATTGTTTGGAAAATAAATTAGAATGTTTCATGATTTTTTGGCAGTATATTTAAAACCCATTTCTGAGATTATGGATTTCGAAGTCTTTTTTTTTTAATGTTTATTTATTTTTGAGAGAGACAGAGCATGAGTGGAGAGGGGCAGAGAAAGAGGAAGACACAGGATCTGAAAAAGGCTCCAGGCTCTGAGCTATCGGCACAGAGCCTGATGCAGGGCTCGAACTCACTAACCGTAAGATCACAACCTGAGTTGAAGTTGGATACTTAACCAACTGAGCCACCCAGTTGCCCTGAGAAGTCTTTTTTTTTTTTTTTTTTAATAAACTACACTTAAACAAATTTTCACTAGTCCTTTTACTGGTTAGTATTGTTTTATATTAACCTACTTGTTTTAGAACTCAAACTGAGATTTTTCTCAGTATTTGAAAAGGATCCATCTGCCAATTTATAGAGAAGCCAATATATAAATTGTCACGAGTACTTTTGCTTTATTCAGTGACCAGTCACAATTTGATATTCTTCTCTAGGCTTTTTTTTTTTTTTTTTTTTTTTTTTGGTTGGTTTTTTCCATTTGGCTTTGGTGTTAGGCTGTATTTTAAAGGATACAGCTCTAAGAGGTTGCCGTAACTATAAATAAAGCCACGATTACTTGAACAGGGACGCTGTACTCAGGCAATAGCTTGGCCATTTAGAAGCCTGAATGGAACCACTTCACATTCTGTTGACAATTGGAACAAATCAAACATTCTTGACTTCAATGCTATGTCTAAACCTCTTTCCTCTAACGGTAAGACCTGCTATTTCTCTTGCTCTGATTGTCTCCACCTGAAAAATTTTAAACTGTGAGAAGGAGCCATATCTCTTTTTTTTTTTTTCTTTTTTCTCTGAAAAGTGCATATGCGTTGGAGCTCCTAGTGGATTCCCCACGGCTGGGTGCCTGGGATTGCTTTACATATTGGGCCAGTAGGTAATGGACCCAGGAGGCGCCAGCAGTCTTTCAGCCCCTGACTTAGCCTGCCCTGGAGCAGCTTCCTTCCTGGGGGCAGGGGTTGGCCTCTGGGGTTCCCTGGGGGAGGACTTTTGGAGTCAGGGCTAGAATTCATAAAGAGGAAGGTTTTGGGAGCAGAGTTGGGACAGAAGTGGGGAAGAGGGTGCTGTAGATGAGCTGCTGTGGTGCAGTTGCCACAAGCTCTGGTTTTCTTTGGTTGTTACATTTATTTGGGGAAGGATCAGGATGCAGGGTATCGATAGACGCTTTGGAGAGCTTGCAACCCAAAGCGAACCTTCCTCCACCCGCAAGGGGGCGTCCTGGGTGCTCCAGCTGTGCACCCTCTGTGCCGCTTCTGGTCTCCACCACCTGTCCTCTCCCCTCAGGGCCGGCCATTGGGATCATGGAGCCTCACAGGAAAGGAAGCAAAGAAAGCATGAAGAAAGACAGTGTTTAACTTAAGCTAAAGATAATGGAATGCTATTCCTTAAAATTATAAATAATGAATGTCACTTGCATTTTCATGAAAATTATACTTTTGAAATACATTAACCCAACAGTAAGATAAGGTGTAGGAGTTCAGACTCATCTGGAAGCAAAACTTGCCTGACCTGATCTCTTTCGGTGGCAAAACCTTTTATGAACGGACATGAAGCTATTTATAGCCTTACTTTATCTCCCACTAAGTATGAATATTCATATATTTCACCACAGATACTTTAATGTATTTGATCGGACGTTGCTGTGGATGTTGCACAACGTATGGTGCACGCTGTATCACCTTCCAAAAATTTGAGAAGTTCTGCAACCCTGGAAAGTGGATAAGGGCTGATGAACCTGCATCATCACATCCCCGTCACAAAGGCACACAGTGGTTAGGGACTTGGCCACAGCCTAACGCCTTGGTGGGGGGGGGGGGGAGCTAGGGCTTACCCCCAGGGTAGATGGCAGTCTGGCACCCCTGCATGTTACTGGCGATCCCTACAGCTTTCGGGCAAAGCAAGCAAAACCTGTCCCCATCCCCTCCCCAGCCAGCAACAAACCTGACCTCCATCACAGTCACCATGGAAGCCCCTTGAATGAGTTAGAGTTGGCGAATGGATGCACCACCAGCTAATGGATGAAATAGCAATCCACCACCTGGGGTGTCACAAGCAAAAGAGGGGCTGTCAAATTAAATTTCATTGCAAAGCAACACATTACTCCTCACAACTTTTACTACTTGGATCTTAAAAAGCTTTTTATTCCATCTCTTTTGGCTTACTGAAGGCTTTTCAATTTTGGGGCCAACATTTTCCTTTTTTTTTTTTTCTATGAAACTCTTTCATTATACTTTCATACAGAAATCCCATACTTACGTTTTTTAAAAACTTATTTATTTGTACCACACATGTTTATTCAATACTTATCTGTCAGACTCTGTTCTAGACGGATGCTGAAGATACAGCTTATAAACAGTGAAGTGTCTGCCCTCAGAGCACTTCCACTTTGGTAGTAAAAATGGATAGTAAGTTAATTAAGAAGTAAATATACAGTAAATGAGACAACATGTGCTATGAGACAAACTAACGCATGTTACAGAGGCTGGTGGATGCAGGGGCGGAAGGGTGCTCCTGCGTTATATGGACTGGTCAGAGAAAGTCTCTGGGATAGAATTTGAATATAGACCCAAAGGAACAGGGTTGGACAGCCACGTAAATATCTGGGGAGGAAATTTCCATCCAGAGTAAAGAGCAAGTGCAAATGTCCTGAGGTAGAGGCCCGCTCTGGGTGTGGTTTGCACAGACGGCAGCGAATCCAGCATGGCCAGAGCAGACCGCATGAGACCTGCTGAGGATGAGAAAGTGGGGGTATGGGGGGTCAGGTTTGGAGGGTCTTGCTGGACTTGGTAAGGGACTTGACTTGTGCTCTAAGTGGGATGGGAAGGGATTGAAAGGTTCTAAGCAAGGGAGTTACCAAGGACTTAAGGAGCTACTGTGTTGAGAATGGTCCATGGATGGAATTAAGACAACCATGTGAAAGTCTGCTGCTGTCATCAAGGTGCGGTCAGTGAGAAGCTTCCCTGTGAGATAAACAACAGAATCAAAGATGGCACCAAGGGATCTGACTTGAGACACTAGAAAATTGGGGTGTCCATCTAGTGAGATAAGGAGGGCTGAGGGAGGAGAAGGTTTGGGGTTAAAAGTAAATCAACAGCTTGAGATTCAATATCTGAGCAGAAACGAGGCAAGCGGATGGATATTCCAACACAACGTGCGGACCACGTCAGGACTCCCCATCACAGCAAACGGGGTCTGCAAGGCCCCAGGGGCTGGGCGAGGTCGGGAGGAGAGTGAGCCCTGAGCAAAGACAGGTCCACAGCCCAGGCCTGGGAGGTGAGGAGGAGACAGCAGAAGGGGAGGGTTGGCCCAGAGTCAGGAAGACAGCCCTGAGGTAGTGTGACCCCTTGACCACTTCCAATGCTGTTTTCTTCATTTCCTGGGCAAACTCATTTTTTTGAGAATGGCCTATACTCATCTGTATTGCCAGTTCACCAAGTTTTTTTGCAAAGCGTCATCTGTTCGTCTTCCATCTGTGCAGAAATCTCCTTTGAGTTTTATTTCATCCCATTTCTTCCTCTGAAATGTTTTATCGTGTTGTTAAGAATCAGCCCCTCCTTTAAAGTCTCATAAACACCCTCAGATACTCCCAGGCCTTACTGTGGCAAACTGAGGTATTGCAGAGGCCTCTCTGATTCCCCAGCTCGACACGGCGCCCGTCCACTTACTGCCATCCGGTTCACCTGCCGACTGGGCAGTGGCCGTGGCCGGCTCTAGAACACCGATGTGATCAGTGATTAGCCTGCACCAGAGCTCAGCAACGATTGCTACTTGGATCAAAATCAGACCCCCTCATTATCGCACGGCAGCACCCGCCATCCACTATCCTGCTTATTAAATATGATCTATATTTAGTAGTAGCAGCAGCGGCAATGACACCTTCTGAGACCTTACTACGGCCCAGGTAGTGCCGTTCACATACAGCAGCTCTAGGGGTTATGAGATATCACTGATATCCCTCTCCCCTTGAACTCTTGCTAGATGAACTCAGTAACTAGATGGATTTAGGTAACAGATCACTGTCCAAATTCACTATTGGGTCTCTCATTATCTGTACTTACAACCTGAATAAATTCACCTGGGTCATCCCCTCTTTCCAGAGGAGGAACAGAGGCTGAGAGACCATTCAGAACTTGTCAAGGTCCCACACCCACTCATGAGGGAGCTGGAATTTGACATCAGGCCCAAAACCTCATCTTGTCGTCATGCCTTGCACGGCCTCATCCTGCCCGCGCCATGTCCCCCTTCCTGCTGGTCACTCTTGTGACACTGCTCCCTACCTCCGCTCTTCTCCAGTGCGAGTGCCCCTCCCCCCGCCGTTCTTCCTTCACATTCAGCTCAGCACCCCTCTCCCAGATGCTCTCTGTCGACTCCACACCTGACATTGTTCTGTAACCCCGGCCATAAACTGACCTTCCAGAAGGCACAGACGGCACCACACTTGGCTCTCATGACAACTCAGACGAACAGAAGTGTCAGCCACTGTGCCGTTCACCCTTCTCTTCCCAAGACTGCTGGTCTGTCTGTTCTCCGTGTCTGTGATCGTCTGACAAATGCACATCGTGGTTTTGGTGCCCTGAGTTCCGTATTCTCTGTAAGGTATATAAATGTTGGTTCTCTGAAGGTGTTCCGCTCATGGTGGCCTCAAAGTAGGTATCACTTGTTATCCAAAGGGACCGAGATGTAAATGCATCTGGGCACGTACACGGTTTATGCTGTAACACTCAGGACAAATGAATTATGTAATTTTCTTTCCGTTATAGGCATCCAATGTCTGCCTCTCTGAGGAATCTCTTAATTTTTTTTTTCCCTGGAGCCTAGCACAATATGCACCCATGGTAGATACATCACACTTGCCTGCTGAACCCAACAAATATGTGTAAGTACATGCTGCAAGGCAGTTGCTGTGCTGGGCACACCCTGAGAGTCCAGGAACTCGCTCCTGAATCGCCTTGGTCCTTTCTTTTCCTGTGTCCACTGGAACGGGCGTGAATCTTCCAGATGGAAGGAATTACCGAATGAAGGAATGACTTGTCACACATTGAATTTTAATGTGCAGGACCCAGACAACATAAAGGGTTATAATAGAGACATCTTTCCTAACAGCTCCTTGGTCTTGACATTTGCATCTTTTATTTTATCATAAAACGGTATTGATGATTGTCTTAGTGTATGACATAACCTTCTTGGTGAGTTTTTCTTTCCCTTCTGCTTCTTAATGAGGAGACATTTGTAAGGTTTGAGGAAGTACACAGAGGCCTACACAGATCCCCAAGTTCCACCTCTCTGATCATTTTATGTACCAATAAAGGCAGCCTGTGATTTGTACAATTTGTACCCACAGTAATTAAAAATACGACCTTTATCTAAATCCTGTTCCAGAGGCACTTCTGAATTCCTCCAAAGTACACTCTCCAGCTGTTATTGTTGATAGAGACATGTTTCCACTGGTTGACTTTTCAAAGATGATTTCTGGTTTTAAATGATTAACTTTGCTGCTCTGTTGTAACTCACTTGACTCGGGGGTGATCATTGCCATTGAAAGAACAGCAAAGGGGAGCTATTTTCTCCTTATTGAAAGGTGATGCTGTCTTGTGTAATAGTTGACCAACTCCTCCAATTAATGGAACGTGGCTGGTGAATAATGCCATTATTCTTTTTGATTAAAGTGATCTCAGAAAGAAATCACACTTCTGAAGAAAATGCAATTTGGTATACACATTTCCTTTTGTTGATGGAGTTGATCATCCGAGGTAAATGCCCATGGCCGCATCACGGAAGCCAAAATTTTCATGGCACCCTTCTTTTAAAATGTGAGTAGCTTTAGCTGGCATGCGTATTTTTAATTCATGCCTCACGCTAGATGGAAAACCAATTTATTTTTAATGGCAAGTCAAGTTGTGTCAAGAAACGGGAAGAAGCGTGCATATTCCCAGCCCTCAAACTGGCAGCTTGTTAAGAATTTGGCTGTTGAAATGTTAAAAGTTTTGGGATGGAGTTTTACCTCCTCAGGGAAATACAACAGGTATTTGAGGGATTTAAAAAAAATTAATAATAATAAAGCCAGCTCACGAGAGTCTGAGGTAGAAATGGCCAGCTTGTGGCAGAAAAAGCCATGCAGTCAGGACCTCTGTGCTCTTCCAAAGATGTGGAGCTGTGTTCCAGGGGAAATAGGGAGTCACTGGGGAATTTTAAAGACGTTTCTTACTCGTGTTGACCTTTTCAAAAACACGTATGGCTACTACATGGAAGAGGGTCTCACTGGAGGCCAACCTGAAAGAAGTCTGTCCCGGGAATCTGTGTGAGAAGTGGTGCTTTGTGTGCTCCAGAGCTGTGAGGTCTTGGGGACAGACTGACCTGAGCTGTGAGGTCTTGGGGACAAACTGACCCGTCTATTTGTGTCTGACAAGATGGAGGCAAGAAAGGGAAGAGCGAGAAGGTGGTATTCAGGATCTGCATTTGGCAATTGGGTGCATCGTGGTGCCTTTGACTTAAGGTTGGGCAGACTCAAAACGTGGAGAACCATCACGAACTCCACTTTGGACTGAATTTGTAGTGTCTGAAAGATGTCCAAATAGAAATAAGTGTGGGGGGGAGGGCGGGTGGGGGTGGCGCCTGGGTGGCTCAGTCGGTTAAGCGTCTGACTTCTGCTTTCAGCTCAGGTCATGATCTCCCAGTTTCGTGAGTTCTAGCCCCATACCAGGCTCCTTGCTGAAGCATGGAGCCTGCTTGGGATTCTGTCTGTCTGTCTCTCTGTCTGTCTCTTTCTCTCTCTCTGCCCCTCCTCCATTCACACTGTCTCTCTTTCAAAATAAATAAAATAAAACTTAAAAAAAAAAAAAAAGAGGGACACCTGGGTAGCTCAGTTGGTTGAGCTTCTGTCTTCAGCTCAGTTCAGGAGCTCACGGTTCATGGGTTTGAATCCCATGTCAGACTCTGTGCTGACATCTCAGAGTCTGGAGCCTATGGAGCCTACTTCTGTCTTCCTCACTCTCTGCCCTCCCCATCATATGCTCTGTCTCTCTCTTTCTCAAAAATAAAAGTAAACATTAAAAACATTAAAAAAGGAAAAGAAATGTCAAGTGGGCATCTGGTATATGGGTTGCCGAGTCAGTAAGCAAATATTTATTTCGAACTTACTGGTACCAAGTATCATTCTAAGGTCAGGAGAACAAACTTACAAGAATTCCTGCCTTCAGTTAACTGACGTTAACATTTGCCTCTTTCATTTGATACCAAAACAGTATCTTATGGTTCTCTTAGAATATCACATGTCCTTCTTGGTAAATCTGAGAGGTGAGAGAAGAGAGATGCAAAATAAGCATGCTGGGGCGCCTGGGTGGCTCAGTCACTTAAGTGTCTGACTTTTGATTTCAGCTCAGGGCTTAATCCCATGGTCTGAGAAGGAGCTCTGTGTCAGGCTCCACACTAGGCTTGGAGGCTGCTTGGGAGTCTTTCTCTCCCTCTGCCACTCACCTACTTGTGTGCACACATGCTCTCTCTCTGTCAATAATAATAAGAATAATAATAATCATGCAAACAAATTAATAAGATAATTTGAGATGCTAATAAGTATTTGGGCACTTTGGCTGAAGGTGACCAAGGATTGAGGAACCAGGAGCTACTTTACCGGGGTCAGGGCAGGCCTCTGTGTCCACACTTGGGATGTGGACTTCAGATGAATGATGTGAACGGGGAATACAGTTTAGGGGCCATCATTGTTGAGGTGGTCATTGAAAGACTGGTCATTGAGGAACGTGGACGTGCCCCGCATGCTGTCACAGACTCCCTACAAGTGCCCAGCAGGCCTCCCCCAGGGCCCAACGAAAACAACTCAGGCTGACTGGCTGTGCTGCGGAGAGAGCCTCTTTCCTGGAGTGTCATTTTGTGAAGCCAGAGAGAGGAGATGCTGCTGTTGAGTTGTGGACAGGGCGGAAAATCCAAGCTAAAGCAGCAGATACATAACGAGAGCGTTAGTTCAAAGGCACACAGTCAGGGTCTGAAAGCGGGGGGGGGGGGGGGGGGGGGGGTGGTGGGCAGGGAACTGTGAAAGCCACAGATGAATGGAAGGGCAGTTAGCTGGGAAGCTTCTGGAGGCAGCTCCGGGAGTGAGGCAGGGACCCAGGGTGCGGACTTTCTACTTCCCAGCCCCGTCCCCGAGTAGTTTGCTCATTGAGAGAATATTTGAGGAACGAGTCTTCTTTCGAAATGTCATCTTCCCATAATTTAAAACTTTGAACTTTGAAAATATTTATAGCGGAAGAAACAGGCTCCAAAGTATCTGAGCAGCCACAACAGCTCTTGGAGACCGCACTCTCCTGTTCCGCATGTCCCCAGACTAGAAAGCTGTGACAAACAGAGTTTATTCTGGAGGCAGCCAGGCACATGCTCTGTCGCTTTCTGACTTTTACCACACATATAAATCAAAAGGCACAACTGGCATATTTATGCCTGTGAGTGAGTGTGCGGGTGGTGGGTTTGAACTCAGCCAGCCGTCCACGTGTACAAACTCACTCGACTTTCTGTAACTTTTCTTCACCAAGGTGCTGTTTTCTCTCAGCACCAGGAGAACTAAATTGAGGCCAGCCAGGAAACTCAGTTTAATAATTTTTGAGCCCCTGCCCCTTTAAAAATTAATCTCTTTGGTAATATCTGGTCGCTTCAAGTGTCGCCATTATCTCGGATACTGTCCACGATTCAAAGCCTTTTCAAGGGGTCAGCGTGCAGAGATTCACCCCAGATGGAGTGAGCCTTCTGCAGGGGAGAGAGTCTCCCCTCTTTCCCTCCTTCCCCGAGCACCGTCCTGTGCTGATGGTGGCAGGAGGGCTGGGCACGGTCCTCCACGTGCTGGTGTATGTTGGCAGGAATGGGGTGCCAGGCCTGGACTGTGGCTCTGTCTGCACCGTCTTCACTCTCTTGGTCATCCCGAGTGGCACATGTGTTGGCCTCTGCATGCTCAACTCACAGCGACTTGCCCTCCAGGCCCCAGGCGAGGCTGTACCCCTTCGGGCCGGCACCCCCTTCCCTTCAGGATAGGGATCCCTCCCAGGAGTGTGGTGAGCCGGCCCAGCAGCGTTCATTGGCCTTCTCTGTGCACGTGGGGAACTTGATCATCCCAACCAGGGTCTGTGTACCGCCTCTAGACCCACTGCGTCCCCTGGTCTTCTCCGCATCCACATGGAATGCACGCTCGTCCGTCCAACAGTCCTGGCATTTTCCTAGTGTGCATCAGAAGAAGCGGTAAAAAAAAAGTCGCATTGCTCCAGGATTACCTAAAATTTCACTGTTAGAAATGTTCTAGGAGACTACCCCTTCCCACAGGGACAGACCAGAAAGGAAACCAGGGAAGGAACCTGGAGTCTAAGCGCTGGCCTTCCCTTTCTTGTCCGTTAACCTCCCCACTCTCAGCACCGAGGGGGCGTCCCTTCCTCCTGACTGCTGGGTACTTTCCAGTGTCGCCCCTGTCCACCCCCCAGGAAGGGGCATTTGGTCTCCTTTCCCCTGGAGCCATATCTGAAGGGCTTCTAGTCTTTGTCAGAACAGCCACATGTGAATAATATAAACTGGCAGATTTGCACACTTACAAGGAGGACCTGCCCAAATGCAAAGAAAAAAATGATGTGATTACGTTTAATGAAATGACTCTTTGGATTAAAAAAAAAAAAAACAGTACTAAATTTTCGGTGATTTTATTTTGTCCTCCTTGTTGTTTTAATTGCATCTTATTCAATTATCTAAATAATGTTTGAAACAGGGGCGCCTGGGCGATTCAGTTGGTTAAGCGTCTCACTTCGGCTCAGGTCATGATCTCATGGCTCATGGGTTCAAGCCCCGTGTCAGGCTCTGTGCTGACAGCTCAGTGCCTGGAGCCTGCTTCGGATTCTGTGTCTCCCTCTCTCTCTCTCTGCCCCTCCCCTGCTTGCGCTCTGCCTCTCTCTCTCTCTCTCAAAAATAAATAAACATTAAAAAAAATTTAAACAATGTCTGAAACAGATAACAGGTATTTAATAGCGTCCTGTTATGTGCCACACACTATAGCCCCGGCGTGTCCCTGTGCGGTTTTTCTGCACAGATTTCAGGCTGCTGACCGACTTATAAGTGGAATTGTCCTGTTAGGAGTTTTCAGTTACACTGGGGGACACAGCGTCAAGTACAGTCACCGATCTTCTGGATCTTATACTTAACTATGCATTCTTAACAGACAACGGCCTTTAAAGACACACAGTGCACAACAGGCACAGCAGACTGGAGTCACTAAACAGGGCGTTTACAGCAACATAGTAACATGCTTCTCTGTTGTGTGGTGAGTGTTAGCTGGTCATTCCTGCGTGGCTAGAAAGGATGTTGCAGTTCATAGAGAGAGGCTCCTAGAGGAAACGCCTGAATTTCACGGCATGGCCCGGGATGGTCTTCGCTGGGAATATTTTGGCATGTGGGGTAGGGAGGGCAACACTGATGGTGGCAGTTTGGTCGATCACGTGCTCCATGAGTGCCCCGGCCCTGGCTAGTGCCTGGTGTGTATTACTTCACACAGCAAACGTCTGTTTCCCTTGTGTGTGGCAAACAATTCGGACACAACAGGGGTCTCTCTCATCATAATGAGTCGATTGATTTCTACTTAAGTGAGTATGAACAGTTTTAGCAAAGGATTTTTCTGCTTAATGACAGGCAGACTTAACGCCTGAGTTTTATACCACCTAAGTATTGGAGGGGCAGTTTGTAAACTATGTTGAAATGTTATTAACAGCAAACTCAGCTTTTATAACTGGATCACCTGGGGCTCTTGAGAAGTTTCTGTTCAACTTTGCTATCTCCTCTTAACTTTTAAGAGCTGTTTTGGTTAAATTCCAGCATCGTAGCAAGTAATTTACAAAGTCACAGATAGCTCGAGAGGGGTCACATCGTATTCTCCATCAGAATTCTTACATCATGTTTTCCTTCTTTTTTAATATTTGTTTATTTATTTTTGAGAGAGAGAAGTAGAGAGCAAGCAGGGGAGGGGCAGAGAGAGAGGGAGACAGAATCCCACGCAGGCTCTGCACCATCAGCACAGAGCCCCATGTGGGGCTTGAACTCACAAACTGTGATATCATGACCTGAGCTGAAACCAAGAGTCAGACGCTTAATCGACTGACCCACCCAGGCGCCCATATAATGTTTCACTCTACATCTACTCTTCTATCTATGTAAATAAGGTGCTTCTTTCCATTTTAATGTTATTTGTTTAAAATACTAATAGCAGATAACATATTATAAATGTCACTAAGCCCTGATCACTGCACACTGTTATATCTCAGAAACCTGGACTATAGTCTGAGAGTATAATGATAAAACTAGAAAAATACTTAAAGCAACATAAACCCCTAGATGAAAAGATTTCCTTATATCAACATGAGAGTGTATTCTACTTGATAGACCTTCATTTATGATTGATAATTCAGTGATTATATCATATCCCTTCTACCCAGAAGGGCATTAAATTATAGCATGCCAGGTACCTTCTGAGGCTCACTTCTGCTGCCGTGGCTTCACTTGCATTTTCCTCTGACATTGATACATTAGTCCTGTCTGTCACTACCCTGGCTTTCTTGGATATAAATGACCCTGTCCTTAGATATATATGTATAACAAAAACAGCATTTCCTGATGAATCCAATGCTGCCCCTGTGTCATGCTATGAGTGATTGAGATGCTGTGGGGCAGATGTCTGCATAAATTAAAATGCTACACTATGAATCCCTACCAGTCAGTCAGATTGATTGTGCCAGAAGAACAAGTTGACTGTGGGTAGGATAATAAAATGAGGGATGAAAACGATTTGTAAATTGGTTGGAAAGGCTGCAGAGTGTCATGAATTCCGCACTTAAGGAACCTCAAAATGAGCAAACGTGTGGTGATGAATGTCTTTCCGTAAGACCTGGATGACTATTGCATGGATTTTATTAAATCCGTATTACGTGATGGATGGACAGATTACCTTTGGTTTCCATGTGTGGGTTGCAGCTCAGGGTTCTGGCAAATGAGTATATGATTTATATAAGAAACAGTATATGGAGATACCTGGAGCGTCTTTTGACAAGAAACTTTTTGCAAGGTTTAATTTAGAAATGAATTTTAAAAGGCATACTGACTTACTAGGTTCTTAATAGCAACCAAAAGGCTGTCCTATGTTATGGTCGCCCTTTGAGCAATCCCTTACTAACCTGTCAGCTCTTCCAGGGTAGGGCTGTGGGTTACTCATTCCTAGAGTCCTCATGGCCATGGGACGGAAAATGGGCACTCGGTAAAGGTGCATCAGATAACCCCTAAGGATATCGAAGTGGAAATGCCCAAGTGGCTGAAGAATGGTACTCCACAAAATAAGCTTTGCATAAGAATTACGTGAATCTTGAGAAACTTAACAGAAGACCATGGGGGAGGGGAAGGAGAAAAATAGTTACAGGGAGGGAGGCAAACCAGAAGAAACTCTTAAGGACTGAGAACAAACTAAAGGTAGATGGCGGGGGGGACGGGGGAAGAGGGGAAAGTGGGTGATGGGCAGGGAGGAGGGTATTGTCGGGATGAGCACTGGGTGTTGTATGGAAACCAATTTGACAATAAATTATATTTAAAAAAAAAGAATTACTTCACAGTCTTGGCTAATACAGATCCCTGAGGGACTGCTCAAGGAGATAAGAACCCAAGGGTTACCGACCACCCAGGTCACTCTGCTGTCTGTTGTCCCTACCACACTTGGAGGAATAATTTCTGGGTTAAAAGCAAGCTGGCTCCTGGTCCCCACTGGGACCAGGAAGAGCTCAGGTAATTAGTTGAGGGAGAGACAGAGACATCCAAGTGGATAAAGTGCCTTTGATTTCCCTGTGTTGACCCTGCTCATTAGAACCTAATTAGTACATTCCAAACACAGACATTAAGTATCACTTACAGTGTAAATCTTAGATGTATATGTCTTAATTAAAGCTAAACCTCTCTTCTTAAAGATAAGCATTAGATTTCCCTGTGATAAAGCAGTCTGAATCTACTGCTTGTCTTAAATGTAATCTATTGGACTGGAACATATGAAAATTTAACAAAAATGCAGATTACAAGGGTCATGAAGGAAATTTTAATATAATTTTAATATAATATATAATGAATATAATTTTATATAATATTATTACACAATAATAGTATTGTGGAATAAACTTAAAATGTTAACACACACACACACACACACACACACACACACACACACAAAATGTAGCATACTCTTGGAAATGGCCAATGAAAATAGTCACTGGAAAGAGCCAGTCTAAGGATGTCTTTGGAAGTAAGTTGGCCTGGAAGCTGGGACACACATGTCCCTTCATTGTCCACTTAGTAAACATTCTCGAAGGTAGACTGTCTGCATTCAAGGCAGGACACCATAATGGGGCCAGTTCATGCACAGCCACTGAAAGACAAAGATAAGACATTTACACAAATTACTTCACAAAAAAACTTCACAAATTACTATGTCTACAGATATAGGAGATGTACTGAAATGCCACATTGGCCATATTACAAAATTAAAAGGCTGAGTGCCAACAGAGGCTAAGTAAAGTGATGTGAACTTTCACAGAGTCCCCACCTGCCTCCCCACCTCTGCTTTTCATTCTCTCTCTCTGCTTGTCTCTGTCTCTATTTCTTTTTCTCTGTTTTTCTGTCTCTCTCTCTTTGTAAATGTCACTTAAAATTTCTGGTGGCATGAGTTTATTACATATATTGGCCGTAGTGCTGGGGAGCAGGGGAGAGAGAAACTGTATAAAAAGCACATAGAAAACCATGCTTGTCCATTCAGGCACTGAGTAGATAAAAATGCCTTAAATTATAAATGTCTGGAAGCATATTCCTTATCATAAAACAAAAATTAAGAACTCTGTCTTTAGTCTGTCATCTGAGCCATTTGGGTCTCTCTCTCTCTCTCTCTGGACAACATTCTAAAGAATACTTAGTGAAAAATAAACCATCCCCACAGGCTCGTGACACAAACGAGTACTACTTTGTGCCCAAGGACTCTGTGAGGCAGGGATCCATGCAGGGTACAGAGAACGGTTTGTCCGTTTCCACAATATCTAGGTCCTCATCTGGAAAGACTTGAACTTTGGGCTAACCCAATGTTATCCCAATGTTTCAGCTTTCACTCTGAAAGCTGATGTGGTGTGAAGGCATCTTCACAGTAGATCCTGGCTATGTGCTGGAACACCTGTGGTGTCCCCTCCATGTGGCCTGGGCATCCTCACAGTGTGGTGACTGAGTTCCATAATGGAGTCCCTTAAGGTAATAGGTGAATGTGTGGGGTCATGTTTACTGCCTTAGCCTCAGAAGTCACATAGCAGCGTTACCTCCCTGTGTCCTGTTGGTTAGAGCTGTCACAAAGTTCTGCCTGGGTTCAGAAAGAGAAGATTCATGCCCACCACTCAAAGGAGGAGTGTCAACATGACACTGTGAGATGAGCATTTGAGATGAGAAAGACTGTGGCAGCCCTCTTGGGAAAATCCCTTCCAGATGCTACAGATCTATGAACCAGTTCCTAAACCATTATGAACCTGGTTTACATATGCAGCCTGTAGAAATGCATACCAAATGCTTAGCCCCTGTGTAAAATAAACGTGTATGGTTGGCTCTTGAACAACGTAGGGGTTAAGAGTGTTGAACCCCAAGGTGCCTGGGTGGCTCAGTCGGTTAAGCGTCCAACTTCGGTTCAGGTCATGATCTCACGAACCATGGGTTCAAGCCCCACGTTGGGCTCTGTGCTGACACTTAGAGCCTGGAGTCTGCTTTGGATTCTGTGTCTCCCCCTCTCTATGCCCCTCCCCTGCTTTCTCTCTCTCTCTCTCTCTCAAAAATAAACATTAAAAACAATTTAAAAAAAAAAGTGTTGACCCCCTGCACGGTTGAAGATCTACATATAACTTTTGACTCCACAAATACTTAACTACAAATAACCTACTGTTGGCCAGAAGCCTTACTGATAACATAGTCAATCAACACGTATTTTGTATGCTGTATGTATTCTATCCTGTATTTGTGCAATGAAGGAAGCTAGAGAAAAGGAAATGTTACTAAAAAATCATAAGGAAGAGAAAATACATTTACAGTACTGAACTGTATCAAAAACAAATCTCATGTATAAGTGGACCCCCACAATTCAAACCCATGTCGTTTCAAGGCCCAACTGCATTCCTTTTATTTTATATATCCTCATGTTGCAAATAGAAAAGCAAACAATCATTCCATCCCTTCTTTAGGTCAGAGAAATGTTCTTACTTTTTCAAGTCCTATTTGACCACCACATCATAACAATAGTGACTTGACTGACACTGGCTCAGGCAGCCCTGACCAGTCAGCGGAGGCACACCCAGGACCCAGGCCAAGCAAGGTGATAACAGAGCACATTGTGAATGACGTCTCCAGAAGGAGACCAGGAAGAGAATAAGGGTCAGTCTGTGCAAGTTCATGGACATGAGTCAGCTACATCTTAAAAGCGTCCTTTCAGTTTTGAGAAGGATTATCCAAGTATTTTCCCATCATTTTCTCAGGTTAGAACTGGTTTCGGGGCGCTTGACAAATCTTGTAATCCTTGGTGATATTACCTTATGGTAATTAAACTCAATTATAGGTAGTGAAGTGAGCTACTTGTAAACTCACAGCTAATACAGTTTTAAGAATCCCTAAAGAAAGTCTTGTATATGGTTGCGGTCTTACAGAAAGAGTAAAGTTTAATTTCTAAACTAATTGCTTTATTCCTGGAAGGCAGTTCTCTTTATACTTTTGCATACTTTGGATGATCTTCCGCATTCTTAGTTGGTTCTATGGGTACGCTTTTGGCTCTGGGACATTCTGACGCACTGTGAAATGTGTTCTAGACTGAGCTTGAATGTTTAAGTTTAGTACAAAGAATTATGCCTTTGATCTACTACAGGCACCTGAACCCAAGCTTGAAATGCAAATAATATGTTTCATGCAGTGAATTAAAAAGGCAAACAAAAGCCATCACTATCCAGAGTGCACTACACATCACAGTCGAAACAGAAAACTGGGGAATGGAGTGATTTACTATGGCTACTCTCAACTCTTAGTACAGAACAACAGTGTTTAATTATATGGTGATCCGCACTGATAATGACAATCTACAGGGCTGACCCTATGGACAGTCACAGGAAAGTCTAATGGCTATTCCTTGACCCTATAAACACGAGCTTAAGTAAGTGTTTATTCTCTCCTCCAGCGCTTCATTAAACGCTGATGGACACAGACCCCTGGCCCATATATTGATCACCTATATCCTGAGATAATGGGCAGAAGTGATGTATATTCATCAGATCCTCCTGACGGATCAGAGCTTTGTCCACATGTTCCTGAACTGCTTGACTTTCAGGTTGTGTCACATTCTCACAAGATGAGAATGCATTTGTTCTCACTGATGATCTGTGTGACTTTAAAAACGTAATAATAAGGCAAAACTACAATTACCTTTGGCCGTTATCCTTGAACCAAGACCCTGTGGGGATCTCAGGGCATGAGACCATGTCCCGGAGAAGCAAATTTGCCTGGTGTCACCACCTGATATCCCTTAGTGTGATGGAGGACTAGAATCCTTCAGAAGTCAGCATTCCTACCCATTCTGAGCATCATATGGGTAATAAAAGCCCAAGTAAACAACGAGCAGAAAGGGGAATGCTATTGAATCAATTTCATTCCAGCAAGCCACAGAACATATTAAATTTCTTAGAAGCATGAAAATATCAAGATCTTTATTGCTCAATTTAATTATGCTCTTTGCATGCTCTTACTTTTTAAAAAAGAAATGATCCAAAAGGATTAAAATTAAAACATAATTTTTTTTCCCTAATGCTAAAAGCATTTCTGTTACACAATGTGCTTAACACTGAAGAAAATAAATAAGACAGAATTATATTCCAAAATAGAAAGATTTAGAACATTAGCACACTTCCTCATTTGGATGGCTAATATGTTCTTCCTAAATGGTATTTTGAGAATGCTTCTATCAGCACACCCCAAATCGGAACACTCTTCCTATTTGTATTGACTGAAAATATTGAAAAGGAATGTATTCTGTCTGGGCCCATCTTGATGTAGTTTTAAACACGAGCAGTTAGTGCTGGTGTAAAGATTTAATTGACTGAACCGTCATGTTGGCGCTCATCATCTCTGCTCACTTTGCCCTGTTTTTAAATATGCATTGATTTTGCACACACTGCAACCATGGCTGATCAAAGACCTTGCCCTGATTGACAGTCATTGTTGGGTGAATCAGAGCAGACAGTCCCCTCTGTTCATGAGATGTTCTTACGAACATCTGCTTTACCGTTGCGGTCAGGCCCCATCACCCCCTTGTCTTTTGTATATTCTACAAAATGTTTGTAATATACCCTTGGAAACAATACTCCGACTAGAAATCCTTACGGAGAAGGATGTGTGTCCTAAGGAGGCCAAGTGAATCACCCTGCATTACATAGCTAGTTGGTGGTGGGTCTAGGACACTGGTCCACACGATGACTGCTACCCCAATTTCTACTACACTACATGAACTCATTCAGAGAGTTTCCTCTTACATTCATGGAGAAACACATCAGTACCCAATGCCTCAGATTTCTGCTTGATTGCCACTGGTTTTATCATACTTCAGAGCAAATCTAATCATCTATTTTAACTGAAAGAAATTTGAAATTGATAAATGTACTTACTTTCCTGCAGGGAAAAAATAAATTTAGTAGAGATTCAGAAAAGTGCCCAGGATTTCAGAGCAGCAATGGAAACATCAATATAGATTTTAGAGGACCAGACCTTCTGAAGGCTGGAGGTCCCAGGCTCAAGAGCTCACTCATGTTTGTGGACTCCAATTCCCAAATTCTGACTGTGCTCACCCAGTAAGGTCTATTTGTAAGTGTACCAGTAGCTTAGGAGGCTTCATAAAGCACCAACCATCTGCACAGTAATCACTGGCCTGCCATTCTGCGTCCCTACCACCACCACCAACGTGGCTAACATACTCCCCTTTTGTAACTTATTTTCCTTCTCGAGGCTGTTCTTCATGGACATAAGGCATGATTTCATCTGTATAATGATTTGAAGCGGGCACAGTGTTATTCTTCTGACCTTACACACCATGCCCATGTAACACAAAGTGATAGTCACTCCATTATGATTTCATTAATGAATTAAGGGAAGTTTAAATTAGGCAATAATTCCATATGCGCATGCAACTGGGAGATTAACAACCCACATGAAATAAATTGAGCGAAAACGGTTAATAGTTGAATGAGAATAAAGTGAAACTAATCAAACCTCTTTATAGGATTATACATTACTACGTAAGACTTTAATAAGAATTTCTATTTGATAAAGTTGTAAGTTGAATGTTTTGAAGTTATTCCTGTAATGCCTACAGTGATTTTTAGGAATTCAGAAATTCAGTAATCTTATCATTTATCCCAATGAACAAACAAGACCAATTAATTCAAACCAACTTCACTGAGCCTGCCTGAACATACCTTTGTCAAGTAAATTTCAGCTCATGGTCAGCCAGTTGAATGGTTATCTGCAATTAAAATTAAGTGCCTACATCCAAAAATACTGCTTAGTGTGTTTTCTTAAGTCTTCGTTGGCTATTGATTGAGGAAATTAGTTTTGAGATTGTTCCCTAAGCTGTGTTGGTTATGTATTCTGCACAATTACAGTGGCAGGTAGACAGTATGCAGATTCAGAATGCCTGGGTTTTACTCACAGCTCTGCCAAGCATTGGGCATCTAATGTTGGACAGTTCACTTCACTTTTCTGAAGTTTGTTTTTTATCATCAGTAAAATGACATGGTAATGGAATCTAATTTACTCTATTCACTTCACGAGATGGTTTACAGGAGGGCTTGGGAGGACAGATTCTGCTTCCAGTCGGGCAGTATTAGAATTCTTTCAGTTGTAAGTAGCAGAATTCAACTAAACTGACTTTAACAACAACAACAAAATAATTATTTGTGCACCTGAATAGGTTAAGGCAGCCCAGATTATTGGCATGACTGGGTCTGGGTCCTCAAATGATATCCCTGAACACTATAGATCTTTCCATCACTCGGCTCTGTCTCCCCCTGTGTTGACTGTTCTCAAACAGACTCTCTCCTGGTGATAAAAAAATGGCCACAGGCAACTCCCAGTTTATATTCTACTGGCTTAACCAAAATCACATGTCCACACCCATAGCAACCATGAAGAGATACAGAGACTTGATTGGCTACACCTAGGTCACGTGCCCACACTTGGGTTTAGGAGACTGGGCAACTTCACCTGAATCAAATAAACTCTGGGCAGAGAAAGATGTCACTACACTGAGATATGCCAGGCAAAATCCACTACCTTTTCCCTGTGGGCCAGACTCCACAGACACTTTCTTCCCATTTATAACCTTTCAAAAATACTTTTGTCTAATATGCAACTGTCTCACATACAGCAATAACAAGAGTAATACCTTTTTTAAATGATGTGCAATTCTTAGTCTGATCTAGGTATAGTTCTTCATGGACTGTCTATGTTCCAATGCCCTAATCTAGTGCCATGTTAAATATATTGCCTCTTTTTTTTTTTTAATTTTTTTTTAAGGTTTATTTATTTTTGAGACAGAGAGAGACAGAGCATGAACGGGGGAGGGGCAGAGAGAGAGGGAGACACAGAATCAGAAGCAGCCTCCAGGCTCTGAGCCGTCAGCCCACAGCCCGACGCGGGGCTTGAACTCACGGACTGCAAGATCGTGACCTGAGCTGAAGTCAGATGCTTAACCGACTGAGCCACCCAGGCGCCCCAATATGTTGCCTCTTTGATATTGCATCCAACAGCCTAAGTTTCAGACAAGAGAATCTGGCTTTTCCAAATGTGTAAAGCTCCTAATTACCTGACTCCTGGACATATTTTATGGCATGCAAGGAGTTAGAGCCCCTCTAAGAAATGCTATATATTTTTCCTTTGTGTTTTAGGTGAGCCATATTGGAGGAAAGATTGCCTCTTTCCTGCAGGACCTTACCAGTTGTCATAAGAATAACCATAGATGTCAAGAGCTTTCTACCAGGTTCTTATGGCATTGATGAAATGGCCCCCTGAGAGATCTTAGGTGGATTTAAAAAAATTACATATCACGTATCTCTAAGTTGGCATATCATAGACATTCAATTAATGTTAATTAAATTATATTGGAGAAAGTATATAATGCATTACCAATAACTTTATGGATAGCATTATTATTATTATTATTGCCAAAAAATAAAGTTTATTTTTTTTCCTTTTGACTTCTTTTTTTATTGCAAAGTAAAAAGTGTCAGGATAAATATTAATCTAATGAAACTTAAGGTTTATAAACTCAAGATTCACATAATTTTTGAGATGAGACTGGTGTCCCTCTCCATCTGAACTCATCTTGCAAATTCAACAACTGAATTATTTCAGCTCTCCAGAGATACTTTGGTGACACCTTAGAACATTCAGACCAAGCGGGTTGTGAGATACACTTTTTAATATGTATTCACTGACCTATATTTAATGTGCATTTAACTTTTTCAGCAAAGGTGTCCACTTAGAATACTTTATCTCTCCAAAAGTAAACACTACTGAATTTGAGTTTTCTGAGTTTAATGGCATGAGGAATGTTCTAGCAGGGCATACAGAAAGTTATCATCTCCCTCCATTCCCTCTGGAATGCATCTCAACTGATGACCAGGGAACACTGACACTTGAGGCTAGCAATCTTCAACACAGCTGCATCTTCCAAATTGGAGAGTTTCAATGGCAGTCAGTTATGTTTGTTCCAGACCTGTTTTTGCTAGTTGTACTTAATATTGAATTTCTTAATTAAAAATCCACTAAACCGGGAGCACCTGGGTGGCTCAGTCAGTTAAGCATCTGACTTTGACTTACATCATGATCTCCTGGTTCATGAGTTCAAGCCCCACATCAGGCTCTGTGCTGACAGCTCAGAGCCTGGAACCTGCTTCAGATTGTGTGTGTGTGTGTGTGTGTGTGTGTGTGTGTGTGTGTGTGTGTCTCTTCCCCTCCCCTACTCATGCTGTCTCTTTCTCTCTCAAAAATAAATAAAAACATTTAAAAATTATAAAAAATAATCCATTAAACCAATGAGCCACTAATGTAAAAAGACTGTTTTTACAAAAAACTAAATTGAGAGGTTTGGAAAGCAGGTTTTTGAGAAAACAATTGTTGAATTATTTTCAGGCAGAATAACTATAAAAATGGAAGGAAAAAGAAACCTAAAAATGTAAAGCAATTCTGCCTTGAGATTCCTTTGTGTCCTTGTTTTAACGAAAAATCAAACTGGAAACTAGAAAAACTGATTATAAAAGAATGATGTTATCCTAATATGTGCATCTATGCTTTAAAAAAAAAAAAAAAGTCCAAAGGCTTTCATTGATCCTCATCAAAATATTGTCATATAAATATGTATCTACATGTTTTTAAAATAATAAGACGTGAACCCATTTTCAGATTAACCTACCAAATTTTGATCAGAGTAGGAAGCTCCTGGTACCATTTTTCTTACCAGAATCTCTCATTTGGACTTTTTCCCCCCAAATCCCTCCACTGTTTTCTCAGAGCTCAGCTTCTCCCACCTGACTTTGTCCTTTTCTAAAAAGTGAGTGACCAGAGGAAACTTAACTGAGGCTCCCTTGGCCCTCTCTTCTTATTTCCTGAATGAAAAATGATACTGTGTTCTCGTCCACATCAGAAATCTTCTATTATATTCCATAAGCATCACAATAATTCTAGAAAGAGATCAAATTTTTTATTAAAATAAACAAGCATTGCAATCAGTTTTCTGTCACTTACCCAAGAAAAGCAATAAGCAAAGCATCCAAATGTCTATATCTGATTTACATTTGTATTACTTCAAGCTTAAGGTGCACTTCATCATGAAAACTCTAAATCTACTTTTTTTTTTTAATTCCATGACTTCATATTCTATATTGATTACATTTATGGACAAAACCCATTCCTCGATGGATGGAAATACTAAAACAAAAGGAACAGACGGCTAAATGACTTCACAGTAGATTTTCAAATCAGCCTGCAAAGATTTTCTTATTTTAAATGAGACAGACCCTTCAATTTCCATCCCATTGCATGAGATAATGTAATCCAGCGTAGTGGAGGAAAAAATGATTATTTTTATGCCAGCCAGAAGTTTATAAACTAAACTTTTTTTACTCAATGATTAGTTCCACGCACTCAAGAAAAAAAATAATTGTGTCAACTCTTTATGCCAGCAGATACCAGCATTATTGGGAAATGTTTGGTGATGGGTGTGGCTCATTGGCCGTGATGGGATTTGAGAAGGCATGGTGTACCTGGCCCATCAGGGTGACATATGGTGCATGAGTTTAAAGGACCACATGGCACTTTCCCTTTGTTACTCTCCTTCTTGCCTTTGGCTGTGAACATATTCTCCCTGGAATAAAAAAATATTGGATAAAGAGTTTGAATGGTGCCTTCGAAGGGACACAGTCTTACAGAGGGTTTACTTTACCAGCTGCTCACGGAGCAAAGGTTTTTTTGAAAGATCGTCGGATGCCCCCTTCCTGTAAGTTTCAATCAGCATGGAGCCTTTTATACTTTCTTTTAATCCCCAGCAAAGTGATTGTTTTTTTTTCTTTCCCAGTCGACCACACTTATCTGAGTACACTGTGTAGAATTAACAAAGATTAAAGGGAAGAAAAGTTACCCTTCCTGGGCCCTTCTGTCTCCTGATTCTAAGGGTAGTTTGGGAGAGGACAGGGTTAATGCCTCCCGGATCGCTAACCTGAATAGCTTCCCTTCACTTGGCTCCTTTCCTCTCCTCAAATAAACCCCGATGGTTAAGGCAGTGGCAGATTCTATCAACTCAAGGCTGATGGAAAAGTAGGATCGTGTCCACTGCCGTGAGCCCCAATGTGTTCGGACAGAAACAGGGGTTTTAGTCCCTGTTTATTGTCAAACTGAAGAGATAACCTGTTATGTGGGCCAGCATTTTTGTATTCCATAACCTCTTTGTCTCCCATTTCATACCGGTTTAGCCTAATTGGCACTAATAATCGCATCTGTTGCTACAGCAGACAGAGCCCAGAATGGCTGCTCGGATGTGTTCTACAACTACCCCCATGCTTCTGAGTCCACGAAAACCTGAAACGCTTCATAAAGTTTTGGGATTTTCCCTTTATCCTCTGTATGTTTTAGAAGCTAATGAAAAGCAAGTTTTTGAAATGTATAATGGCTTCCTTCATTATGTGAAACAAGTCTCCCTGATTTTAGGACTAAAACTACAATCAGTGAACCGATGGTAGGAGAAAACGAAATGTGTTTTCATGTGAATGAAGAGAGTAAGTGTTTTGCATAATTTTAATGGGAAAAGGATGAAGTGGTAGGAAATAAATGAGAAGTGCACAAGCAGAGTAAAATGCCTGAAGTAATGGTTCGCCTAAGCACAAGGCGATGGTGGTCCCCAGTAGACTCGGGAGCTCTCGTTCTCCAAGGAATAAAGGCCCCGGGGGCTTTCCAACAGCTTCAGGTGAACCAGCATAGTGGCCCCGTCCATCTGAGACAGAGCTTGGCCGGGATCTGCCCTAGGGGTTGCCAAAGTCAGAGTCGGCAGTCACCTGCAGAGCACGATTTACCAGGGTGGTGGGCATTGTGTCTTCTGCAGAAACACTAGCTGCTGTGCACCACTCCCCGCCTGAGTTCTGAACCAAGCGAGACAGGGTGGCTCATTGCCATAAAAACCAATGAGGGCAAAGGTGGTGTAGATTCAGAACAAGAGGTGGTTGCTATGAACCCTGCTCAGGTCCTCTGCATAGGAGACCTGTCCCTCTCCTATATTTCGTGGAGGCGTGGACCACACAGCATCCAGCACTAGCAAATAGAGCCAGGAAAGAAAAGATGCACCTGGGCATTACGGGCCAGCCCTGCTCCCAGATGTCTCTGTAGTAATCCCTCCTCCTGCCTTGGACAGACAGGGGCGACACAAAGGCCCTCATGCTTCCTTGTGATCCTCCACGGGGAACAGAGGCCAGGAAAGAGGATGCACCCATGTACACAGACACATAGGAACACACACACATAAACACACACGTACACGTACACATAGACACACACACACACACACACACACACATATATATACACAGACATGCACAGAGACACAGATACATACACACCAAAGAAAAACAGACACAAACGCAAAGACACAGACACACACAGACACAAATATAAACACACAGACACACATAGACACATGCATAGACACAGGAGACACAGATACATACACACAAAAGCACCGACAGAAACACACAGCACACACACAGACATACATACAAACACCAGTTGTCTTTATCATCCCCGAAGGAAGAAACTAGTTTTTGTTTCTTTTTCATCTTCAAAAATTACTTTTCAAGATGTAAATAGACTCCTTCCTCGATTTTTTAAAGGTCACTTGACTGCAGCATAAACTAGAAGGAGCTCTAAATTGGAGACTAGGTTTCAAGACCTCATTCCAGACTTCCCTGAATGTACCTTTTGCAACAGGTGGCTCCTTGAGCCCCTGTCTCGTCCACGCAATGGAAATAAATAGTGCCTGTCTAGATGGATATTGCTGTTATAAAAATCAGAGGTGGATGTGAATGAAGACTGCAAGGTGCAAAGGTACAGTTTCATGGTCATTACCACGTGTGGTGGGCATCCTTTGCCCTCAGACTGACAAAAGACCTTGGCCCAGGAAGGGGATAGAAAAATACGTGCACACATGAAGGAAAAAGGTCTAAGAGGAGATAGGGCGCCTGAGTGGCTCAGTCAGTCAAGCATCCAACTTTGGCTCAGGTCATGATCTCACGCTTTATGGGTTCAAGCCCCACATCAGGCTCTGTGCTGATAGCTCAGAGCCTGAAGCCTGCTTCGAATTCTGTGTCTCCCTCTCTCTCTCTGCCCCTTCCCTTCTCACGCTTGTTCTCTCTCTCTCTCTCAAAAATAAACATTTTTTTGAAAATTGAAAAAAAAAAAAGAGTGGAGATAAAACCAACTCTACACCTACTGCTGTTTTCGTGGGAGATCTTAGAACAGGCGCCCACCCAGCCACATGTGGACTGGGACATCCTGAACTCATCACCCCACATTTTGTCTCCAGGTCAACAGACATTTACTAGAAAATAAAGAAACACGAAGTTCAGTCTGCTAAATAGATGTGGGGCTGATGCTCAGGACTGGCCTTTCCACCCACCCTGAAGTTTGTTCTGTTGTTGTTGTTGTTCTTGCTTGTTTGTTTGTTTTTAATAGGGAGAAGGAGAAATGAAGACTGCTCTTAGTTTTCATCCCCTGGTAATCTCTGGTCCCTAAAGGGGTACTTTCCTGTGGTTCCCTAGAGTTGACAGGGGTGCTGAATAAGGAGAGGAGAAAAGGCAACATTGTCTCTAAAAACATGGGAAAGACAATTTGTGAGGCAGCTTAGAATGAGTCCTTTATCAGTTTACACATTACCAGACTTTTTATTTTATTTTTTCCAGGTTAGCAGCTGGGGACCTATAGACATAATATTATGTAGATATTTTCATTACTTTTCCTTTTCTTCATTTTTTTTTTTTTTTTGCCATGGGAATAAGAAATCATTGTTCTTACATGATTTTGCCCTTGACAGTTTAATCAGAGAAAATGCATTGTAGCCATTTGACATTTATTTATGGTAATGAAATGGACCCCATGAGGTAACCTCCTCCCTGCCCCCTTGCCGTGGTGTTAATGCACATCCGCGAGGCACCCAATACATGTCAGTGACCACACAGAGGCACCATGTGGGCAAGGTGGAGGGAACCTCAGTAGCATTTTGCACATGAATGAATAACTTTTTTTTAAGGTAAAAACATTTTTAACATATATTTTTGAGAGAGAGAGACAGAGCATGAGTGGGGTAGGGGGAGAGAGAGAGAGAGAGAGAGAGAGAGAGAGAGAAACACAGAATCTGAAGAAGGCTCCAGGCTCGTAGCTGTCAGCACAGAGCCTGAAATGGGGCTTGAACCTATGGTCTGTGAGATCATGACCTGAGCCCAAGTCAAACACTTAACCGACTGAGCCACCCAGGCACCCCAAGAATGAATAACTTTTTAAAAAACTGGAAATGATCGGTCGACTCACTTTCAATTTCAGCCTGGTTTCATGGATTATAATAGCATCTTACCTCCTCCTTCAATAAGAGTTTACTCTGAGCTTCATTTCAAGCCATTTATGAAGCTGTGTTCCATCCGTTCATCAGAGTTACTCAGTGCTACGGCAGTGGTAGAAATCTGAGCAGACCTTTTATGTGTGACGGCGTGACTCTTTTGTACCAGGCATTATTCTTCTACGAAACTTCACGTCAAATTAGCATTAATGGATGACCTGTTCAGGCAGGTGCTCTGAAATGTCTGTACTGTTTTTGACATTGGTCCCATCATCCCTGCACCCTTCCAGTGTTGGGCTGAGGCTTTCAAACTCCCTCCATAGATTCAGAGTTTTTATACCATGTTTCCAACAAACCTCCATCTTAGTCTTGTCTGGGCTCTTTGGCCCTTCACCGGTAGCATCGTTCACACGGACTTTCCATGGGACAGAAGAGCGCTTCTTCGCCACAAACATTTAAGTCAGGAAGACCATGGTGTAAAAGAGAGGTTTCTGTCTGTCCACTGAGGGACACCCTCTGTCCTTTTCAGCCGCCTCAGTGCTCACAGAGACAGTGCTCACCAGCAGCAGCCACGGCATCTTGGAGGACAAGGATAGTCTGCTCAAAGGGGTCTGGTCCCTAAGTCTCACAGTGGACAGCCACTTGCAAGAAGTGGTGTGAGAGCCTCACCTGCCCCTCGTGTCCCTCCCTCTCCCCCGCTAGCCCTTGTTCCCCAGCTTCTTAGCGCTGGGTGGCCAAGATGGTGTCCCACCCTCCATGCAATCTGTGTGTGGAGTGTGGACAGAGGGAGGGTCGCCACACTGGGCTGCCCTGTGTCTACACGATCAAGTTACATCTGTGCCCACAGAGGCTCTCCTTCTGTATAGCCTCACTTTACGTGCTCCGTATTCCTCCCACCAGACCCTGTGCTCTGAGGCCCTCACGTGGCACCCGCCTACAGGGCCTGGGAGATTTGTGACAGAGGACTGGAGTTTCCAAGCATGCTCAAGGAGGGGCACTAAAAGACCATGGAGTGGGGAGACCAGGCCCCGAGGTGCAGACCCATGATGGGCATCACGGAGCAAAGAGGCATCTGTCTGCACACTGAGCCCTTTGTACGCACGTTCAAGGTCACGCACAGAGGCTTTCCCTTGCATACATGTGATGAAGTATCTAGAAGGCATCACCATACTTATTTTATGTTTCAAATACAGCTTCTTCAGGACTGTCCAGGGAAGTGTGTTACTTAAGGCTTAGAGTTAGCCCTTATCATTGAGCATCCAGCAATTCAGCTGGCACTGACCCTGCACCTGCCCCAGGTGGCACTTGGTCCCCATCGTCACTGTGCGGCTTTCGACCTCTCTTCCACTGGGCCCTCCTCCGTGAAAAAAGAGCAACACAACCGAGCCCAACAAACAGCTCTGCATAAAACCGATCGTCCCTTCGAATCAAATGTAGTGGATGACACTGGAAGAGGTTTATGGCGAAGTATTGACAAGTGTCTCCACACCACGGTCTTCATAATAGTCATTGCCTCCCAAATGAGCAGGGGCCGAGGAAGACACCTGACAGAGGATCTGGGTTTTATTAGAGTTTGTTGTAATCTGACTAGCAAAGCATTTTCACCGTGGACCATCTGTCAGCACATGTAAATAGCCTCATTTGGTAAGACCAGATGTTCTAACAGTATTCATTTAAACAGGAGTCTACCTGTTCTTTGATTATAGCCAGTTATGGAAGGATGCAATTTTACTATATTCCAGAATGATTTCTCTTTGGCTTTTAAATCTCCCGGTTAATGGCTCTTGTGCATCTTATTTACCCCCGCAGAAGGCGAAGAGCTCCGGAGGTAGGAATCAGAGAGCTGATTTGTCTTTTCTACTCCACCGTTAGGAATTTGGGTTTGTAAGTCATCAACTACCACCAGTCCTGGTGTCCCCTATTAAAAAGGAGGAAGTCAGATGAGATGGTCTTCAAGGTCTCTTTCAACTGCTGTGTAATCGTTGTACCTTTTTAGTTGTGGCCTCAACACAGGAGCTCTGGCCTCACCATCTGCAGCACCAAACAGCTGTTGCCCTGGCCTCACCTCCTTCGTAGTTACATCAGGGACGATACGCAAACACCACAGCACAGCTCTGAGGAGGGCATATGAATGTTCTGAGGACGATGCCAGCCACTTCGCAGACCCTTGACTCTTCCTCTTAATTACGAGAAAGAATTTTAAAAGAGAGAGTACTAACATTTACAAATTAGTTTGGCTTTACTGAGTTCTCATGACCTGGCTGAGACCTAGTGATGGGATGGAAAACCTATGACGAAAAACATCTGCCTTGTTGGGTCCCAGATGGATGCCCTCCAGGTAAATCACAACACTCTTTCTCTCCAGGGAAGACCAGACCCCAAAGGCAAAGAGCGAGCCTCAGTTTCCTCCATCCTCATTTCCAAATGGCCCCCACTTCTGCTTGAGTCCCTGTCTCTCTTGAGATGTTAAATAGACTGGAAATTAGGAGTATCTAATAGTCCATGATAATTTAGTTCATAATAATTTTTGGACTGGTTAGGGTGTGGGAACAGAATCCCTGATTTCAAGCCTCTCACTAGCTGCACGGCTAGCACGATTTCACGTAACGTAGCTAAGAGTGAACTTACCTGTCTGTACAATGGGGGCAGTTGCTGTGCGGCAGTTCAGGTTGTTGTAAGGATGAAATGAGCTTAGCTCATTCTAGGTGAACCGCTTAGCACTGCCCGCTACAGAAATATGGGCTAATAACACATCCCGCTATGGAGGGGGCCCAGCCAGCCCGAGGACCCCCAGCCACTGCCATGCTTCAGGACTTCAAAGGGACAATCTACAGATGGAGCCCATTTCCTTGGAAAGTTGCAGGGGTCTCTGGCTCCTCGCTGTCCAGCTCATCCAGACCTAAAAGTCAACCACTGGGGAGGGGCCGTGTTGACCCACCTCTTACTGCACCACCAGTGCTATCTGTAACTCCATTCTGACTCACCTGAGGGACGGGACCTGTTCTCAGCAGGAACGGTGACTCACTCACACACCTCAGGATGCAGGGCCATCTATGTGGTTATCTAACGTTCTCCAGCTCATGGGGCCCCCTACCCCAACACATGCACAATATATACAATGTCAGCACCCAGCGTTAGTCCATCATAATTTCTATTCATCTGACAAAAGAGATTTTGGACAGAGTCCCTCTCAACCTCATGCCATGTGAGCAACTACCTGTCTACCCTCAACCTGGTCCCAGATTAGAAAAACCAGGCAAAGTGATTCTTCAGACTGGCTCACAGAGGCAGGACCCTGAGCTCCGTGATTGAGTTAGGGTGGTTTCAGGATACAAATGCCACATCTGAAGTGGGAAAAAGCACTTTCCTTCCTTTGAAGATCCATCTGGCCGGAGAGGAGAGGAGTGCTCCTCGGGCTTGAGATAGTCAGTATCTCAGGCTACTTAACCATGCCGTGCTCCCTTATCCCTCCAGGAATACTCAGAGTCTGCAATTTCTTTTGTTCCACAGTAGGATGTGGCTTTTACAAAATCCTTATGATATTCTTTGCAAGTCTCTACAGTGTCTATTTAAAAGTCAATAATGTTAATTTGCTTGATAAATTTCCACAGATCCCAACCCTATTATGCTGTTAGCTTAATGCACCTGACTTTTAACAGATGTCTTAAGGATCCAATGTCACTAAAGGGAATACAGCACGGGTTGAAGTAGACTCTTTGGAACACTGTATTTTTAGGCACAACATCCTCAATTGGAAGAAAGATAAAAATACACTATGATAAACTGGAACCACGAGGACAGATTCACAATATGTTCAGCAGAGAAACTTGTTTGGCAATCAGAAAACAAAGAAAACCAAGTAAATTAACTCCTCTGGGTATTTGTGTGTGTGCATGTCAGGGTGATTTTGTTCCAAAATGTTTCCCATACCTTGACATTTTCTGAAACGGAATATTCCAGTTTTAATTTCTATGATAGCAAATAAATGCAATATTGTTTGGGCAGTGAAACCTGGATAGAAATTTAATTGCAGAACCATAGGCTTTACAGAGGAAAACACTTAATGATCTGCAAAACTTTAAATGGCTTAATGAATATTTAGAAACAGACACATTTTCCAGACAACCGGATTTCTTCTGCCTTTCCTTATTTTAAGGCGAATAAAAAACAAAAGTGAAACAAATTTTCCTAATTTCATATGAGGTAGAACAGTGAGATCAAATGCACCAGCTACAGTTTGACCCAAATGCCACAGTGTAAAACATGGGCATTAATGGATAAAGTTTACTAACCATCTATACCGTCATCACTAAGTAAAGGTAGAGTTCTATTGCTAGACAAGTTCACAGATCCTGTGCTTTTTTTTTTTTTTAATCATGTTCACCCGGTTTCATGATGGAAATTTTACTGATCGTATTGATGAGAAAACTCCCGTGAAGAAAAGAACCTGGCTAGATCCGCAAAGAAAACTCGGTCTAGTGGAGCCCCCACAGGGAGACTTCGAGAGAGTCTCAGATGGTGTCTGACCCGCCCTTATCCCCGAAGAGGTCGGTGCTTGTGAGGGGTGTCCAGGGGCCTCAGAGAATCTGACCGAGCTGCACAAGCATCTTGGCACAGATGATTCACTGACGGTGACACATGGCGTCAACAACCCCCACCGCATAGCAAAACTCCCCTGGGGAGTTTTAAAAACACTAAGGATGTCCCCGTCCCTCCCCAAAGATTCGAAGTCAATTGATGTAAGAGGGTCTTGCCATCTGTATTAGCTTCCTCGAGCTGCCATGCCAACTACCAGATACTGGCGGCTAAAACATTTATTTTCTCACGGTTCTGGCTCGAAGTTTGTGATCGAGGTGTCGGCAGAGTTGGCTCTTTCTGGGGGCCTGTCACCTTGGCTTGGACCTGGCTGTCTTCTCTCTGGCTTCATGTGGTCTTGCCTCTGTGTGTGTCTCGGTCCTAATCTCTTCTTACAGGAACACCAGCCAGATTGGATTAGGGCCCGCCCTAACGACCTCATGTCCCTTTATCCTCCCTTTAAAGACCTTACCTTCAAATACAGTCGTATTCTGAAGTTGAGGGGATTAGGACTTCCACACATGAATTCAAGGGAAGGAACACAGTTCAGCCCTGAATGGTCTCCACATTTGTTAAAAGTTCTCCAGGTGACTTTAAAGTACAGCCAAGGCTGGAGCTCTGACATGCACATAGCTGTCCTTGGAGAGCAATGTCACACAGCAGGGAAGGACACAGCTCTGTCAGGAGCAGAGTTGCCTGGGTTCAAATCCGGCTCTGCTCCTTACTGGCTGTGTAGCCTGGGTTTATCTCTTTATGTCCCTGAGGGTCAGATCACTGAATACCCACCACATAAGATGATGGCAAGGGTAAACTAAGCTGGGCCGAATTAAAAGGTCATCACCAGGATTATTATTTCATGTTTGTGTGGTTTTTGTTTGTTTTATTAGGAGAGTGTGGATGACTTGAAAGTCTAAATCAGGGGTGCAGTCAACTCCTGGTTTTGTAAGCCAAGGTTAGTGGAAAACAGTCACATACCTTGGTTTATTGTCTATGGCTGCCTTCAAAATACGATGGCAGAGTTAAGTTTTTACACCAGAGACCGATACGACACAAAGCCTAAAATACTTGCCATCTGGGCCTTACAGGAAAAAAAAAATTACCAATTCTTGGTCTAAATCAATATATAGACAATATTTGTTATGGTTAAGACCCTAGGTTCTAATTGTACACACAGAAGGACCCATTGCCCTTTGTTGGAATTTCAGTTCAGATTAGTGGCTGTGTGACTTAGGACCATATATCTAACTTCTCCATACACTGGATCCATTCCTTATCTATAAAATAGGGTTAATAATATAAGTATCCTTTCCTGTCTAGGTTCATTTGTTTCCTGAGTTAGTTTCATGACATTTAGTGAGTGAAAGAAACACATTATCCAAAAATCTTGGTTCCTGTATTATGGATAGCTAATTCCAAATAACGAAGGATACCAATCCAATCTCAACGTTACCTAAATCAGTCAATCTTAGGGTTTGACATTGAAGGTTGTTCTAACAATTAAGTAATAATATACATAAGCATACAGCCCAGTGCCTGGAATGCAGCTGAATGTCAACGCATGTTCGCAAAAATAGCGGCAGGATATTGAATATAATATTGCTGTTATTAACAGAATTGGTGTGGGGAGGTGGCTGCTGTGCCCCGTCCTCATTATGGACTTCACCCCATGGTGTGGCCCCAGTCACTCCCATCCACCCTCTGTATAAAGCAGAGGTAGGCAGGTGACCTTCACAGCACACAGGGCAAGAGTCAAAAAATAAATGAGGAAACAAACAAAACACAGATAAACGCAATGTATTTCACCCTTCACTCTTATCAAATCCTCGTTAAGCTCATCATTCTCCCGGAAAATTCAGCGGTGCTGACTGCACTGCAGAGGACCCCAGGGCAGGGCCCCAGAGCTGCAGGATGTTGCCAGAAGAATGAGCAGGTGCAGGGCTGTGTGCACGTGCGGACACGCTGGACGCAGACCACACATGAAATGTGCTTGCCTGCTGGACCCGCTGCACAGCACAGTGTGCTCTCCTCCTCCTGTGCATGAGGAAGCTGAGGCTTGGGACGGTTACACTGTCAGAGGACACACAACCAGGAAGAAACAGAGCCAGGGTTCAAACCCAGTTTCAGGTGTGTCCAAAGGACATCTTTTTCCAGGTAGAGATGACTGGCCTTGGAGGGTGAGACAGACCCATCGTGTAACCAAAGAGGCACTCCTGCTGTCCCCAGCAGTTAAATACTTCACGTGTGTGATTCCCCCAGGAGACCCCCACCCCTAGGGTTCCCTGCCAGACCCCCCGTGCATGCCCAGGAGAGGGAACTGCCTCTTCTTCTCCGTCAGCCTCACGGCACAAGGCAAAGTCTTGGGCTTCTCTCCCACCGGATATGGCAGGTGACATTCAAGTAACTGTTCCTTCAAGTTCAGGGATGCGACAACGTCCTCCTGAGACCCCTCGATGGTGCGAAGGACTTGGTGGCCTCTGGAGAAGTAAAGAGAATTCTGCTGACACTCAGCTCACACAAAAGAGGGAATCTGGAAAAAAAAAAAAAAAAAAAACTCCTGGGTTTCAAAGACAACTATTTTATTCTATTCTCTCAAGAAGAAATAAAACTGAAGGTCACGGAATGTGTAGGCCAGCTACAGTGGTTGGCATTTTAAAGAAGAGAGGCATTGTTGGTGTTCGCAAGGAAAGGTTGCCTTAGCAGCTCTCGGGTTGGCTGTGATCAACAGGTACCCGTGTCTGCCAGAGAGCACTTAGGTGCACTTACGTATCTTTTCTAAAATAAACCCTGAAAGAACTGGCCACGCAATTAAGGATGAGTCTTTCCACAGCTTTTGTAACCTTAAGCCTCATCTATGCTAATGAACGAAGTGAAGTGTGTGATACCATGACTGTCATTAAAACTGATACAAAAACCCAACGAAATAACTAAGCCCTCCCAGCACTGCCAGCCTCATGAGTCACCGGTTTTGCTGGGATGTCGCTTTTAATTGGCAGCGGGAGCCGCTCCCTGGCATTGGCATGCAGAGGTGGTCTGGCTTCTTTTAATGCTCCTTGAATGTTGAAGCTATCGATTTGAACAGACCATTTTAATGTACTGCTGGGGGGAAATAGAATTCTAACAAGAGATAGTTAACTGCTTGCACTTTTCATTAGTTTTTCTTCCTAGATACTTTCTGCGGCTCTAAATGGGATAAATTGGGTAAGAATGTATGTCAGGATACGTTTTGATTTCGGTAGCTGTTCAGAGACGCTGGACTTTATTCCTTTTTTAGCTCTTGCAAATTCACAATGGATGAAAAGCTGGTGTGTGTGTGTGTGTGTGTGTGGCCACAACCGTTCATGCCTAGCAACTAGCCTAGAGAAAACAAAATAGAAAAGCAAGAAGAGGAGAATATGTCTCTAACCATATGTAGCAAAACACATCAGAAAGCATTTTCATGCCCCCATTAAATAGAAACTGTCCAATAAATCCCTGGTAACCTAGAGTCATTCCCACGTTAACAGGGATACTTTTTTTTTTTTTTTAACCAAGGTGTTTTCATGCTATGAGACATTCCTTTTCTAGATTATTCTATTTTTCATTTGCATTTATTCTTTTTGAACGTCTGTAATCACGTGTGCCATGGATTTGCTGCCCTTGGCACTCTTCATGAAGCACCTTGGAAAGCTATTCGCGCCCTTTCTTACCTGATTCCAAGCTACTCGAGGGTTTTACGTGGCTTGGTGGCCCACCGGTGTTTTGCAGAGGTTAAATGCATGTGGTTTCATGTATAACAGCCAAAGCTTTTTATATAAAATATTCCACTGAGGGAAGCCCACCATTTTGAAGGCCTTACGTGGGCACTGGCCTGGTGGGTGTTTCCCGTTTGATACGCCTGCTTCCTGCAAACTCTCCCCCGTCCTCTAACACAGGTGCTCGGCCCCTCCCTCCCCTTCTCTCCTGGCCGTGGCTGTGGGTGGGAGCACAGTTCCAGAGAGCTGGCAGTCGAAAGGCAGGATGCCTGGAAAATACCACCGAAACTCTCCAGGGCAGTGCTGCCTCGTGGAACCCTGGGGGATGCAGACGGCCCCTGAAGGAATGTTGTTGTCTGTGTTCCATTTTATCTGTGACCTGTGTTGGAGAGGAAGACAATTTTCCCGTTTGGACACTCACACTTGCTGTGTCTCTTGGTTCTCTTCGGAGTGCAGTTGCTGCTGTGTTACGTGTTTTTTTGTGACAAGTCTTTCACTGGCAGGGAGCAACTATCTTTTTTGATCATCACCGTTTTCCCTTGTCCGAGTGCCTAGTGGAGGGCCATCAGCACAGTGGGTGGGTGGCAAACGTCGTCACTGACGATGATGCCAAGGGGAACTTTGGATGCCGGGAGAAGAATACTGTCCAATGAGCTCCGTAATTTAAAAACGGCAGATCGGGTAGAACCTAGGCTTATGTATGTGTGAGTTTTATTCTAGTGAAATGGCAACAGCCAGGTACTTTTGGAACCTCTTTAAAAGACCATTTCAGGGGTGCCCGGGTGGCTCAGTCGGTTGAGCCTCTGACTCTTATTTGGGCTCAGATCACAATCCTGAGGTCGCGGGATCGAGCGCCACATCAGGCTCTGCACTGAGTGTGAAGCCCACTTAGGATTCTCTCTCTCTCTCTCTCTCTCTCTCTCTCTCTCTCTAAAAATAATAATAATAAAATAAAAGACAATTTCAAAATAATGTAATCTTTGGAAACACAGGAAAATTTTAAGATACTCTCTGCTTTTGAAAACCCACTAAAATTAAGGAAGTTTGATTTATTTAATTAATTTTAGTTCTGGGGCACCTGGGTGGCTCAGTCAGTTAAGCCTCCTACTCTTGATTTTGACTCAGGTCATGATCTCGTGGTTCACGAGTTCGAGTCCTGCATCAGGCTCTGCACTAGCAGCATGGAGCCTGCTTGAGATTCTCTCTCTCCCTCTCTCTCTCTCTGCTTCTCTTTCTCTCTCTCTCAACATAAATAAATAAACCTTAAAAAAATATAATTAACTTTAGTTCTGAAATCGGATGGTGATGGTGGTGGTGGTATTAGTTATAATGTCAACAGTCCTTTCTATTCATCAGGATCACAACACGTGTCATGGGATGCGGGACAGAGCATCTCGTTAAGCCCTCACTTCCACTCTCCGAGGAGAAGGCACCTCAGAGGCGAAGCCTGACTAACCAGGTTTTCAAAAGAGGAGGTCATAGGGCAGCGGAGAAGGGCCTGGGGTAGGGGGGAGTGTTGTCGGGCATCCAAAGCTCAATTTGTCAGACCCCGAAGGCTCAGCTTCCCCTGTGTCTCAGCAAGCTTCCCCTGAAATCGTGGGATTCACTCAAGCGCACAGTAAAACATATATGCCTTTTCAGGGCAAAAATTCAATCAAATTGCAGGCTGAAAAGGCTTTTGTTATTCTGATATCTTGGGTGACTAAACAAAATGAAATGTTCTGTGAGCTCATTGACACCGTCCTCTTCTGAGCGCACCGAAGCTCCGCAAACTCCTTCAGCTAAATACCTGAAAGCATCTCACAGACCCTTCAGCTGGAGACTGGGGCCCGGCTTCATTGAGGCACAGTGGAAGTGGAGAGCCTTTGAAAGGGTTTGTCAAGAAAGCTTTTATCGTCATCAGCAGAACTCAGAAATGTGGGTCACCAGGGTAACCGCTGTCGCCCCAAGGTTTTGAGTCTGCTCAACTCCTGAATTAACTGCTTCTTCCACACGCTTTGCTTATCTGCAGCATCTTCCTGCAGATCGAATAGGCCCTTGCTGGGTAGGTGAGGGGGGGAGGCAGGGAGAGCAGGAGCTGGGACTTGAATGAGCTTCTTAGAGCCAGACTCAGGACGGGGAAAATGTGAAGAAAGCCAGTAGAGCCCAGGGCCAGGCTGGGGTTGGGGAAGATGGGAGGCCAGGGAGATGGCGGGCCAAGCCGTATGGCCCTTGTGTGACCAGCTGGGTGATTTGGCTTCAGGCCTAGGGAATGGAGCTTTGAAGCAGAAAGGTTAAATATGGGTACATTTGATGAGTTGGCCGTTGGGAATGCGGAGAGGCCAGCTGAGAGGGAGGGTGATTTGGGAGGCCAGGATGGGGCCCAGGGAGAGGCAGAGAGGCTGCCTTCGGGCCTTCCGAGACCGCTTCTGACTGCGCCCCGGCTCGGCCCACGCCCCATCCCCGGGTCTCAGCTGGACTCTGCTGACGGACAGCCTGCCTTCCCACCTCTCCTGGGTCCAAATCATCCTGCCCCGTCTGTTAGAAACGTTTTCTTCCCTCTTCTCCTCCGCTTCTGTGCCTGCCTATGAGGTCTAGGCCCCAGCTGCTGAGACACAACTGTCGGAAGATGTTCCTCAACTGCACATCATCCATCCTTAAATCTTCACAGAACCACGTGTCCTCCCAATGGGTGTTGATTCTAGCGCTGTAGTTACTTGTGGGCACTTTATACCTTCTGTTGGCCTCCCTACCTCAAGGACGCGTGCATTACCCATCTACCCACCACCATCCCCCTCCACGGCCTAATGCAGCCATACGTGGCGAGGCGAACGTCTGCTACGTGAACTTTAATCAGCAGTGCCACCGTGAGGACTGAGTGAGCATCGGGTGTGGTCGGTCCCAAGAGGCAAGTTCCCTCTCCTCAGCGCCATTTCTTTCATTCTCTGGAAAGTCTGGTCACTGCCCTCAGCTAGCTGGGGTCTCATTGTTCAGCTGGCAAATACAGAAGCCCTTCATGTTTAGCCACATCTCCTCACACAAAATAGGATGAACAGCCAAACCACGGCAGCTTTTTATTAGACCGATGCCATACAAGTGGCACTGATTCCTAATCCAACTGTTCTACAGAATAGGAAAGGAGAGCGCTAGGTCAATAATTAGAAACGTCCTATACCGGCATCGCCCAACATTGCTCTAATCGGCAACATGTCGTGCAGTGTTTTTTTCTCTTCTGCTTGTTTGTGTGTTCATTGTCGTTCATTTTCACTCAAACCGATTGTGTAACTGCCCACAAAGCCCATACCTACAAGCCGAATAAAGGAAAGTGAGTTCCTAGAAGCGTTTTAGGGCGTCATAAACCCCCGAAACAAAATGTGTTCCCCCCTGAAGGTTTTGATTAAAATCCTCTGGCTCTGTGTTCTTACCGAATGCAGTGCAAGCGAATGTAGCACAAGTGCTTTGACAGTTCAGAGTCACCCTGCTAACGCAGCGGCAGCCATAAAGCTGGACAGTGTCAGCGCTAATCGGGTTCATAACGGCAGTTACGGCCATTTGTGCCCTAAATTGGAGGTTGCAGGTACCAGCAGCTAAAGCAATAAAACATCCCTTTTACTTTCTCCAGAGAGCGGCACTTCCTTTGGTGAGGGTTCCACCAATATTTCTAGAACCCTCCATCAAAAGAAAGAGTCGCTAAAGGTCTTCGCAGGTGTTCATAATTGACAGACTGGTGACAGGTCTTATGGATGTATTTGATGACAATAGCCACACTTATCCTGTCATTGGAGTAGGAAAGTGCTTTTTATAATAAAAAATAGCTCGGGGCACCTGGGTAGCTCAGTCAGTTAAATGTCTGACTGTTGATTTCGGCTCAGGTCATGATCTCACAGTTCACGAGATTGTGCCCTGCGTTGGGCTCTCTGCTGACAGTGGGGAGCCTGTTTGGGATTCTCTCTCTCCCTCTCTCTCGCTGCTTCTCTCTCTCTCTCTCTCTCTCTCTCTCCCCCCCCCCACCAAAATAAATAAACATAATATATATAGATATAGATATAGATATAGATATAGATATAGATATAGATATAGATAGATCTTGAATCAGTTGTAAGTAGCATGTTCAATCCCAAGCCATATGTCACATGACAGTGACTTGCATACCACATTCTTTCTGCTCAACTATACAGTTATTTTACAAAATAAGACCTATTTTAGCAGCCCTTTGATGCCGAAAAATGACACTTGGCTGAATTATTTCTCAAAAAATGGTCATCTCTATTAGACCATCCAGTGACTCGATCTCACTTCTTTTATTTGTAGGGTCCTCTTAGCACTCCCTGTGGTGAGGCCCACGAGGGTCCTTAGCTTTCTACGCTTCCGTCTCATGCTGTGGTTCCTCCTGTGAAACCCGATGAGGGAACACAAGCTACGGGTCAGGCAGGGCCTGGGCTGGCCGAGCTGGGACAATCAGAGGGTACAAGCCAGCTCCCGCGTGACCTTTTTAGATTTGTCAGTGTACTTTGGAAGTTCGCCATTGTTCTTCCGGTCGGGTGACTGCGTGCACCCCAGGACCCAGGAGTGAACAAGGACTCAGTCGAAATAAAAGCCCAGCAGCAGATTCCGCTTATCTATCGTTAATTGTTGAATGAAGGCTTGTGTCCATTAAAGGGACTTGAAGCATCAGCCAGAGACCTCTCTACATTCACACAGGAGTGGTACCCCAGTCTGCCCACACTGTGATAGTTTCTAGAACCATCCTTTCTGTGGTAAGGCATAGAGCAGTGTAAACACCACAGGGAATCGGAAGTATAGCAGCAGCACAGCCATGAAACTGGTCACCCCACACACCAGGCCGGTACCTCATTTTCTTCATTCAGCAGGCAGGAGGTATTTAGACCTTCTTCTGTCCTGGCACTGAGTAGAGAGCAGATATGGAAAGGTGATCCTCCCTGTAGGGCCCGGTCTCCTCATCAGAAATGAGGAAACTAGATTCGATGAAGTCCAAATTTAAATCTCTGCCATTAATCTGCATTTAATTTTGTGACGTACTATAATCATACCAATTTCTCATATTAGACTTTGGACTGGGTATGATGGGCAGGGGGGCAGACATTTGGCCTCCAGCTGCTGTCCCCCAGTCCCTTTGAAAGGACGTTTGTGTGAAAAGGAGGCCTGGCCTATAAATCGGCCCCTGAGCGGGAATGTTCTGGCATTTTTAAAATATACCTATATGCTGAGCCCCCAGCTGGCATTTTATGCACATTGTCTATGGAAATCTTAGCACAGGGAATTAACCTCTCCCTGCTAAGAAGAGGTTCTCCCTGGCTGGCACATTGCCCTTCTGAGCTGACCCCTCAGGGATGTGTTGTATTCGCAAGCAATACTTGAGGACTTGACTGTTTGCCAAAGGGCTTCCTCCTGCAGAGGAGATCCAAATAAGAAATTCGGCATAAGATAATGGGTTCTAAGTAATGCTCATGCAGACCAATTTGTGCTTTTACACTTAGTTCAAATTTGTTTCATTTTCTTATTTTCCAAAGATTCAGTGCCCGTTATTCGTAAAGGACAATCCCTCTGTAAGAATGCAACTCACTATACCTTCACAACTTTCTTCCCAAGCACTTTTCAGGTGGAAAGTAATTCACAAAAAGTTTCTAGGATCAGTGTCGTTCTTTTAGGAAATACTCTTTACAAAACTATCAGACCAAGTATTTTAATACAAAAATAGAATGTGTACAGTCTGTCTTCAGTCTTTGGGATGCCTGTGGGGCGAACGTACATTTCCTGAGATCTCTGCGTCAAAGACATACAACTCCTACGGGAAGCACAAATGAATGCTTTTCTCCCAACGCTAGCATCGCATAACCGATCAGAAGAGCTGTAGATTTATTCTAATTTTCCTTATAATTCTTGTTGTTGTTTTTGCCTCTCCGGAATTATGGAACAGTACCAGAGGCAGGAACCCGGATGTAATGGACCAAGAATGTAACCTGAGAGAGCATCTCCCCCCTTTTTATTCATTTGGCAATGAGAAAGTTTTTAACTGATCACACATTAAGTTGTAGTAGTTTCAAAACAAACACCTTGGCTTCAATACAACAGGGATTGTTGCTTGAGTCACTCATAAGATCATCTCCACTATTTTCAGTGTTCAGGGAAGTCTTAAGTCTCGCTTTATAAATTGTATTTAGCCTGTTTATTAGACTTGGATATAGCTGTTGGCTCTACTAATGGATTTTATGTGTTTCTGCTGGGGTCCCCAAACTAAATTGCTGTAACTAATGTGGCACTGTCTCTTTCTGTACCTGCTAGCTGCGGAGAGCAAAGGAGAAATTTGTCTAAAATCAAAATATTAGCAGTTTTAGTTATTATAAGATGTCAAAAGGAGAGAGTATAATTTCTACCAGATTCAAAACTGTAATGAGACCTTTGAAAATGTTTTTCAAAGTAGGGCTTTATTCCTGGAATTCAAAGAAAAATGAAAAGCTGAGGTATTATGTCTATTATCAAATATTAGGTGACCTTTTGGTAGGAAGTCAAAACAACTATTGAATTGGCCAGTTCAACACAAACCCACAGATTTCTTATTTTTCTCTATCATTATCCTATGTATACTGGGTATTAAAATGCATGTACAAGGAAAGATAAGTTTCTTAACCCTAAACAAGGCTTCTGTTATTCTCCTCTTTCCATTTTTTCTTTTTATCCTGTTTTGGCTGATCTGTAGTTTCATTAAGTCACCAGGACATAATGGGTGGCTCTAGCACACTTAGAGAATACACAGGTGCACTAAAGTAATCAATAATGAGAGAACATGGCTTTCGGATTAGAGACAGTGGAATAATGTAACATTTTACATGTAAGCCTTGTTGAAATTGCAGAAAAATAACAGAAGTTTCATTTGGATCTGTTGTCCCCAAAATGCAGCTTTTAAAAGGTCACTCCCCTACTATTCTATACTTGCTTGTAGTTAGGAGTAGTATTTATGATATTTAAAAGATCTGCTGAATAATAGGACACTGGAGGTGTATATACCATATTTTTGCATCGCTGGAATCCTTTTCAGATCTATTATTCGTACGTTCATTTTAAATCCTGGGTCCACATGTATACATCTCTTTGATGGGAAAATGTGGTTGAAGAGAGTCAGGAAAAGTAGGCTGTCACTGTATGAACCAAACCAGGAACTATATAGGGAAAGAGATGGAGGTCCCACTCTCTCTGGGACATCTCAAGCATCTTATGAAGATGCTGTGCGGGTGCCCTTTGCAGACTCACCCATAGGCTCTTGTGTGTCACTAAGGACTTTGAATTTATTGTATGTTCACATTTTTATGTCACGTGTTTTAGAAATAAGGTGCGGCTCATGAAATCCATTGCAAATTGTTAGCAGATGGGATAAACAGCTAAAGAAATAAAGTAAAAACAACTCTTTTTTGCCAACTCTGATATGCTTGCCAAGGGAGGTGAGGAGCACAGATGAGTGGCAGGTGATTTCTTGCTTAGGTTGGATTTAGATTTGCAATTATTTTTTTTAACTTTGCTAGCACAAAGTCACACACAGCATTCCGAGAATTCAGTGCTTTAAACAAAATAATAAGTCACGTTGAAAATTCACTTGGGAAAGAACAGGAAAAGCATCTAGCTTGCCAATTTCTTTTGTTTATCTAGTTCCTTCTTGCTTTTCTCTTCATTTCTCTTCCTCATAAATCAACTTTCCTGGAAGCCATAATGCTAATATAAACCCAGAGGAGGATGTGATGTCGGGGAGGCTCTTGTCAGATAAGATGTAAAGAGGAACACATCTCTTTCGGGCCCCAGGTGGGGTGTGAGGTGTATTAGAAGGAGAAGAAAGAGGCCTGTCCACACCCTGTTAGCACCTATCAGAAGAAACTCCGGAGCAGGAGCAGTGGGTCAGGCAGAGAAGGCTTGGGTTTCACTCCCAGAACCTCATGGGGGCCACACGGGCTGTGAAATGTATGTTCAGACACCCGCAGGTGCCCGGGAAGGTATCTCATGGTGCTGGCTATGAGCAAATGCAGTCTGTGGCCCAAAGGTGAAGGCAGGCCTCTATGTCTAGGAGTGACATGAGAATTGAAACCACATCTCAGGGGACCACATGGTACCATGCAAAGAGAGAGCGTTCACTGTTTGCGGAATTCACCAGCCATAGCAGCAGAGCAAGCAAGGACCATGGGAGGCAAGAGAGATACCACTGCAGACGCTGTACCAACCCAGAGAGAAGCCCAAGATCTCCATGTTGCTCCAAGGCCATTCTCTCCCGTTACTATGAGGAAGCATGCCCAGATACGCCCAGTTGCCATCTTGGGAAGGAAGAGAGGTGATGGGTCTCTGAAGGCCTACGTGCACCTTAAGAGGATTATTCTAAACAGAAAGGGACAGTTAAAGCAGAAAAGGTTGAGATCACCAGAATGGGCATGGTGAGACATCCTCTGTGGGTAGGAGAGCAGGGAACTACTTAATAGGAAGATTAGATCATATATTGATCTAAAACATGAAGAGACTACATGTTTTTTTCTCTACACCAGAGGGTCGCCCGTGGATTTGCCGCTATGATACACTAGGAGTGAGGGACACCAGTGTCCTAGACCATTCCTGGCTTATATCCCTTCTCATTTGTGCATGGTCAGCAAGGTTCACCAGATCACTAGGTTTAAAGTCCACTCCTGTGGAGCAAACTGGAGTGGTACCTGTCAGGCAGAAAATGCCCTGGCTCCTTAAAGTCCTCATCCTCCACCCTCACCCGGACTGCCAGAGGCATAGAGGACAAGTGTCAACGGCTATCAGAAACTCAGATGCAGACCTGAAGCACTGAATAAAAAGATGGAGAGGAGGCATCTTATCAGAAGCACCTCAGAGAGTTACGTAAATTATACACTTGCTCCCAGATGACCATTCCCTGGTTGAGGATTCTTTTCCTGAGGAGTGGAAGAGATGTACTGAGGATGAAAAAGTTGGAGACACTTGGCTGTGGATCCGAGACCTGTTTCCCCCAGCCCCCGGGCCCTGTGCTTGCTAAGAAGAGCTTGAAGTTTTTGTTTCTGTTTTTGTTTTATTTTAAGATATTCAGGGTTGACTGTGTTTTCATCAAAACAGTCTACTTTCATTTTTTAATTTGGTAACACAGATGAATTGTAACAAAAATTTTCATTCCATGGCTTTAGATTCTTTAGATGTCCATGCATTGGATCTGTTCGTTCTCCTGACCGACAATCTATGTGAAATCCGAACCACAGCCATACGGCTGAGACGTGACCCTGTCCCAGAAATGCCAATGCCGGGTGGAAATTCAGTCTCCTGATTATTCCATCTGCACAAAAATAAGCAATGGTAGTGGTGGTTTCTTTGATTTTATCCCTGAATTTTGTTCTTCTTGCATTCGTATGTGACGCCCACACAGACATAATTCCTGCCAAATCAGTTCGGTGCAAGTAACTACCAGGGTTTATATAGAGCAATTTGCAGAATTAATTTCTTATATTCATTCATTTTCCTGGGAATGGTGATGACCAAGCTGTCTAACAGTGGGCAGTAGAGTGTGGGGGTTAAAGGTCTAAAGCCAGTGGGACCAATAGAAATATAATATGAGCCAATTTATATAATTTTAAACTGTCTAGTAGCCATATTAAAGGTGAAATTAATTTTAATAATACACTTCAGAAAACCCAATGTAGCCAAAAGATTATAATGTCAACATGTAATCAAAATTAAAATTATAAATACTTCACATTCTGCTTTTCACACCAAGCCTTCAGAATCCAGTGTGTATATATTACACTTTGAGCACATCTCAGTTCAGCCTTGACACACGGAAACAGCCACTTGTGGCTAGTGGCTACCACTTGGAGAGCGCTGTCCTCAGCTTTGACATTAAGTCACCCAAATTCAAGTCAAGGGTTAATTCTGGCACATGGGAGGAGTGACTTTGCATAGACTACCTTCTCAGACTCAGTTTCCTCATGTAGAAAATGGTAGTAACAGTACTTGGCAGGTAGTTGTGAGGTTTATATAAAATTGTCTATCCAAAGAACTCAGCAAGCGGTACGTGGTGAAGAACTCTGTAAAAGTCAGCTATTGTGATGTAAATGGATATTATTATTGTAGATTTTACAATAGGAGAAGCTGAGAGTCTAACAGACATCTACAGATCTATCAAAAGAAAAGAAAAGAAAAGAAAAGAAAAGAAAAGAAAAGAAAAGAAAAGAAAAGAAAAGAAAAGAAAAGAACTCCTGATTTTATTACCATGAAAACAGAACAGTAAAACAGAGGACAGTAAGGAAAGAAAATCAGCTTCTCAAGTTATAATTTTTCTACAGTCTCCCAGCTATTCTGGGCATCCAGAATGTTTTGTTTTATCTTCGGGTTTTTGTTTGTTTGTTTTTTTGTTTGTTTGTTTGTTTTTAATGAAGATAGTTTCTGTAAAGGTTTGCTTTACCAGCTTGCTGAAAATCCCCATGCTAGTGACCACATGTCCCCCAGCCTCATGCTGTCTGGGTCCTTGTTATCTTCCTGGATAGTCTTTCTGTGATTAACAAACCAACTTTCCAGACCTGGGGGATTTGGATCCACCTGACGCTCTACTGGGACTTTTTCTCTCCACCAAGGAAAGAGCTGCTGCCCTCTTCTGTAAAGTACTGTCCCCTTTGTTTCATTTTGCTGTCACTTCCACTTAACCAGAGTCACTAAGAAATGAAGATTTAATACGGTGTCAACATAGCATCAACAGGCAGTTCTTTGATGCCTCTTGTGGTTCTTTGACCTGTGAGCAAACAGCAATGACAGGCAGCTGAAATCGTCCTCATTAAAAAAAAATAATAATAATAATATGTTTAATTACACTCAGAGAAAGTAAGACAAGCATGAAGTTTCAATCTTCTTAGATGGTCTCGTGGATTAAAATTAGGCATATACTTTTGCATAACAAAAGTAATGTTGTGAGAGGAAGCAGTTGGAGTATGTGAGAAATGATTGCATCTGTACGAGCTGTCTTGGGGCAGTCCTTACTGGATTGAGCTCAGCCTACACATTACACCACTGAAGCATTCTGCATTTTTTGGCAGTGCAAGAGAATTTAAATTTTATGCACAGTCTGGTATTGATGTGTAGTTTGCAGGTAGGTTTGGGCATAAAGCTGAGAATAGGCCTTTAGTGTAATTTTTTAGGTTTGTTTCATTTGTTTTGGGGGGTTTTTCATTTTGTGTCTGTGTGTGTGTGTGTGTGTGTGTTTTGAGGGAGAGGAAAGTGGTAGATAAAAGGAAAAGCTGAAAAAAAATTTAGGCAAACAAACAAAAACTGGACTTGCTTTTTTACCCTGAAAGAGGTAAAAAAGAATTTTTTTTTTTAGAAAGAGGGTCTAGTATCATTCAAAGATGTCTGTGGTTATCCAGGTGAAGCACAAAGTACTTCCCTTGTGCATCTCTCATTGAAGTTGTTCGCATCCTGGGGCAATAAGGTCAAGAGAGGGAAAGGATTCTCAAGCAAAATAACTTCTTTTTTCTAAGCAGTCGTTGAGAAACCAGAGCCATGCTTGGAGATTTAACAAGCGTGGGACATAAGATAGTGGTTCACTCAAAACGCTTCATAGACTAAGAGGAAAAAAAATCCGCCACAGTTTGCTCGGACATGCGTTGTAGCACCAAGGTAACATTAATTTAGCAAATTATCATGAATACAGATTAGCTCCTCCGCCCCTGTAAAATCCCTCACCGGAATGTAGAGGTGGGAGGGGACAGGCAACCCGGTAGGGTCCTGTGTAACTAGCTCCCCTAGCTCATTTTGGTGAGGTTTAGAATCTGTCTTTCTCACAGTGTTCTTCCTTTGTTGCAGTTCACTTATGAACAAATTGGAGCATGTATTAATGAACGTAGAATCTACAGATCTAACCAAACAATGACAGTCACACCTTTCTGTTGGCAGTTCATGGATGGCTTCCTAGGATTTTAACTGAGCCACAACATCCCGCGCCGTCTCCTACATAAGACGTGCATATGCCTCAAAGCTACTATGTGATCTGTTAACTTGTTCAAACCTCTCTATGGTGAAAATATAGCTACAGAGAAACCAGAAATAATATAAATACCACTAAGTCACCATACTAAAGTTTGTAATTACATTTCTCCCTGAAGATTCTGCAGTAACTACAAAATATGCATGTTCCCGTTTCCCGAAACAGCAATGCTGGTTTTAATTTATTCTAAATTCTTCACGAACATATTTAAAGGTTTTGAGGAAATGCAGATTGTTAGTAATGATGCAAGGGGATTTTTGTGCCATCAGCATTGTCCCAATTTGCCAACGAACTGCTAAAAATATTCTCAGGTACCAAATGAAGGCATTGCAAAAAAGGCGCGCACGTCACCAGGGGCGGGACGTTGCTTCCTGCCCTGACCCTCCCTTCAAGAGTTTAAGATTAGTTTAAAGTTCAAAAGGGACAGTATCAGCCCCTTCCCATCCCCTGGAGGAGAGTGTGGGACACTGTGGTGTTGTGTTGCTTTCCCACATGGAGAACCTTTTGCTCCAAGCTGCAAAGGTCACCAAATCAAAGAAGCACACAGAGCTGTAAGTCAGGAGGGAGCTAAACAGTAAAGCAGGAAAAGGGGTCTAGACTGGTTGACAGGCCATGAGAGAGACCAGCAGTGTATCAAAGTTAGTGTGTGCAGCAAGGCGTAGACAGGAGGGCTCAGAATGCAGGAGCAGGGAGGAAGAGAAAGAAAATGAAGCCAGTGGTAATCCTGGGCAAGAGGCCAGTATATCCGTTAGGGCTATGTGAGGCTGCAAGCAATAGAAAACCCAACCACAGGTGCACACGCAAGGAGAGGATGATCTTCTCACATCCCAAGGTCAGGGGTAAACAGTTCCTGATGTTAGTTCATGGTCTTGGGTCAAGGCAGATAGCCCTGCGGTTCTCTCCACCTCTGTCTCACAGTCGGATTCCAACCATCAGCTCCCACTCTGTGCGGAAGAGCCAGGTGTGGCCCCACATCAGGACTTCTGCTCTGTCTCGTTGGCCGTGACTGTGTCCTGTGCCCCCCCTTTTACTGAGGGAAGGCTGGGTACGGGCTGCAGCACTGTTGCTGTACCCTTTTGCTGCCTTTTCTTTGCCCATGGTGGCAGTTGTGTTTATACGGCTGGACAAATTGGTGGCGTAGCAGTCGTTCGGGTATCCCGAGTCATTTCTCTTACTATCACATTATTGTGTCCTCGCCAAATTTCAGATCTGAGTTTGATGCTGTAACCCCAGAGCCCATTATTAAGGACAAATGAAAAGTTGGGAAAACTTTGTAGACATTAAAATAATAAATTTTAATAAGTAATTAATTTAATAAAATTATTAAAATTATAATTTCAGTTAAGTTGGGAGAATATCTGGGGAAAAATAGGTTATTAACATATGTTATATATATTACGTATATTATATATGTTACATATATTATTGTGTTATAGATATCCTTCCTGTTAATTAGCATGTTGATATAATAACATATCAGTTATATAGTATACATGTTATATAGTAATATAATATGATATTAATTCATAGTTAATATGTATATATTATTAACATATTTATCCCCTGGATATTCTCCTAGACCAGGTATTTAGAACTCACTGAAATAAAAATAGTTTTAATCTCTCCCAATTTCCCCTGACTTCTCATTTGTTCTAAATAATAGGCTTTGGGTTATTTTTTTTTTTTATTTAAAAACAATTTTTTTTTAATCTTTATTATTTATTTTTGAGAGAGAGAGAGAATGAGCAGGGGAGAGGCAGAGAGAGAGGGAGACACAGAATCCGAAGCAGCTCCAGGCTCTGAGCTGGCAGCACAGAACCCAATGTGGGGCTTGAACCCACGAACCGTGAGATCATGACCTGAGCCTAAGTCGGACGCTTAACCGACTGAGCCACCCAGGCACCCTGGCATTGGGTTATTTTTAAAGTGTGGGGAGTCAAGGAGGATTCAGTGTAGGAACACAAAAAGGTAGTTCAGAAAGGGACATGACGCAAATAATAGCACAAAATGCACCTTGCTGGTCAGAGACTTGTGTCCATACATACACACGTATCTCTTCACCAGAAACAGTTCTTTTCTCATGCTGCTTCTTCGGAGGACCCATCAGACTTTATCTTCTCATGGAAATATGTTACTTCACCCAGTTGTCTCTTGCTCTCTCTCTGTCTCTCTCTGCCTTCTTTCCCTAAAAGGTAGAATTAAGAAACTCCTGTTATTGCCAAGAGGGTAAGAAGGAGAAAATACTGTAAGACCAACAAGATGACCCATCTCCAAATATAACAGAGCGCCCTGGTTGCAACTTGACATTTTGAGATTGATTCGGGTGGGGGAAGGGAGAGTGATATTAAGTGAGGATTTTGTTCGAAATTCTGTAAATGTCGCTTGAATTTTGCCAGCTGTCAAAATCTCCTCTGTTAGTAAGACCAAAAAGATTTGTCTTTATAAAACTTGACATTCTCATTGTATCTTAACACCTGAAACATTTTACAATTTTATGTAGGTGATGTGTGTGCGTTTAATAATGTAGACAATTTTGTACACGTATGTAAAATAATATCAATTATTTAAATGCACACATTAAATACCTAAGAAACGTCTCAGACATCTAACTCCAGGAATATTTAGAAATATGGTTTAAATGCAGCCCTGGGGGCGCCTGGGTGGCTCAGTCAGTTGGATGTCTGACTTCGGCTCAGGTCATGATCTCACGGTCCGTGAGTTCGAGCCCCGCGTCAGGCTCTGTGCTGACAGCTCAGAGCCTGGAGCCTGTTTCGGATTCTGTGTCTCCCTCTCTCTGACCCTCCCCCGTTCATGCTCTGTCTCTCTCTGTCTCAAAAATAAATAAACGTTAAAAAAAAATTAAAAAAAAAATAAATGCAGCCCTGATTTGGCGTGCCTGGGTGGCTCAGTGGGTTAAGCGTCTTCGGCTCAGGTCATGATCTCGTGGTTCGTGGGTTCGAGCCCCGTGTCAGGCTCTGTGTTGACAGCTCAGAGACTGGAGCCTGCTTCAAATTCTGTCTCCCTCTCCCTCTAACCCTCCACCACTCACACTCTCTCTCCCTCTCAAAAATAAACATTAAAAAAAAATTAAAAAGTAAATAAATGTATTTGAATCTGGCGGTGCACCTCTAAATTAATGTTAGTGTATACCTGTTAGTATAGCTGTATCTTAAGAGAAACCAGTACTTTGTGACAGCATGCATTTGTCCATATAGCTATAAACACAAGGGTTTTAGTCATAAAAACTGTTCTCAGGCTTTCTGCAGCTTTGTTTAAAAGATTTGTTTCTCTTTGTCTCTTGTTGTCGTCACCGAGTTGCTCCACAGAGCCCTCTTTGATCCTCGTGTGTGGGGTTTCTTATTTTAAAAACTTTAATGTGATGTGCCCATCAGTGGCAATATTAAATGTGATGGGTAGAATTGTAAAGAGGCTCCCCTCCAAGATTCTGTGCCCTAGTAATCGCATCCAACGCGCACCTGGCTACTGCTATAGAGCTACAGCCTTGCAGTAGGAAGAAGGTGCCGAATTTTTCAGATGAGCCCCATCTATCTCTTGAGCCCTTTAAAGCGCAGACAAGTCTCCACCGGGAGCTGGAGTGATGTGGCAGAGGAGGAAAGCAGAGGGGAGGTTGGGACAGAATGGGAGGTCAGGGCCAACAGGAGCACCAGACACATTCAAGAAGCCATGACAGGCTTTGAAGGGGACCCTCGCTAGGATCCAGGTGATCCCAGAAGCTGAGAACTACTCCCAGAGGACAGCACAAGGAAACAGACACCTCAGTCCGGAAACGGAATGGAAATCTGCCTACACCTGGAGTGAGCTTGAAGGTGGATCCCAACCCAGAGCCTCCAAACAGAAATGCAGGACTTGGAGTGTGGTTTGGGGACTCCAAGCAGAGAAGCAGCCCAGCCACGCTGCAGCCAGACTTCAGACCCACAAAAACTGAGATATAAATGGGTGTGGTGGTGATTTGTTATAGCAGGAAGAGAAAACTAATAACCGTAAGACAGAAGTAAGTTTCAGCGTCACATTTGCCTTGCACATGAGCACACAGGCTTTCATTATTTCTATGCCTTCAATTACATTGACCATGTTTCCATCACAACTCTATTGACAGTCCTAATTAAATAGATTTTATGTACTCAGTTATTCACTGGGCTTCTTTGACTTGTAAAAGCAGTCAAAAATCACTGCAGCAACTGATATTTGGATTGTTTTAGCCATGAAAACATGGCTTTAAACTTCTGTTTTAGTGTATCAGTAGTTCAAAGTGGTAAATCAGATTTTCATTCCACCCCTTCAACACAGCAGAGGCTGCCCTTTATAATTGGAGTAAAATCTAGACTCAGTCTAGAAGACCCCATGTTTGACCTCTACATCTTTGGTGACACCCTGTGACTCCCCACTCTGCTGTCACAGCCACCAGCCATGTGGGCCTCCTGTCCAACACAGGCACCTTGGGTTGACGTTGGGTGACTGCGTGGCTCCGAGCGCTGGAATCATCTTTTCCCGCAACATTTTGCTGAGCTGGTAGCCTTTCTCCAGATCTGTGCCCAGCCTTCCCTGGACCACCCCAACTGGGACAAGCTATCACCAGCTTTCAGTATTCCTGCTCTTCATTTTGTTTCTTATGGCACCTACTATCAAGTGGAAGGAAGCTATGTGTTGTTCTGCATGTTTATTTCTTCTCTTGTTCACTGCTCTATCCCTATCTGGTGCCTGGCAATGCAGTTTCTGTGTATAAAATCCTTAATTACATATTGATTAATTAATATATGCATTTAAGAACATATATTTTGAATAACAAATGATTGAGGTGATCCGTCAACAAGGAGTCGTTAAATACCTACTCTACTGTCTAGTTTGCCTACTATTTTTAGAATTGTATGCGTGTGTTTTGGCAGTGCTGAAATTAAAAAGGATCTCACCCAAGGGAAGTGACAATGCAAGTATAGAGCTAAGCTCTCCAGCATCTCTGTGCACAGGCTTTGCCTCTTGAGAAGGAACCCCTCCCCCACTGCAAATGGGCTCCTCAGTCAGTGATGGGGCAAGCGGCTTCAAGCCTGCTCCCTTCTTTGCCACATACAGTCGTGTTTGTAATTATTCCTTAGGGTTGCTAGAATGAGTACTGAAATAACTAAGTTTAAGTCCTTAGCATAGTGCTTGGCAGGTAATGAAAGTCACTATTCTCTAGTAATATGAATAATAATGATGGTAATTTAGAATAATCTTGCATTATGAGTCACTGACTTATTTAAAAAACTTTTCTTTTTCTTATTTTGTGGAATCAAATAATGCCCTTAAAAAATATATCAGTGAGGGGCGCCTGGGTGGTTCAGTTGGTTGGGCGACCAACTTCAACTCAGGTCATGATCTCGCAGTTTGTGAGTTCAAGCCCCGCGTTGGGCTCTGTGCTGATGTCTCAGAGCCTGGAGCCTGCTTCAGATTCTGTGTCTCCCCCTCTCTCTGCCCCTCCCCTGCTCACGCTCTGTGTCACTCTGTCTCTCAATAATAAATAAACGTTAAAAAAAATTTTTAAAAAATATATCAGTGACTTTTCCCTTTAAACATATGAGGGACAATCCCTTATTTCTAATTATTTAAAACAAGTTGGTTGTTTTTGAAGCTGTATTTTTCTTGTTTATTTATTTTGAGAGAGAGAGAGAGAGAGAACACATTGGGGAGGGGCAGAGAAAGAGGGAGAGAGAGAATCCTAACCAGGCTTTGTGCTGTCAGCCCAGAGCCCAACACGGGACTTGAACCCACAAACCATGAGATCATGACCTGAACTAAAATGAAGATGCTTAACCACCTGAGCCACCAAGGCTCCCTTTGAAGCTGTTTTAAAAGCATCATCGTTTTGCATATTTGGGGGCCTCCATGGCAGTGGAGGGCTTGTGATAGCAGGAGAACTCTTAGCGTGGGTTCAAGCAGCTCAGACTTCTCCCCAGAGCCCACACCCCCTAAACCTGCTTTTGAAGAGATCCCTCCCTGTGGAGTAAAGCTAACAGAGCCTTCACTTTCACTTGCAGTGTTTTCTCGGTTTGTGTGTGTGTGTGTGTGTGTGTGTGTGTGTGTGTGTGTGTGTGTGTAACCTGACAAAGTATACTTTTTTAAAGGCAAATTCAATATATCTAAAACCTCAGGCCTCACTCAACTTTGCCAACTGGTCCAAATCCTTCCTCCTGCTTGCTTTCTAGTTTATTTAATTTTATCAGAGAAACACTTGTTTGTACTTTGAAGTGTTAAATAGCCCCAGCTACTCACTTCCCTTATTCTTATAGAATCAATTTTATCAAGTATTTACTAAGATAACATTGATTCAAAAACCATTATCAGGGCACCTGAGTGCCTCCCTCAGTCAGTTGAGCATCCAACTCTTGGTTTCGGCCCAGGTCACAATCCCAGGGTCGTGGGATCGAGCCCTGTGTCAGGCTCCGAGCTGAGCATGGAACCTGCTTGGGATTCTCTCTCTCTCTCTTCCTCTGCCCCCTCTTCCCTGCTCTCACTCTCTCTCTCTCTCTCTCTCTCAAGTTAAAAAGTATGTATCTCGTGGCTAATTGACAGTGTTTTCTATTTTCTCTTGGTGAATAAAATGATAATTTTTAATTTTTTTTTTTAATTTCAGGGGGTTGAGGGTTGCACTGGATATAGATGCCATAGTCTACCACCCAGGCAAGAGAAAGGGGATGAGGTGTTACCACTGGACTCATTCCTGAAATTTCCCTGATTTTGGTATAGCCTCTCACCGCCTGCTGAGCTCTGCCAGGTGGGCGGAGTCCTGATACCCTCTGCATTGACTTCTTTGTAACATAAACCTGTCTTCAGCCTTTCTGTAGCCTGGCTTCCTAGGGCAGGGGCTGGGATCCTATGATCTACTTGCTCATAATATTTGATTTCCAAGCCATTGTTCTCATTTTGCCCTTCCTTTGCTCTGAGTTTCCCGGGTGCCTGGTGTTTCAGATCCCAAGAACTTGCTGAGCTCCTGCAGCATGGACAGGCTTGTCCTCATGGACTTTCCGCAGCCACGTTTCAGCTCTCTGCTCTGCTGCGCACTGGCCAGTGTTCTGTCTGCATTCCGCACCTGCCTGACGTCTCGCCCATGATCTTGCCTCCTCTCTCAGACTCTTCGTGGTTGCAGGTTTCTTCCCTTTCTGTTTCTTCAGTGTCACTTTAGTGAGGCCTGCAGAGGTTGGACATTTAGACACATTTGTCCCATCTGCCCTGCAGAACTGAAAAGCCTTGCTCTTCTCTGGTGACTGTCACCACCATCCACCGCTGGTCAACATGCAAACCCTGACGTGACCCCAGACTCTCTCTCACCACATCTAGTCACCACGTCTCGTCAATGCCACCTACTAATTAGTGCTTAATGTGTGTCTCCCATCCATTCGCAGAATGTGGAGCAGCTTGGGAACCCAACTCCAGGCGGCGGCCTGTTTTTCAGGCGGATCCTACAGTCATGACTCTAAAACAGGAATTTGTGTCACTCTCTTTAAAACAAACTTAGTTTCCCCAAGCCTTCAGGATAAAATTCAAGTTCCGTATCATGAATAGAAGGCACTTTGTTAGGTACGAGACCTTTTGTACAATTTTGTACGAGACCTATGTACGATTTCTTCTTGCCTCCATCATCTCCTCCACTGCCACACAAGGTTCATCAGAGAGCTTCCTCGGGTGGGTTCTTGGCTCAGGGCCTTTGCACATGTGTCTGCACCTGCCGGAAAATTCCCCCTTTACTTCTCTGCCTGATCTCATAGGACCTTTTCCCTCTACCACATCACCCACCAAAAGACTATCATTTCTGTTTGGCATTATTCCCTAGAGAGGCTACTCCCTTGCCCCCATTCACTACTGCCTCAAAAATCTTTCTGCCATGGCTACTACTAATACAGACTGTATATGTGTTCTATTTATAAATGTATGCATATATGCATGAATATGCATATATTTATAATACGTATATATTTGTGATAATATAAAATATATATTATATCAATACCAATATCTACATATTACAAATATATACATATATACACATATATAACATATGCACACACACACATATATATATGCACACACATATATATATATATATATACACACATATATATATACATATATAACATATGTACACACACACACGCACATACATAAATACGTTCTTCTTTCCACAGAAGAAAATGAACTGTGGAATTTTAATGCTTTTTTATACAGATGTTTAATAATCTAATGTGAAATTCTCACCTTTAAAGAGGTGAATGGTACACTAATTTCCCTCTTGTAGCTCTATCTGAAAATCTACTTCACAGAAATAGTGAGGTGAGAATACAGAAGTAGTTGATTTTTTTTTTAAGTACCCACCAGTCCCAACACGGGGCTTGAATTCACGATCCCAAGATCAAGAGTCACGCATCCCACCAAGTGAGGCAGCCAGGCTCCTCAGAAGTAGTTGCTTCTGAGGAACTCAAATATGTGACTCTAGAATGTAGAATAAGGGCACATGAAGTCTTAGGTTTATTCTAACTTAATTGTGTCTTGATCCAAGAGGAAGAAATCTAGTCTGAAAGTACTGGTTTCAATGTCATGTAAGTCCCATTCGAGTGCCTCTACTTCACGTGTTCAGATACGGCCCGGCACTGGGTGGGCAGAAGCACATCTAATCCCTGTAAAACAGGACCAGGGCTGTGGGTGGGGTGGGTGTGAGCAGCTACAATACAGGTTCTTCCTCCAGTGGAATAAACTCCATCTGACTTCGATTCTGTCCACCCATTGGCCCCAAAGATGGGTATTGTCCTGGGGAGATGTTATTGGAACAAATAGGAGGCTGAATTGCTATTGAGTCCCCACCCTTACTGCTTTGCTGGAGTCTTTCTATTTGTGTTACATAAATATTGCCTTTTCCTCAATGCAGCTTTATAAACTCTACTTTGAAAACCAGCTTGGGGCGCCTGGGTGGCTCAGTTGGTTAAGGGTCCAACTCTTGGTCTCAGCTCAGGTCATGATCTCACAGTTCGTGAGTTCGAGCCCCACATCGAGCTCTGTGCTGACAGTGTGGAGCCTGACTACAATTCTCTCTCTCTCTCTCTCTCTCTCTCTCTCTGCCTCTCCCCTGCTCATTCACTCTCTCTCTCAAAATAAATAAAGAAAGTTAAGAAAAATTAAAAAATAAAACCTGTTCAAGCTGAAAGCTCAACGTATATCTGACAAATTGGTCTTGGTTGTCTTCGTTTTGAAAGCTTTTTTAATTCAGAAGAACTTACAGAGTTTTAAGTGTTGGGCCTCTTGTTGAGTTTCAGCACTCTATGGGGAAAAAAAAAGTGATCTCTGTGTAATGTTAATGTAGCTTTGTCTATTGGTGTAAAAGCCTCCTATTCTGCCTCCCTGTCTTACTATGGCTTGCTGCTCAGTGGCTTATTCATCTTTAAAGGCCCAGGTCAACTTTGGTGTCCTTCACAAGAGCTCACTGCTAAAAATCATGTCATTCCACATTAGTTCCTACAGAAATTCCATCTGCTACCTCCCCAAATCCCAGCAAAATAATGCTGAAGGAATAAAAAGAGTGTGTATCCACAAGAATAAAGAGTCTGGAAAAGGAGAAGAGTCAGATGAGAAACGTCAACAATTTCAAAACACAGAGGGAAGAGAGTGAAATACAAGTCTGTCGATGAGATACCAAGGAAAGATGAGCAATTTAGCCCTGATAAGCACCCTTATAAAGGTGGTCTACCCCTTCATATTCTGATTCTCGTTTTCCTCACTTCTAAACTAAGGATGAGTTGGTCTACTTGGTCTACCTTGAATGTTTCTTGCGCAGATCAAGTGGAGTAATGTGTGTAAAGAGCTTTGAAAACTGTGTAGACCTTTATAAACGAAAGTCATTATTCATGTCCTTATCATTCTGCCTTTTATTATATTTCTTTGTTTACATAGTTCCTCAATTAAGCTATGGGCTCTTGACAGGCAAGGATTATATCTTGTTTATATTTTCTAGAGTCCCTAGGATGTTGAACATCATAGGCATAAAATGTGGATGTAAGTGTTAAATGAAAGAAATAGAAATTATGCTAAATGTGTAAACCTGTACAAAAAGAAATCCGGTCTTTTGAGCAATAACTTGGTGCTGGAGATAGTTGATTATTTACCATCCAGAAATCCACAGAAAGCAAAGCTCTTAGCAATTCTCGCCCTGACATTTCTGTCTCACTCTCTAATATCCCATAAGGGACTACTCAATGTTAACATTTTCTATAGGAATATGACATGTCTAACAGGGCTGAGTGGCAAACGGAAGTTAAGTCCAAATGAATGAAAACTTTTATATGCTCAGTAAATCATACTGATCTTCAGTGATAAGCATCATGGAAGGCAAGGCTATATTGAGTTTCACTTGCACCCAGATTTATTCTAGCAAATTAGTTGTATGGGAAGTCTTTCTATAGCTTGAGCACTTGGTGTAAAAATCCACTATGTTAATACTTAGTAAATAACATGAATTCTAATTGTGTCTGGACAGTTACTTTGGAAGATAGATGATAGATACATACATACATACATACATACATACCTCTCCCTCAAAAACACTTAGATCAAAATATGATGACTGGATAACAGATTTAGTCAGCCTATGAGGAATAGAAAGTACTGTAAATTATTTAACTTTATATTGGATTAGCTTCTTTCAATATTTATATAACATTATAAACACCCTATTAGAAAATCAAAGGCTTTAGTTTTGTCAAATACGTCATGTTTAAATAATGACTTTAAAAGCCATTATGCCTTTTGTTTCTGTTCCACTTTTGTTCCTTAAGCTAAAAAGAAAAACAGAGGTATTCAATACAAAATCAAATGGCAAATACTTAAGAATGTGATATTGAGTAATTTTAACTAATGATTTAGGCAAGATTCATATAGTATAGGAAGATGTTGTAAATTGCCAGTGAGGAATTCTTGTTAAGAAATACACTAGTGAGTTATGAATGAGTGAGTGATGCCCACGGATTAATGCAATTCATTTCTTAATAGGGGTCTGATTTGTTGTTGTTGTTGTTGTTTATCTAGAGATTGGGGAATCGTGGTTCTAAATTATTTTCTAATTTTTTGTCCTACCTGTAATATTATGACTTAGCTGTTTTACCAATGTATACTGAGAAGAGGGAGTGAGAGAGGAGAGGAAAGGGGAAAGAAGGAAGGAAAGATTGTGGTCTCCCTTGTTAGAAGAACTTGGTCATTCATTTACTTTTGAAAATACATTAGCTTCTTCAGGGATGTAGATTATAACTTACTAAGTTATAGCCTCTCATATACTCTTTAACTGTTGGCTTCTAGTGAGTAGTTCAGTATCAAAACCTTGTACACTAATGGATAACCAACAAATTCTGATATTAAAAATAATATACTTTCAATCATTATCATTAAAATACTTCCTTTATCATCTTATAACACAAAAAGTTAATAGAGGATCATAGGATCTGGATTAGCTAGTATGTATGTGTGTCAATATTATCTTTACTGTAATAGTTTGGTGTGATTTGTTCTTGTTCACATGACCCATGAACCTTAGTACCATATTGGAGATAAATACTGGACATTTATATTTGTTCTATAGCAAATTTACCTGTTCTTGTTAAGGTTAAGACCTTCATCCCCATTGGGTTCTCTTCTTTTTTTTTGTTGATTTATGGAAACCCTTTATATACTTAGGATAGAAAGGCTTTGTATATCAAATATTTGAAAAAATGTATTTACCTTTTTCTTTTTAATATGGTTAACTTGGTCAATGCTCTCTTTCTTTTATATAGAACTTTTAAACTTTTATAAAGACAAATTCTTATCTTTTTCCTTTGGATTCATTTTGCAAGGTTTCTAAAATAATGCTATTGAGATCTGATAAGAGTTATAGTACAAGTAAAGCATATTTTCCAGAAGAGTCAACTCCTTACAGAATTGCATTTCAGTTCAGAAATGTGGTATGTGATTCTACCTGTCATCTTTGGCTGTTTAGTAAAGTTCTGTGTGTTATTCTTGCTGTTGTCATCGTTGTGTTTAACATGTGCATATATACTGTTAAAGTTTTTCCTGGGCATTTTTAGTTTTTATTGCCAGTGTGAATTCATGTTTTTCATCATATTCTCCATCTGTTTTTTGTTTGCCTATAATGCTGTGATTTTTCCTGTATTGAATTTGAACACAGTCAGCTCCTTCATTCATCTCTCCTAGTTCACTGAGGTTTCAGACAATAGAAATATTAGTGTGTACGCAAAGAACAAAGGACTTACCTACCATAGACTTGAAAAATGTTACATTTACTGTGCCACCCCCAGTGTTTTCCTTTTTGCCAGAGATTTGCGTGTCTAGACAGGACAGGAGGGCAGGAGAGGGGTCGGGGGGACAGGAACACCCAGCTCTATTGGACAACTCCACAGGAACTGGAATGGCCTTCTTTAACACTGGAGGGAGGGATAGTAAACATAGCTCATTTACAGAAATGTCCCTAGTTCTGTTATTGAAAGTAATATATGTTAGGTTGGTCTAAAACAAGGTTTTTCAGTGTAAATTGTTTCAAGTTTTCGATCTTCAAGTTTCAAGATTTCCCCCCCAGAATTCAAGAATGTATCCTGTGTCTTCACATAGAAACCAGAATGATCTTTATAATACCAGAATCGCTTCTCATCACTTTAGTATTTTCTGTTTTTTAAAATTATGATTATTACTTGCTTGTTTATTCTCTGTCCCCTCCTCTCCCTAGACTATAAGCTTGACAAGCTTGTTTCATTTATCACTCTGCCCCCAGCACTGAAAACAGTTATGCATGCATTTGCCTCTAATACGCACTTGTTGAATATCACTTTCCCTGGCCAGATGTTGTTGATCAAAGAGTTCCCCTTCCAGATTTAACATAGTTGTGATGCTCTATGTGAGGAGCCATTTACCACTCAGTTGGTTGATGGACTTCATGAATCTTCTATAAGGTATCTTAAGCCTTATGTATACTAACATCCTAGGTAGTAAAGTCATATAAAAGACACTTCTTACTTCTTGAGCTAACATTTTTTTAAAAGTACGTGGTACAGAAGGACACATGTAGCAGACAAGAATATTTCTTCCTTTGCACACATATATTTGGAAAATATGCCTTTTCTTGGGTAAAGAGACTAAATGTGGTTAGTATTGGAGACATGACATCAATCTACATTAACATGAGCTTGCCAGTTGAACAGAATGATAGTTATCTACAGCATATTTCATAGGAAGTGTTTCACAGGAAGTGTATTAATTGATTAGTATTGTCTGTGTTGATTAGTACACCAGTTGAACAGAATGATAGTTATCTACAGCATATTTCATAGGAAGTGTTTCACAGGAAGTGTATTAATTGATTAGTATTGTCTGTGTTGATTAGTACACCAGAGAAGACCCACCTAGGGGGAAGAAACTGCCTAAATTATCTCTGTGTCTACGTGATCTAGTACTTGGCACAAAGCATGATCAACAGACACTTGCAAAGGGAGTGACTCATTGAATCACTGAGTTAGAATGATCCCTGGCAAGCCTGGGTTTGGAGCAGGGGGAGCAGGTCAGGACAGATCAATGAGGACAGAAAGAAAAAAACGGTTCAGGAGAGGGTGATGCTCTATGGCATGTTCCCTAGCAGTGGAACAGCATATAGCTCTGGCTGATCAGAATGAGTGAGGGCAAGAAAAAGAGCAAAATGAGGGGCAAAGGAAAGAGGGAGAAAAAAGAATAACACTGAGGGCAGAAAGAAGATCGGGCTATTCAAAGCAAATTTGGGAGAACTTTCAAGAAATCAACCGAGCTTTTCTTTTTTTAATTTTTTTTTTACATTTATTTATTTCTGAGAGACAGAGAGAGACAGAGCACAAGCAGGGGAGGGGCAGAGAGAGAGGGAGACAGAATCTGAAGCAGACTCCAGGCTCTAATCTGTCAGCACAGAGCCCAATGCGGGGCTTGAACCCATGAGAACCGTGAGATCATGACCTGAGCTGAAGTTGGACGCTTAACCGACTGAGCCACCCAGGCGCCCCTCAATCAGAGCTTTTCTAAGAAAATGAACAATAAAGAAGAAGTTATGTCAAAACCAAACTCCTCATATGGTCAATTAAAAGTTAATGGTGTACATTTTAAAGAGGTTGTTGAAGGGAGGAGCATGGTGTGTTCTTTAATGAGGCATTTGGGCAAATTGCATCATTGGGTCTCACCTTTGATATTATGGATATGCATTAGTGGAAACATTTGAAAATATCCATGTTCTGTCTCTCTACCCATCAACATACCTTTGATATTATGGATATGCACTAGTGGAAACATTTGAAAATATCCATGTTCTGTCTCTCTACCCATCAACATGTCATTGTTTCTTTCCAAGAACAAATAAAAGTCCAAATTTCAAGAAAATACTATGAGCAAGTTGGAGGAATGACTGTGAAGGACAAATTAGAAATAGAAAGTTGGGTAGCTAGCACGGAATCATCATATTCTCCCACCTCCCCCTAAATACAGGTGAAACAAGTCGAGCTGATAGGATCATGGAAATTGCTACAGGTCAGGCTCTGGTTGAATTTAATGAATATTTACCTGGTGTAAAGGGAAGCCCAGTGCCTCCCTTGCTTTCAAATGACATGTCCAAGGTGCCCTCTCCCAAGTTTAGGACAGCTATGATTCCAATGAATGAAAGCAATCCTTCTGCCCTTGAATCACAGAACCCTAGAGAAAGTTTATTTTTATCTGAACAGTGTTCTTTGGGATAAATCACAAAGGCAGTCTGTCGATGAAGTTAAACGGCAATGGCGTGGTAAAAGAACAGGCTTCCCAGCTGCTTCTGTAGTCTGTGATTTGACCTCCTTCAACCCATCTCCCCCATCAAGGTGGCAATGACCTCGTGGAGTGACAAACAGAAGTTAGCATTGCACCAGGAGGATCTTAATCCCAGAAGACAGCCATTCTTGCCCATTGTATTAGCTCCCTATGGCTGCCAATACAGCTTACCACAAACTTGGATAACTTAACGAACTTATTGTTTCACAGTTCTGGAGGCTAAACATCTGAAATCAAGGTATCTACAGGGCCGTGCTCTCTCTGAAAACTCAGCAGTGGGGGATTTGGGGGTGGGGGAGTAGGGATCTGTTCCATGACTTTCCCTTAGTTTCTAGGATTCTAAGCAATTCTTGACATTCCTTGGCTTGTGGGTGTATCACTCCCATAGCTGGCCCTGCTATCACAGGGTATTTCCTGTTTGTTTCTCCGTGTCTCTTCTTAAAAGGTCGACAGTCACATTGGGTTAGGACCCACCCTAATGACCTCATGTGAACTGGAAACATCTGCAAAGACCCTGTTTCCAAGTAAGGTTGCATCCAGAGGTACACAGAGGTTAGGACTTGACAATGTCTTTTGAGAGGATACAATTCAGAGCCAACATTGTCACCCAACGGTCAAATGAAAAAGGATGCTTTGAAAGAGTGTGTTAAAAGAAGAGTGTACAGGGGCACCTGGGTGGCTCGGTCAGTTAAGTGTCAAACTTTGGCCCAGGTCATGATCTTGTGGTTTGTGGGTTCGATCCCTGCATTGGTATCTGTGCTGACAGCTCAGATCCTAGAGCCTGCTTCAGATTCTATGTGTCTGGCTCTCTCTGCCTCTCCCCCGCTCATGTTCTCTCTCTGTCTCTCAAAAATAAATAAACGTTAAAAAAAATTTTTTAATAAGAGGAGTGTACATCATTTGATAGCATATATTCTAAAATACCCTGTATCTTAGGCTTTGAAAAAAGAAAACTACATTTTGTGGAATGGGAGCCAAATGAGCTAATGAATTAGAGGAAAATAATCATATTTTACACAAGATTCATATGATGTAAAGATCCTAAGCACGTTTGTGTTTTGGGTTTTTACTCCATCCAGCCTCTCATTGCTTAAAAGAAAAAAAATTCTCAAAACTCCATGCCTAAATGAAATAAATTTTTAATGTGAATAAGTCCATATGTTAAGCAGACAGTTCACATTGATCTCTCCTTTTTCTCTCCATTCAGAGTTTGTATCTCTCCCTCATGATAGTATGTGTCTCTTAGTGTATAGCCTTATTAGAATTTAAAGTAAATAAATACAATTTTGTCCTGGAGACATCTGTTTCTATGGATATATGGCTTACAGGTTTATATCTAACTGTCATACACTTTGTCATTCACCCAAAGCACTAGGCATAGATCATGGACCAAAGACAAAACAAGTCACTCTGTTTATTTAAACAAACGTTTACTGAGCATTTACTATATGCCAGGCACTGTGGTAGGCCCTATAGATACTAAGACATTTAAGACAATATTTGTTTTTGTCAAGAGACTTACATTCTAGTAACTTATAGAGCAACGGTGATCAATGTGTTTTTCTATTTTGTTTGACTTTGTTTTGATTACTGACTCCATTGAGAACCTGATGGCAACTACAGAATTTCCCCTTTTGCACTAAGAAAAATGCATGCACAAAATTCTGCACCTGTTTAAGTAGATACGTGAGCTACTCCAATCATGTGTGTGTGTGTGTGTGTGTGTGTGTGTGTGTGTGTGTGTGTGTGTAAGTGTGTGTGTGTGTAGAGAGAGAGAGAGAGACCTTTTTCCAGGAATGTAGATAAATATTGTCTGACGGGAGAAGAGAAAGGCCCCCAGTTTTTTGACCTGTAGGTTTTTTGACCTGTAGAATGTAAGTGAAGGGTTCTGGAAGAGATAAGCCTTCAAATATCCCAGGAGCAGTTCACTATCTCTGATTTTCAAGGCATGTTTACCGTTCAGTCACCCTTCAATACTGGTTGCCAGTAACTGGGAAGAGATGTGAAATGTGAAAATATTCATGGAGCATGGTCTCCTCCCGAAAGAAATGCCTTCCGCTGCAATAACAGAAAACCTGACCAACCAAGACTGAAAATGTAAGGACACTGACTTTTCACTTCTAAGAAGGGCATAGGGGGCTAGGGGGAGGGTTCTCCACAGTTTCATCAAGGGTGGGAGCTCTTCCTGTCCTGCATGAGTTCTCTTCACTGAGGTCCCGGCTGTACAGCACAAGGCAACACCTCATCCCCTCTGAATCCAAGCAGGTAGAAGGTTTTGTTTGTCCTTTTGAATGTCTTTCTTGGGGTACCTGGATGGCTCAGTCCATTAAGCGTCTGACTTTAGTTTGGGTCATGATCTCACAGTTTGTGAGTTCTAGCCCCATGTCAGGCTCTTTGCTGACAGCTCAGAGCCTGGAGCCTGCTTTGGATTCTGTGTTTCCCCCTCTCTCTGTCCCTCCCCTGCTTATGCTCTGCCAATCTCTCTCTCTCTCTCTCTCTCTCTCTCTCTCTCTCTCTCTCTCAAAAATAATAAATAAATAAATGAAAAACAAAACAAAAAAAGAATGTCTCTCTTGCAACCAGGAAAGAAAATATTTCCCAGAAGCCCTCAAGAGCCCTCTTAGTTCTTTCCGCTGTCCAGGACTGGGTCACATGAATGCTCGCAAATGAGTCACAAAGATGGGAGAGGGATTCCTGTGACAAGTTGAGAGTAGTCAAAATAAAATCTTTAAGTCAAAGGGGTCTACCATCAGGAGATAAAAGGCTTTTAGCCTGGATCCTCAACCAAATTGTTAGTGGAGAAGAAAATAATCAGAAAATAGGGTCCGCAAAAATTTTCATGGTAGCATGAACATTGTACAATAAAAGGTTACTAGGTCTTAAATGATCAAGAAAATAATCTGGTACAACTTTTATTTGCAGACAAAAATTGTCCACACCCTCATGAAGATAAGAACCTCTAGGAAGGTGTTCGGCTGCCTTTTTGTGCCATGTGCTCTTTGTGGTTCCTGTGGTTGTTGCAGGAGCCTCTGGTAGATGAAAGGCAAGACAGGTGTGAGAGGAGACTTGAGTAGGAGAAAAATGCATGGAGCAAGAGAGAAAGAAAAACAGCAAACTAAGAGGAAAAGCTAGGTCAGAAAGAGAGAAATGTACCCACTGTAGTAGTACCTATTCTACCCTAAAGACTAGAATGCCGTTTAAACAGTTGCTTTTTCTATACAGTAGGAACTACTAAAGAGAAACATTGTCAGGATATGTGAATCTCTGACTTTCAGATGTCAACTTTTAGTGTTGAAACTTTTATTTCCAAAAATGTCTTTTTTACTTCCAACCATAGTAGTGCTTTTCGCTCTTCTTGTTCTGCCTTCTCCAGATCATTCTCTAGACAATACCACTGATGATGCTGTTCTGCCTCATGCCCAAATTGACTATGTCAAGAATGCGTTGAAGGGCAAGGATAGGTCATTGATCCTGCTGTGTGTAGCAAGCCTTGTCCAGATGGCAGTTCTAATGCTCTAGGGATATTTCATGGACTGGGGTCACCTGGGTCCCCTCTGATCCCAAGACTATACCTCTCTTGTCCTTCTCCGCAACCCTCTCAGCTGTCCCCTGCTACTGACCTACTCCATATGACAACATTAGTTGTAGGAACCTCTTGGAGCTCTGTTTCAATTGCAACTATATATGTGGATTCAGAGTTGTCATTGGAGTTAGAAGCAGCCTATGAAAGGAGTTCAAAACGTTTGTGCTTCCTCCACTTTCCCTCCATAGGGCAGATACCACCCAATTTTTGTGTTACAGATACCTAAAATGTCATATAGATCACCCTTCCTATTAAGAGATGAGTACTATTTTCCTACCCCTTGAATGCGGGCGGGCTCATGTCTGCTTTGACCAATGGAGTGCAGTGGAAGGAACATGATGCCAGACCTAGCTCTTAAAAGAACTGGAAGCTTCTGTCTCTGCCTTTGGGAGGAGTCCTAAACTGTCATGGTACAGAGCCAGATACCCTAAGGCCACCATATTGTAAGGAAATTGTGTGGCTCTGTGGAAACAGAGAGAAAGAATGAGAGAAAGAGGAGTACTTTCTGACACAATAGTAAACCAGACTGAACCCCATAAGCCTTTCCTTTCATATTTTTCTTGAGCTCACATGACAAAGTTCCTGTTTCCTGTGTGTATGAAAATTATACATCTCCCACGATGTTGCAACTTCCTTTGGAGTATCTTCAGTTTTGTGGTTTGTTGAATGTGAGAGATTACCAAGAACCTCTCTGTAAAGTTTTTAAATTTTTATTTGAAAACTGACAACATATTCTTTGGTGCTCATGTAATATATGGATGCAAGAATTTGTGCTGTTTTTTTCTGACACAGAATCAGAACATGGATATAATTATTTTGTCACTACTTTCTACCTAAAATTACAACATAGAGTCAACAATTATAAGGTAAATTTAGAGTTCTCACATCACTGTCCTTCTGAACAACACAAAGAATGTCTATTCAATGCACTAGTGTTTTTCATTCAATTATATGCTCATGTATAAATCACTTTGATCCATGTTCCTTTAGGCATCTCCTGAATTTTGACCATGTTTTCATTGTTTTTCCTCTCTGGAACTTATGATTTCATAATCCACTTATTTATTACCTTTATTTTTTTTTGTTTCCTATCATTAATTTTCCCTTTAATTTTCTTCTACATCTACTCACATTTCCAAAATATATATAAAAAGTTATTAATTCTTCAAGTTATTCAGTAGATTTAAAATCTTGTAACTTCCATGCAAAAATACCCATATATTTTAACTCTGTAAAGGTTATGCTGGAAATAACTGAATTGGTCAGGTTACAAATCAAATATGTGGCCATGTAATAAAAGCCCTGAGCATATAATAAATTCTAATAGACAATTTGACTGAATTCTAATAAAAATCTCAGAGAAAATATACTGTTGTCTTTTATGGGTATCTTGATATTGGAAAGAAATAAGGTGGAATTTTTTTGTTCCAAGGGAAGTGAAGAAGGGTGGCAGTTGGCTCTTCCTGAAGGGCTACCGTTCTCTGTGCCTGTGGGTCCCTATTGTGTCATCCCTGTATTGCCCCCATGATCTTCCCCTTTCTTTCTCTGCCTCTCTCTTCCCTCACCCCTCCCCTGATAAGACGGGGCTGGGACCAGAGTCTGGGAAGAGGAGGCAGGCTGAGTACATAAGCTTAGTGAACCCATTCCCATTGTTTTTTGCATCTTGAAAAGTTTTTAAATGGTCTGTAAATATATTGGGGATGAAATCCAGTGGCCAATCCATCTCTTCCATTTATTGGGCCTCTCAGCAGCACATTTGGCTTTATCACTCTACCCTTCAGACTCTCCCTCTTCGCTTGGCCACAAGTGGATGCTTCACAGACTTTTCCAACTTAGCATGTCCCAAGCAGAACTCATAATCCCCTCCCCCTGCTTTTCTCCAGCCTTCTTCCCTCAGTAAAAGGCATCACCCATCAGCCACCTGCTCAGGATAAAAATCACCTGGACTCTTCCCTTTCTTCTGCTGACCCCACAGTGTATGGTCTATCACGGAGTCCTCTTAACCTAACTTCCACCTCCCGAGACACCACCATCTCTCTCCTGACCTCTGTAGTACCTTCCTAACCGGTGCCCCTGCTTCTAGTCTTGCTCAAGTCTCTTCCAGAGTTCAGGTACTGGAGCTAGACAGGGTGAGTCTGAAGATCAGTCTCATCCCTTCTTGGTTGTATGACACTGGGCCAGTTTGCTCCCCTCTCCATCCCTCAGAATCCTCATCTGTGAAATGGGGATAATAACAATAGGACCTCCCTCAGTAAACACTTGATAGGTTGGCCATTCTTGTGAGTTTGTAATTATTTTGTACACAGTAAGGAGACAGAGCCCCTCTAAAATGAAAAGGATTATGAGAAATGTACTGTGGTTCTGTAAGGTGTTAACACTAGAGAAAGTTGGGTGACACGTACCTGAGAACTGTCTATACATTTTTGTAACTCTTCTGTAAGTATAAAATGATCTCAAAGAATATCCTGCATATCACAATCTCAAAACATTACCTCAAGGTAAAGGCAAGGCTTTGATCCTTTTTTAAAAAAATGCATAATTCAATATTCTTTTGGAAAAGATGGGTTTACTTTGTTGTGTGTTAAAAAACAAAATTCACCTGAGTAAACTTAAAGATCTAATTGGCTTTTTGAAAAGATTTATGAATCAGGCAGTGTTTCATCTAGCAAATAGAAGGGCGCTCCACAGAAGCTGTACAAAATGGGAAGATTTTATTCACAGGAATGGGGTGGGACAGGGAGGTTATTAACAAAAGAAAGAAAGAATGGTTTCAGGCAAGGTCACCTTCCCTTAGGGGGAAGGCAGAAGGTCATATCAGGCAGACTACCTTCCTAGTGCTACTTAAGAAATTCTGACAGATTGGTTTAAAATTCCACTCCTGGGAGAGGTTGAAACTGCAGTGAGATTAGGTATTAAGTCTTGGTGGGGCTTAGCACAAGCGACTCCATTTTGGTCCTGTTATTTCTTATAAACACTAGTGAAGAATCAGGTAAAAAATGAATTATTCCTCTCTTTGTTCTCCATTAGAATATTTTATAGTTAGAGAAAAATAATATGGAATAGAAGGTACTCAGTTATTGGGGATTCAGTTGATTTAACATGCATTTCAGCCTATTCATAACACTATTCAATTAGATTCAGCAGCTAGCAGAAAAGAACTGGCCTTATCCTGAGATATTTGAAACATTGCTTTATACTGCACAGACTTGATTAGATATTGTCCAAATTATCTGTGGATATTATAGAAACTCAACCTTTCTCAACTGTAAAAGGAAAAAAAAAAAAAACAATGAAACATCCAGTAAACATTCTGAGAACTATGGACTCTGGGGACCCATTCTGTGCACCCCCAACCCCTAGGAAGATGGTGAGGACAGTTTAATGCGCTATAGGTAGCTGGTACATCTGAATATCATTTTCTTCAGGCCCAGTAAACTTCAAAATAAAGCAGACTTCCCGTCTAATGGTATCAGGTAGCTTTTGAGCAAAGGAATTTTTTTTTTCTTTTAGCATTTTATTTTGACAAAATTCAGACTTAGAGAAAAGTTGCAGGACTAGGAGAAAGAATTTTTATACACTCAGCTAGATACCCAGATGTTAATAGTTACCACGTTTCTTTCTCTCTTACTCCAGATACATATACATCCATATTCTGTTTTTATCCCAAACTGTTTGAGAATATGTTGCCAACATGACACCCCTTTACCTCTGAAGACCTCAGAATATGTTTCCTAATTACAAGGGTAATCTGCTACAAAACCATAGTACAATTACCAGAATCAGGATATTAGAAAGGATACTGTCCTTTTATCTAACATGCAGACCTCCTTCAGATTTCAGATTTGTCCTAAGTATGTACCTTCCAGCTCACATGTTGCATTGAGTCAGGGTGTCTCTTTATTCCCCTCCAACCTTGCATCTTCTGTGCCTTTTATGATAGTCATGCTTTTGACAAGTACAGGCCACTTATTTTGTAGAATGTGCCCCAATTTGCATTGGTCTGATGTTTAGACTCAAGCGGTCCATTTTGGCAAGAGTGTCACGGGAATGATACTGTACATTTCCCAGTACATCATATCAGTCAGCACATGCAATCAGGTTGTCCCATTGCTGATGGTGTTAATTTGGACTACTTGGTCAAAGTGCTGGCTGCTAGGTTTCTCCATGGTAAAGCTAATGTTATTTAATTAGACATAAAATGGAGCTTGAGTAAGTCACACTTGCTTTTCAGAAATTAATCCTCTGCAATAAAGTTGCATTTTAAAGAAAATTCAGCAGAAAACATCTACTCAAATAGATAAGATACGGCTACTCAATGTCTGAAAATCAAACAAAAATATCTGCCCACATATCAAAGAGGTATCTCCACTCCCACGTACGTTGGAGCGTTATTCACAATATGGAAACGACTCAAGTGTCTGTCAATGAATGAATGAATAATTCAGACATGCTATGCTCTGTATGCAATGGAATATTATTCAGCCACGAGAAAGAAGGAAATCAGGACATTTGCAACAACATAACTGAAACTAGTGGACCGTATGCTAAGTTATACAAGCCAGACAGAGAAAGACAAATACTGTATGATCTTACGTGTATGTGGAATCTTAAAAAAAAAAAAAGTTGAGCTCTTGGAAGCAGATAGTAAAATCATAGTATGGTGGTTACGGAGGGGTGGGAAGGTGGGGGAAATGGGAAGAGGTTGGTCGAAGGGTACAAAGTTGCAATTATGTAGGATGAAAAGGTCGACTCTAGCTAATAATAGTGTTTAGAACACTGGAAATACAGTAAGAGAGCAGCGCTCATGACAAACAAAATGGTAACTGTGAGAAAAATATGATAGCTCGATAGTAGTAATTATTTCACTATGTGTATGTGTATCAAATCATCATGTTGTATACCTTCAATATACCCAATTTTTATTTAAAAATATAAATTAAAGGGACACGTGGTAGATCAGTGGGTCGAGCATCCAACTCGATTTTGGCTTAGGTCAGGTCATGAGCCAACGGTTCGTGAGTTCCAGCCCCACGTCAGGCTTTGTGCCAACACCACGAAGCCTACTTAGGATTCTCTCCCTCTCCTCTCTGCCCCTCCCCTGCTCATGCACCCTCTTTCTCTCTCAAAATAAATAAATAAATATTTTGAAAATAACTAATTAAAAATATAAATTCGGGGCGCCTAGGTGGCTCAGTCAGTTAAGCCTCGGACTTCGGCTCGGGTCATGAGTTCGAGCCCTGTGTCAGGCTCTGTGCTGACAGCTTAGAGCCTGGAGCCTGCTTCAGATTCTGTGTCTCCCTCTCTCTCTGTCCCTCCCCCACTCACACTCTGTCTCTATCTCAAAAATAAATAAACAGTAAAAAAAAATAAGAATTAAAATAAATTATAAAAATCTGCAGGCTGTTATCTCTAAGAAGCAAAATCATTAGCAATGAAATACACAAATTAGATGATTTTGTCCATACTTTACATGTGGTTTCCTCTTTCCAACATGTCAAAGCTTTTGAAAACTAAGGCTGTGAACTGTCTACCTGAAGTGGAAGATTGAAACCTGACAAGCTATTTGAAAGGAAAGAAAAAAAAAAATCCATATTTCCTTTCAGACTTCTACTATTGAAATGTAAATACCACTGTCCAAACTGGGTTTAGTTTATAATGTTTGCTTATTATACGTTGGATTTATCCGAAGTGAACTTTGTTTTTCCCACTAAGCCCTTAAAAACAGAGCAGGATGAAGCCTTCTAGTGGGAGAAGAATTAAGACAAAGCTGGCTCTGGTGTGGGCCTTCTGCAGCAGGCTGACTCTGGCAGGGAGCAGCAGGTGCTCCCCACGCAGGGTACCCCGCTTTTGCTTTTACGCTTACTTCCTCCAAACTTGCTGGTTCCATTCCAGAAGCAGGTTTCTTGATGACACACCATACACTCTGCCCGGCTGTTGTTGAAATCAGAAACTTTTATTCCCAGGAAATACACTCTTTCCCACTGTATTCAGTATGGTCCTTCTATAAGAAAGCAAGATATACAACCATATGCTGCAAATATTGTATCTAAATTGTGGCCTGATAGGATTGCCAGAGAAAGTCCAGGATGCCCGGTTGAATTCAAATTTCGGATAAATAAAAATATCTGGGACATACTAATACTAAAAATTAAAAAAAAAAAAAAGAAAGAAAGTAATCATTGTTTATCTGAAATTCAGATTTAACTAGGTATCCTGTATTTTTATTTGCTCAATCTGAGAACCCTAGGCTTGTGACAGGAAAAGTTCCGTGCTTCCTCCGGGAGCTTCCTGGGTTTTATTGTGTGGGGATTATGGTGTCCTGCTCTTGGCTCCGATCACTGGGAGGTAGAGCATCAAATTTGTGGTCCACACGGAACAGGATGATAGGCCTTCAGGGTGCACTCTTACTGAAGTGGTCCAGCTGCCCATCAGGGCAGTTTTCTATTTACTTGCACCATTCTCCCCTCACCACCCTTTATTAAAACGCCACCACCAACATCAAGAAATTACCTTGTTTGTTGCAGATTACACCTGAATTGTCTCATCCCCTTTTATTTAACAAGGCACAGGATGGGTTAAAATATCTAAATACATATTTACCGTTGATGCCTATAAAGTAAATACATTTTTAATCTATATAATAATTAACTATCGATGCAGTCCTATTAATGCTTACAAAATGTAACTAAGATTTTACTGTGAATCTAAAGTAAAAAAATCCCAGGTTAAGACTACGCTGTTACGTATTTCTCATTTAAACATTAGGAGTAATGCTCACCAAAGACTGAAATGAAGAGATTTTTAAGAGCTTAATAGATGCTTCTGCTAGAATCCAGCATGCAGAATATGTTATGTACAGTGGGTTATGTGTATTAAAAACATCTTTAAAAAAAGGAAAGCAAACAAATCTGATCTTTGAATAGCGTGCATTTTAAAGTCCTCAGCAGAGTAATTTTTCTTTGAAAGGAGTTTTGTCTTATTTCAGAGTTGACAAAGTAAAACGAATCTTGATTTTTGTTTCTGAAATGATCTCCATTACATAGACATATAATGATGCCTTAATTTTTAAGTAAATTACTAGCATCTTTATAATGCCTCCTTCAAGTTTCCTCAACTCTATTTCAGGGGAAATTTAGGCACCGATCGATGGATTCTCACTGCTTGCTTTTCATGGCTTTTAAACACAGGCTGCCGTACGTCAGTAGGGAAGAATCACTCTCCTTTTTGGCCACACTGCTAGGGACAGACAGCCGAGATGCCTCTTGCCTGTCTTCCGTCTAAATTACAGGAGAATAGGATTTATGCAGGCTCTAAATCCAGTCAGAATAAAGCCTTGAAGTGGTAACTAATTTTGTGGTGTGTAAGTATCATTGATTTGTTAATCTGAGAGTGTTTTTATAAACTGATTTGGATTAGTTCTGATGGCAGAGCCATCTTCAGGCCCTTGAGTGGTGGTGAGTGTGGTGAATAAGACAGTGAAAATTAACCCGTTGGCCCCACCTATACATTGAAATCACAGCCTTTGAAAGGAAGACGGCAACCTCATTACGTGCAGTTTGCTAGCGTGTATTTTGTCATCCAGGCCAGAGAGGCCAGTTTTTTCATAATTGGTAATTGTTGTTCCAGATCCCGAAGTCCAGGGCATGAAGCGCCGTGAGGACGGCAGGTTTTGTGAGGATAAATCCTCAGGACCTATGAGGCACTTTGCAGAAAGGCCAACTGAACTAATTCTCCAGGCACATTCTGTGTGAGACACTATTAAGATGAATTTAGATTTAATTTAAGGAGCTCTATTTCTCTGTTACAAAGCACAATGAGAAAGATGTCTCATGTTCTCTAAAATTTCATGTCTAGAGAATATAGAACAAAAGGATGCTATTCCAACAAAAGGGATGCCAGGGTATTCTACTCAGAGATGCACAAGAGAGGAATTTTCTTCCACCAGAAATAGCAGTACGGAAAAGGAGAACTTTAAGGGCTAGATTTCAGTCCTTAGATTTAAAAACAAAACAAAATCTCCTTTAGAAATGGAGATAGGGGAGCCTGAATGGCTCAGTCGGTTGAGCAGCCGACTTCGGCTTAGGTCATGATCTCATGGTTCGTGGGTTGGAGCCCCGCGTCGGGCTCTGTGCTGACAGCTCGGAGCCTGGAGCCTGCTTCGGATTCTGTGTCTCCCTTTTTCTCTGCCTCTCCCCTGCTCATGGTCTGTCTCTCTCTGTCTCAAAAATAAATATAAACATAAGAAAGGAAGGAAGGAAGGAAGGAAGGAAGGAAGGAAGGAAGGAAGGAAGGAAGAAAGAAAGAAAGAAAGAAAGAAAGAAAGAAAGAAAGAAAGAAAGAAAGATAGATGGAGATAAAGGTGTTAGCTGAGAACGAGCACTTGTACCACCGAGGACTAGGGTAATTGCATTTCCCCATGCAAGCAAGTCGTCAAGGTTACTGGAGCAAAGACAGGCAGGAACATAGCACACAGAAAAAAAAACAAAGCTCCGTTCCCCTCAGGTTCCAGTAACTTCTGTTTTGCTATGACAGTATTGTGGCAAAAAACAAAGATGCAAATTAGGCATGAAATTGTGTGTAGGGGAAACAGTTAGAGGGCTCCTTACTTACAAATCTGCCCGTATAGAAAATAAGAACATACTTAAAAAATAAAAATAAAAAAACAAAAGGGAAAGTCAGGGCGCCGAATGGAGGAGTCACTGAGATTTCAGATACGTGCTCAATCACCCTGGCTTGGATGACTTCCCCTATGTTGAGATTTCAGAGTTATAGCCAGAGCCAACTTTTGTGGGGGTACAGGTGGAAGCATCTCCTTAGTCTGGCTTCAAGATTCCTAGCGAAGGGCCAAATGTCTGCCCAGCCTCCTATAGCAGACCCCAAAACCTCACCACCCTTGGTGTCTTGCAATGTTGTCCGTGTACGTATGTCCATATCTTGGGACAAGAAATTCTTAGCTGATTTGAGCTGTGTTTCAATACCTATGTAATCGACAACCAACTGAGAGAAAGTTTCCATTCCAGGTTAGATACTTGGACTTCAGAAAAATTAGCCATGGTTTAGATGAATCTTGACCCCTCACTGATATATTCACAAAATTCAGGAGGCAAATGAGCAGACTCTATTTTGGCTTCAGAATAAAATTTTGGGTTTTAGTTTCTCTCTTTGGTAGAGCAAATCTATCCGCAAAAGAGATCTGACTTCTGTTTCCTAAGAGCTCATCTACTAATACTGATTATTCTCTATTTGGAATTATTCCGACATAACTGTAGTCATTTCCAAAGCCAGACTCAGTCATCCATCACAAAGAGCTACGATGCACTACTCAGCCACGAGAGTGCTATTTTTCAGAAATGCAAGAAATCCAAAGCTCACTTATATGACTCTAATATATCAACAAAACCTTCTTTTCCAAAATGTGTCTTGTAGACCGTGTTTTCTCTGAGCTATCAGTAAGTATCTTATGGTGCTTGAGTGCTTCCGAAAGAGCGTAGACGTGCTTAACTCACGCTGGAGGCTTCCTCCCAAATGCCAACCTGGAAAGGAATACCGACTACAGATAAACCGGAGAGAATAAATAGCTGGGTTGTTTTTTGGGGTTTTTTTTATGATTCTTTTTTCCTAATGTGAATGTTGGGAAGAAAATGAACTGGATTCAGAAATGTTCTCCTTGGTTCTTCTGCAGATAATAAATGGGGCCTTCACACAAATGGAAAAGCCATTGCTGACCTTCATTGACAGATCCTAAGCAATGCATTCTTTGCGAAATAACGCCGCGTTGCTAATAAAGCGATCCCAGCAGCCAAGCTTGTGCTGTTTAATTTGTTTCCGTGGTGTGATAGTGTAATTCCGACATGCTGAAAAATCACCGCACAGAGACTCATACTACAATTGTTGCTGAGCGTGTTTTCAATATAACATTTGTCTTTGCGGCGCTTGGGATGTCTTCTGAGAAGCAATGCCCTAAATGAAGCTGGATGTCGAATCCCCCTAATGTAGACTAGAGTTGTGTGTCTAACTTCCGTTTATCTCGGGTTCATGTAAATCAATATTCATTTCAAATTTTCTACTGGATAGAACAGCCATTCTCTTCCAATAAAACCAGGGAATCCTGCACATTATTTCTTTTTACTTTTAGATGGCAAAGTGTTAGGGAGATATATTCAAAGATATTCTTACAATAACAATCCAACCATAGAGCTTGGGGTTTGTTTTTGTTTTTCTTTTTTTTTTTTTTCCTTTTTGGCATGTAAACATTTTTTTTAATTATTTATTTATTTTGAGAGCGAGAGTGCTAGTGGGGGAGGGGCAGAGAGAGAGGGAGAGTGAGAGAATCCCAAGCAGGCTCTGCACCATCAGCACAGAGCTCCATGTGGGGCTCGAACCCACGAACCATGAGATCATGACCTGAGCAGAAATCAACAGTCAGACACTTAACCTACTGAGCCACCCAGGTGCCCCAGGAATGCGAAGATTGTCATAGAGAATCTGTTCTATTAAATTAGCTAATCCTGCAAAATCGACTTTTTAGACTATATTTAATCTCAGATCTTACAGCACCATCATACCCAGAGCATGTGGCTGGCTGCTTTGTGAGTCACCAGCTAAACGTGGGAAGGTTGGGCTCTGGTGTCCTATTTGATTGGGAAGCTGGAAGGACAGCCCGTGTGGAGCACACACATTTTTCATAATTATGTTGCCTGCAGGGCGGCCACCTGTCCTAATTTGATCTGATTAAGGTGAAATGCAAAAACTGTCCTCATTTCTCTCTGAATGGAGCAGTGCCAAGCTTCATCTCGGGAAGGCAGAGGAGATACATGCACACTGAGAGGGAAGGAGGGGCTGGGGAAGCATCAGCGGGTCTCCGGTACTCTGGGAGGTGGGAGAAATTGGCCTCCGTGCTCTCGGGGATGTCAGCATGTAGACATATCCCGACGAGGATTTTAGCAGGAAACTATGAAAATGTTGAATGCAATAACCCCTTACCCGGCAGCGGTTGCATTTTGGGGAATGTATCCTAGCTGATCATCTGAATAGTTGCAAATATACATGTACAGGTGACTCCCTGACATGCATCTCATCATTCAGGGTTTGCTTAAACGATACTACATGTACTGGAGAGGTGAGTGGCCGTGAAAAACGATGATGTATATCTGTATGATTGGGCATGAAAAGATGTTCATTCATGTTATTAGGTAAAAAGAACAAGATACAGAATTTCATGATACCACGTAAATACATGTAAAATATGTGTAAAATACATAAAGTCGTGTGTGTGTGCATATAGTAAGAGAGTTATAGGGACGAATATTTGCAAAAATATTGATGGTGACTATCTCTGGGTGATGAAATTGCTGCTTTTCAGTTCCTCTACCATTTTAATATTTTACAGTATTCATGTTTGCATTTTGGAAAATGCTTTGAAAACAGAATTGCGAACATCAAACATTCCCTTAACCTCTTCTAAACGGGAAAAAACCCTCTGGAAATGATAATCTGACACCCACACTTATAAGAAAAGAAAAATGTGTACACTTTGTTATGTAACTGATAGCACTGGACCACTATGTAAACCAATTTTTGTCTTAATTTCTTGTCCCAGGATGGGCTTTTTGCCTTTAATATTCTCTTTTCAGAACACCATAACACCATTTGTCCTAACTGCTACCTCATCATGTATCTGTATAGATATTTTCTCATTTACCCTGAACATTTTAAAGAAGGTAGAACAGTGCTGTGCATATCCAAGTAACAAGATATAACTCAGGCCCTTTGTGCTTAGAGTAATATATCACCAAACACAGGTGAAAGGCAAGAGTCAAACAGAGAAGGTTTGAGGTTTTCTGGTACACCCTACAGTTTGTCATCACAAAATTAATCAGCAAACCATGAATCTATTTTGATTGAAGTTTTCCAGGACCTCACAGAATCGCTGTTTGTGTTTTGAAATAAGGCATCTAAGTAGAAAGATGATAGTTGTAATCTAGCCATTGGCCACCAAGATGTTCCAGAATCTTTGTCCTGGCATTAGGCCTATGCTGGGGCCAACCCTGCCGATCTGACTGTCGAGCCCCCCGCAACTTGGGGTCGGTGTGGATCCAAGTCATAAGACAGAGCTCTCATCTCAACTCGTCTGTTCACAACACTTACATCTTGTTTACTTTATTATAAAATTAATACTGGCATACAAATGCAGTCTTTTCCAGTGTAGATTATGTCTGGTTTACCCAACATTGTGATATATAGATTTTTCCAAGGAGTGCTTTCAATTCAGGAGATTCTAAATTGTTCTATGGCAACGTCAGTATTTTTTTAATTTTTTTAAATGTTTCTTTATTTTAGAGAGAGACAGAGAGACAGGGCATGAGTGGGGGAGGGGCAGAGAGAGAGGGAGACACAGAATCTGAAGCAGGCTCCGGGCTCTGAGCTGTCGCACAGAGCCCAATGCGGAGCTCGAACCGGCAGACCAGGAGATCCTGAACTGAGCCTCAGTCGGACACTTAACCAGCCGAGCCACTCAGGCGCCCCCAACAATGTCAGTATTTTAACAAGAGAGCTTTCTCATGCAGGAATATTTGCATTATAAAATAAGATAGATTACCGAAAGAATTGGGTTGTCATTGCAAGTTCCACCTTTGAAAGTTTCCCTTGAAGACTGATTTGTTGTTGCTGCTGTTGTTGTTGCTGTTTCTTTCCTGTGAACCAGAGGGTCTTTAAGAAAAAGTACTTTACACTTTGGCCAAACCATAGACAAAAATGAGTCTGCTCTGTGACCACATTCTACCCTTGAGTAGTGTGTGGAGCCCTGCACAGTTACATCAAAAACTCCTTCCCCAATCTCAAGGAGTATATAATATAAAGTAGACAAAAAGTAAGTGCGTTCAAATGCAGGTGAGTTAAGGCTCCTGGGAGCAACAGACTATTTACTTAGTACGTCTCAGCTCTGTGGGCAACAACTACGGATGGGGGGAGGCATGAATGCATGTGGCTGTTAGGTCCCTCCTCTGTCCCAGCCCCAGCCATGTAAAATGAAGGAGAAGACAGAGGCACCTGGGTAGCTCAGTCGGTTAAGCGGCCAACTTACGCTCAGGTCATGACATCATAGTTCATGAGTTCAAGCCCCGCGTCGGGCTCTGTGCTGACAGCTCAGAGCCTAGAGCCTGCTTCAGATCCTGTGTCTCCCTCTCTCTGCTCCCCTCTCCCACTCATGCTCGCCCGCTTGCTCTCTCTCTCTGTCTCAAAAATAAATAGACATTTTTAAAAAATGAAGGAGAAAACATATCCTAATGTGTAAATTACCCACGATCCCTTACCCATCTTTTACATCATTCGCCCCCTAGATTTTCCCTCTCTGCTGGGTTGTCGTGAACCACCAAATAACAGAATGGGCAGAATCTACAGTAGATGTAGAGCTGTGAAAATGGAAATAATAGATGCAGGGGGCTCAGTACGTGGAGATGTGAGTTAGTCGCGCAGCTTTTGAATCTGATGATGGCCAGTGAACTAGAAGTCTCTGGGAGAGTGTGGAAGGCTTGAGCACCTGGCCGGAGACTGAGTGATGCCCAAGGCTTGAGGCACATGCCAGACTCCCTCTGCATAGAAGGACATTTTATATATGCAATTCACATGACATCTTTGCCTTGTTCTTCTTTTAAAACCCCTGCATCCTGCAGGTTTTTCAACGTGGAGGTTAAAGAGGGTCACAACGCTGTGAACCTGTGTGCCCCCACTGCTCGGCTCCAATAACCACCGGTTTGTGGCCCGGGTTTTTCAGCCACACCTTGCTCACCGGATTATTTTGAAGCAAACACCACAGATCATATCCTTGCGTTTAGAGCTACCAAGTGAGAAAGAATTATTTGCTAAACAGAACCACAATATCTGAATCATACCTAAAAGGTGAATTATAATTCCTATTTACAATTCTTATCGTCTTCTAAGTTTTTACAGTGGAGCTTTTCAAATCACGAGCCAAAAGAAGTCCACACATTGCATTTGGCAGCAAGTCTAATGGGTCTCTTATGTCTCTTTTTCTCTTCTGTCTTTAAATTCTTGCAATGCATTTGTGGAAGACATTGTGGTCATTTGCCTTAGAGCTGCCCACATTTTGAAGTTTGCTGTACCCCTAGCTCTAGCGTCTAAGGAGGTGGTTTGCAGATTCAGCATGCGCATAATATTGTTGGGAAGGCTTGTGAAGATGCAGATGGCTGGGCCTTCTCCCACGGTTTCTGATTTGGTCGGTCTGGGGTGGGGCCTGAGAATCTGCATTTCTAGCGAACTCCCAGGTGATGCTGCTGCTGCTGGTCTGAGCACCATACTTTGAGAACCACTGGTGTAAATAATCCTCAGTCCCCTGTATCATTTAAATTAGTATTTCTAGGGATGCCTGGGTGGCACAGTCAGTTAAGTGTCTGACTTCAGGGCAGGTCATGATCTCATGGTTCACAGGTTCCAGCCCCGCGTCGGGCTCTGTGCTGACAGCTTGGAGCCTGGAGCCCGCTTCGGATTCTGTGTCTCCCTCTCTCTGCCCCTCCCCCACTCATGCTCTGTCTGTCTCTCTCAAAAATAAATAAAAATATTTTTTAAAAAATTAGTATTTCTATCCAAAGGTTTGATCTCAGTGAGGGGTTTTAGTTTTTATAGGAATCTTTAAGAAGCGGTAGTGTGTATTTCTGTCAGGAGGCACAGTTGTCCCTTGTCCATATTTGTGGGACTAGCAGCCATTGATGATTATTAATTTCATTTGGCTTTATGAATTATTTATATGACAATAATTCTAACATTCCTTTTTATAATTTACTAGCTGCAATAATTTTATTGAAAGGAATTTTCCTTCACCAACTATTTGGTTACCCAGAGGTACAATTTATATGTTAAATGGCAGATTAAATGCACGATTTTGTCCCCTTTTATTTACTAGCTTTAAGGATAATAAATAATTTTTCTATTATTTTCTAAAGATGAAGGATGAGATTTTTTAAAAAACTGAAGAATTCATGAATGTTAACGTATCTGATGTGCTTGAATATATTATAGTTCTTATTTTTATTGGTGTTCAAATTATTGTTTTTAGCCAGTATGAGCCTCTCTGTTGGCTCTTGAATTTTTTGACATGACCCTAGTACTTTTTTGTAATTGAGATATAATCAGCATATAACATTATATTAGTTTCAGGGATACTACCTAATGTTTCAATATTTGTATATATTGTGAAATGATCTCCACAAGTCTAGTTAACATCCATCATCACACATAATTACAAATTTTTTTCTTTTGATGAAATCTTTTAAGATCTACTCTATTAGCAAAGTTCAAATATACAACACAGTATTATTAACTATAGTCACATGCTATAGAGTTCACACACACACACACACACACACCCCCCCCCCCCCGGGACATAGTTATTTTGTAACTGTAAGTTTGTATCTGTTGACCCTGTTCACCCATTTCTCCCACTCCTTACCCCCTGCCCTGGTAACTACCAATATGTTTTCTGTGCCTATTAGCTCAGGGTTTTGGTGGTGGTGTTGGTTGTGGGTTTTTTTAAGATTCCACATATGATATCATGCAGTATTTGTCTCTGACTTCTCTCACTTGGCATAATGCTCTCAAGGTCCATCATGTGGTTGCAAATGGCAGGATTTCCTCATTTTTTTTTTAAATGTTCATTTATTTATTTTGAGGAACAGGGGCAGGGGGGAGAGTATGAGTGGGGGAGGGACAGAGAGAGAGAGGGAGACACAGAATCCGAAGCAGGCTCCATACTGAGCACTAAGCATGGAGCCCAGCGTGGGGCTTGATTCCACAACCACGAGATCATGATCTGAGCCAGAATCAAGAGTTGGACACTTAGCCGACTCAAGCACCCAGGTGTCACTCCTCATTTTTTATGGCTAAATAATACTCCATTTTATATATATATATATATATATATATATATATATATATATATATATTTTTTTTTTTTTTAAAGGAAAAATATATCATGAGCTTATACTGATCTCGTTATCAATGTCAAGATGTGCCAATAGAAGGAGAGACTTGATATTCAGATCCAAAGCCTCTGTGTGGCTCCATGAGAGCAAGAATCTTACCTGTTTCCATTATTGCTTGATGCACGCCCCCCCAAGTAGCTTCAACAAGTATATGCCCAACAAATATTTGAATGAATGAATGAATGAATGAATGAATGAATGGCTTCCCTCACCACCAACTCTCCAGGGAACATCACCAGATCCTCAATATTCTAAGAATTAAACTCCATATCAGAAACTATCTATAATAGGGTGCCTGAGTGTCTCCGTCGGTTAAGTGGCCAACTTCCGCTCAGGTCATGATCTCGTGGTTCGTGAGTTCAAGCCCTGTATCGGGCTCTGTGCTGACAGCTGGAAGCCTGGAGCCTGCTTCAGATTCTGTCTCCCTCTCCCCCCATTCACATTCTGTCTCTCTCCCAAAGATAAACATAAAAAATTTTTTTTAAATAAAGAAACTATAATAAAAAGCAAATAACTCAGAAGGCTATTTAAAAAAAAAAAAAATGCCTGGGTCTATATAGCCAAAGTTGATGTGGGGATCTGGAAATCATTTGGCTAGTGTGATTGATACCAATAATAAATGTTTACAAATGTCAGGCCAACAAGCAAAGAAAAAAATTCTCATCTGGGGCCTGATTATCTGTCCATGTTCTCTTCACCAATCACATCAACCACAGGGTTGCTCAGTGCTGCTTCCCCTAGGACGAGGAGCCTCGATCGGCTACAAGGAGGTCAGCATTGATCTGCTCCAAGGAGCTGTGGCCAGACAGACAGACCTCAGGCCAGTAGAGAAGAAGGCTCCCCACTGAGCACTGGCCTGGAATAAAAGAAGAACCTGAAGAGCTGTGGGGTCTGTGGACCCAGGCCATGTCTGCCTCCAGTACTAGGGACTGAGGCACAAACTTGCAAAGCTAGAGTCAAAATAATGGTCATAATTTTTAGACCAATTTCTTTTGCAGATACCTATTACCCTATTGGAACGAGCTCAATCATGATACATGATGAGCATCACCACTGTATTGTGTTTTATATCCACTCAGAAGTTTCATGGTGATCATAATAGTGTCTTTGGGGATTGTGGAGACTATTAGGTGTCTCCCAGGCTTCACTCAGGGGAGGAAATGGGTGCCTGTCGACAGATCTGTGGCACACTGGAGGGGCAGGGGATGTTTGGTGAGGATGGCTGGCAGGTGAAAGCGTGCCCCTTGTCCAAGCCACGGAGGAAGGCCAGAGAGAGCAGCCTGACTGGGCAGATCAGGGATCCCCGTCAGAGCTCAAAGCTAGTGCGGTCTCCTCTGGAAGCTGAGTGTCTCCTATGACAAAGTCATTTAAGGAAAACTAAGACGAAAAGCTGCATAGCATTTGACTTCTTTTAAGCACAACTTGAGAATTTTCAAGAGAAATCTCCTTTTTAATGCAATGTGATCACTTTTTCCCTTATCCAGTATAAGTATCAACAATCAGAGCAACTAAACATGTATATGTAGAAATAAGAAAGCACTTGTCCCCTGTATTTCCTCCACTAAAGTGAAAAGCACTGTCACTACAGTGGCACATGGTCTCCCAGTATTTTTCTAATGCATATGTAATCACTTTACCAAAACAGAATTATCCAATGCATGCTGCTGTTCATAATCTGATTTCTTTATTTAACACCACATCACACACACACCTCTGCTCATCATTAAATAGCTATTTACAGTATCATTCTAATGGCGGTGTTATGTTCTATCCTTGGCATTTGCGTGATCAGAGTTCAGGCCTGCACCTCCACTCTGCCCCCTTGCTCTCCTTGGCTGGTCCCCAGTGTCATGGCTTTAAAGAGCACGTATACACATGTGTTTCTCTCTCTTGAACCTCTAGAACTCCAGACTTGACTCTGTCCCCTCCACACTTAGATGGATGATAGGTATCTGAAATTTAACATACTCAGAATTGGGCAGCTGGTACCCCCACTCACTCTACACCCAAACCACCTCCTCCCACAGTCTCCCCTTTATCAGCCGATGGCATTCTTAACCTTCCAGGTGCTCCAGCCTACAAACCTTGCTGTCATCTGTGACCATGGCCTTTCCCTCACTCCCACCTGCCGTCTATTGGCAAATCCTGTCAATATATCTTCAAACATGTTCAGATTCTGACCAGTTTTCACTTCGTCTCCATCACCACCCTGGCCCAAGCCACTGTCATCTCTCACTTGGACAGGATCATGGCTTCCTAGCTGGCTCTCCACCTCTGTCTGTTCACTACAGACTATTTCAACACAGTAGCTACACTGATTTTTTTTTTTTTTTTTTTTTTTAAGTAAAACAGATCCTGTGACTCTTCTGCTTAAAACCTTCCAGTGCCTTCTCATCTTATTCATAGTAGCAGACTAGGGGCACCTGGGTGGCTCAGTCAGTTAAGCGTCTGACTTCAGCTCAGGTCATGATCTTGCGGTTCATGGGTTCAACCCCCGTGTTGGCCTCTGTGCTGACAGCTCAGAGCCTGGAGCTTGCTTCATGTTCTCTCTCTCTCTCTCTCTGCCCCTCCCCTGCTCGCACTCTGTCTCTCTCTCAAAAATAAATAAACATTAAAAAAACTGTTTTAATTAAACAAAAATAGTAACAGACTAAATCATTACAAATGGTTTAAAAGGGCCCTGACTGGGGGGAGGAGAGGACCTCTCTGCATACGACTCTCTTCTCCTTTCTTCATCCTGCCCACTGGCCCTCCGGTGCTCTTTCAGCACATGCTTCTTCCCCTGGGCACCCATGCCTGCTGTGCCCTCTGCCTTCTTCCCCTGGGCACCCATGCCTGCTGTGCCCTCTGCCTAGATCATCCTCCCCCAAGTAAACACATGGCATGGTTGATTATGCCCTCCATCACTCCCTTCAGGTGGCGCCTTTCGGGGGAAGAGTTTCTAACCACCCATATAGGATAGTTCCCTGTCATGCCCCATCCCTATGTTATTATTTTACCAAGCCCTCGTCAACATGTGACATTCTGTTAATTGTTTCCTGTCTGCTCCCCTATCTAGAATGTACATAACATGAGGCCAGGGGCCTTTCTGTTTTGTTCACTGCTGTACCCGCACTACATAAAACAGTGCGTGGCAATAAATATTGGTTGAATGAATGAACCTGAGCTAATTTAAATATATCAGATTAACAGTATATAGTTTCTCCCATAAATATGCTCTTGGTTTTCTCTTCCTACTTAGAAACTACACTGTGAATAATGATGAATATTAAAAAATTTTGGAGTATGAGTTATTTGGCTTTAAATCTCCCCCAGATAACTATTCATGAATCACATCATTAATAACTAGTCTGGATAATAAGATGAGGCGATTGTAGCAAAGCTCCTCTGCTTCAAGGCAGTATATTTTCTGAAAATTCTTCTGTTTCATGCACCAGAAGTGACTAAGAGTACCTCCCCTTGCAACCCTTATGTGTATTTCCACTGGATGGAGTGGGGAGGGTGCATCAAAGCCTTCCTTCTTGCTGGTAGAGAGGCCATTAGACATCTGTTTTCCAACACAGACCAGCTTCAGCGACGCTAAAGCCCGGAGTCCATGACAAAGCCTGAAGCCTTGAAAGGAATTCCCCTATGTTGGCAGAAACTTGCCATTCACTGGCTGAACTTGGCTTCAACACCCTCCGCACTGATAGTTCGACACCTGCGCTTCTCCCTCCTTCTCCCTGAAATCCTCAAACAAAACCCCAGCCTTCTACGTCGACATCGATTGGATTCCATTTTGCCCCCACTTCGTCAATCATGTTCCTATCTTTTGCTATTTATTGATGGCCTGGGCACAGTGCTTTTCACAGAGTCCATAAATCAGTCTGCTTTCCATTGTCCAGTGATTCGGCCCTGAGGCTGCTTCAGTGATTGTCGTTTTCTTACCATCTTCCATTTTAACACATTTTCTCTGTTTAACATATTATCTGATTCCAGATTTCACCGGCCTCTTCTTTCTCAACACTTCCAAAAAAAAGAACTCCCTGTGCTTTTGTACTTATTGGACATGATAGTTAATTAACACGTGCGAAGCCACCAAATAACCAAAACGCAGATACAACGGAGACCAAGAGTTTGTAAACTTAGACCAAAATGATAGCACACGGGTCCTAAAATCACCTCTTGGATGAAGCCGGGTTGAGGGGCTTTCTCACTAGAGCAGCTTATTCAAACCTATGAACATTCTGAAGGTAAACGTTGGTTAGTATAAGAACTTTCTCAAAGGACATTGCAGATGGGTGAAAATTTCTACCAGGCTAATCAGCAGCTGTGAAACACCGACTCCATCAGGATCTATGAATTGTAGTTGTAGTTTGTCACTGTAATTTGTACAATTGTAATTGTAGTTGATAAGTGCTTGAGGCAAATAGTCTATAAACCTGTGGAGGCGTCGGAGGCAAAATGGCAGGATCTCACTGTGTGGAGGGCCCATTCTCAGCCCATGGTGCTGTCAGCTGGGCAGCACGCAAGAGGCAAACGACTCCAGTCTTTGCCAGCTGTCGGTGTGGTAACCAGAAACTTGCTAAATGTGTTGGAAGACCTCATTATCCCTGTGCTTTAAAGGTACCTGGCTGGATGCCTTAAATGTTGTACTTTAGAATATAAATACCAAACTTGGACTCATTCGGAGAGCTCTGCTGACGGATGAGAGTTCCTCATATCTAGTCATTTTAGCTAATTAAAGGAAATAATGATTATTAATTTTCATGTAAGAAGGTAAAAAGATCTGGACAATCAAATCATAGTCCATTAACGATATAGTTGAAGCTGTAATTTGGGGGGCTTTTTTCCCATCATAGAAGCTTTTATTTGTCCTTGAAATTGGATTTGGGGTTTTATTTATCTCATCTCTTTCCAATGTATATCACGTCAGCATACAAACTCTAAATACCCAAACTATGTAAAAGCAGTGATGAATCTAAGTGACAGCACTTAGAGTATTAAAAAAAAAAAGTTGTTTGTTGTTTTTTTTAAGAATTTGAAATATGCCTTTCAGTAATGAATGCAATTATGCCCCCACTAAGACGAATAAAAGAAACCAAAAGCGTAGTGCTAAGGCAAAAAGGGAAATTACCGAAATAAATTTAAGAGGCAAAAAGTCAGAAACAGAATACCATTAAGTACTTGTAAAAATATAAACTCTTTTTTGTCCCCTCCCCCATCCTACTTTATCTCCTAATTGATCTCTTCCTCTCATCTTTAAGCCCCCTTTAGAATTGTATCAATTCCTAAAATCCAATTACGTTTCATTGTTGCTTTAATATCGCTTTGGATATTCTTTATTTTCTCAAACTGAGTAGAGTCTAAATATGTCCCGAGGAAGTCCATTTTAAAGAACCATTCTAGGACAAAATGTAGCATTCAAAACTAAGTACAGGGACACCTGGGTGGCTCAGTTGGTTGAGCGTCCCAACTCGATTTCGGCTCAGATTATGATCTCACAATTGGTGAGTTCAAACCTCATCAGGCTCTGTACTAGTCATAGCTCGGAACCTGCTTGGGATTCTCTCTCTCCCTCTCTCTCTGCCCCTTCTCTCTCTCACTCTCTCAAAATAAATAAAAAATATTTACACAAATATTTATAAAAATAAAAGTAAATATTTTTTTAAAAAGTGTAGGGGCACCTGGGTGGCTCAGTCGATTAAGTGTCCAACTTCGGGTCAGGTCATGATCTTACGGTTCCTGAGTTTGAGCCTCACATCAGGCTCTGTGCTGACAGCTTAGAGCCTAGAGCCTTGCTCCAGATTCTGTGTCTCCCTCTCTCTCTGCCCCTCCCCCACTCTCACTCTGTCTCTCTGTCTCTTAAAAAGAAATGAACGTGAAAAAAATCTTAAAAAAAATAAGTACAGGCTGAAAGTTCCCAGTTTATAAAAAGGGTATCTTCCATAAATGGGTATGTCCATAAATTGGTACTCAGAATCCTTTTACCCTAAAGCAACGTCATTTTTGACCCTGGTAATTTGTCCTACTAAACCTACTAAATGAAGATTTATCTGATGTGATGTAGATAATATGTCTCCTTTTTGATTGGATCCACTCAGATTTAACCCCAAAGGTTCTTTTTCCCCCATAATGTTAACCAGACATTGACATGCTCCTTTGAGTAAACCAACTGCCACAGGCTATGGGAAAACGTGTCCAAGGGGCCCCCAAAATGGCATCTCCATTGCTTCCCCCTTTCCATTCCCTCATTTCAACCAAGAATGAACTGTTGAGAGCAGTAGAAGAAGGGAAGTGGTGGGTTAGGATCATTTTCTGTTCTGAGAGCCTCACGTTCCCATGGTCACTCATGTGTGTTGAGTGACCATCAAAACTAAATTTGTAACGGGAGGGCTGCTGGATTACTAAAATGCCACCTTTAGAAATTTAAAGGCAAAAGGCGTTAAAAATATAGGTCAATAGCAAAGGAAGGGATTTACGAGATACAGAGGTGTAGGCAACGTGCCAAGAACATACACACTAAGAACGATTTTCTATTAAACTGTTTTGACATAACTCACAAAAAAATTTTTAAATGTTTTTAATTTTCGTTACTGCATTTTTGTCTCTTGCATTTCATGTATTCTGTGTCAATTCTCCCAAATGACTACCAGAAAGTCTATTGATCGACTAGAGCAGCGTTTATTAGATCTATTGCAGAGAGAGACCTGACCACATTAACACTCACGGGGCTCTTACAGGAGAGGGATGCCAACATTTATAGGGCTTGGGGATCTGGGCTTAAGTGGTTAAGACAGATCTTTCAGGTGGAAAGCTGATTGAAATGGGGCGAGATTCATGACATAAAAGTACATGACATAAAAGTTGACTCACAATGAGTCACGGTTTTCAAAGGGAGGATCAATAAGAAAACCATTGCCTGATACATGAGCCTTTGCCTGGGCGAGCAGTGAGTCCTCCTGCTGAAGGAAATGGCTACTCAGATGAGCATACCGCGGTAAATTATTTTCAGAAATTTCTGGAAACAAACAGTGAGGTTATTTTTTTGCATTACAAGCTTATCTTCCAAGGCAGGATTTTTCTGGAACAATTAGGTCCTGGTTCTCAGCCCCAATAGTTAAGCTGTGTAAGATGCAGGTGCTTGTAATTCTCATCTGCATGCAGACAGCCTCTTGATTCCCCATACACACCTGGTGCTTCCAGCCTGCAGGCCTTTGATCCTTTTCCTCCTCCTCCTTCTGTTTTGTTTGTTTTTTTAAAACATCTCCTTCTTGATTGTTCTTGGCACACTCGGTTGTTTCTCTATTTACATTGTTTGTTGATGTGCATGTTATTTCTTCTGCACACTCCATGAAGGCAGAACCCCTTCCAGAATTCACTTTTGCTCTCTCTATAGTACCTGGCCTCGTGCACAGTAGACATAGGGAAGTTATTCAACAAAGAATAAATGAATTTTTGGTTAGAAGTCACCTCCTGCTAGTAATAATAATAATACTTGTTATTATTGGTGAAATGAAAACAAATTGGTGACTATCTCATTATCAGTGAATCTTATTCTTCGGTAGCTCCTCACTGGAAGAAGGGTCATCTCATAGCGACTGGGAATTGACTCAGAAGGGATATTTGGATGAATACGACAGCTGCAACAAACCAGAAAATACCAATGTGCACTTAAGTTAAGAAATCACAAACATCTGAGCTTAATACACCCTATTTTGAGCTCCAAGAAGAGGCTTTGTGTGCTTTTTGAGGAGTCACTGCCTCATCTCTAAGTGAGAAGCTGAATAAATAATATGTAGTCTTTTTTTAGCTTATTCCTAAAGCTACAAAATCTGCTCAGATAAACCATGCTTCCTAATGTAGTGGTTATATTAGGTATTCCTTCTTTAAACTTCTTATGTGTCCATATATGTTCACGATAAGGATAAACTCAGGTCTATAAGTTTTTGAATTTTTATTCAACTTCTCTGAAGATTCTCTGTGTATATACTTCAAGTTTTCGTGTGTGTTTTTTCTTATGAGAAGTTACAAGCATACAATTCGATATAGGAATGTAATAAACGCTCATGAACCCACTACTCAGCTTTGTCTATGTCTGACTATGCTCACTACTTCATGGAACTCTGCCAAGTTAATTAATAATTTTATGTCTCTGTTTCATCATCTGTCAATAGACACTAAGTGTACCTTTTGAGTACACTTAGTAGAACCAGTGGTTCTACTACCAGTAGAACTGGGTTCAGGAGTAGAACCCAGTGATTCATCACTTACATACAACACCCAGTGCTCATCCCGACAAGTGCCCTCCTTAATGTCCATCACCCATTTTCCCCTCCTTCCACCCTCCATCAACCCTCAGTTTGTTCTCTGTATTTAAGAGCCTCTTATGGTTTGCCTCCCTCTCTGTTTTTATTTCCCCTTCCCCTGTTATCATCTGTTAAGTTTCTCAAATTCCACATGAGTGAAATCATGTGATATCTACCTTTCCTTTCTCTGACTGACTCATTTCACCTAGCAAAATAGCCTCCAGTTCCATCCACATTGTTGCAAATGGCACGATTTCATTCTTTTTCATCTCCGAGTAGTATTCCATTGTGTGGGTATGTACATACATACATACACACATACATACACACATATATACATACACACATACACCACATCTTCTTTATCCATTCGTCAGTTGATGGACATTTGGGCTCTTTCCATAATTTGGCTATTGTTGATAGTGCTGCTATAATCATTTAGGTGTATGTGCCCCTTCAAATCAGCATTTTTGTATCTTTTGGATAAATTCCTAGTAGTTAAATTGCTAGGTTGTAGGGTAGTTCTATTTTTAATTTTTTGAGGAACCTCCATACTATTTTCCAGAGGGGCATTCCCGCCAACAGTGCAGGAGGGTTCCCCTTTCTCCACATCCTCACCAACATGTGGTTTCCCGAGTTCTTCATTTTAGCCACTCTGACCAGTGTGAGGTGGTATCTCAGTGTGGTTTTGATCTGTATTTCCCTGATGATGAGCAATGTGGGGCATCTTTTCATGTCTCTGCCATCTGGATGTCTTCCTTGGAGAAGTGTCTATTCATGTCTCTTGCCCATTTCTTCACAGGATTATTTGTTTTTTGGGTGTTGAGTTTGGTGAGTTCTTTATAGATTTATGATACTAACTCTTTATCCTATATGCCATTTGCAAATATCTTTTCCCATTCCATCGGTTGCCTTTTAGTTTTGTTGATTGTTCCCTTTGCTGTGCAGAAGGTTTTTATCTTGATGAGGTCCCAATAGTTCAGGTTTGCTTTTATTTCCCTTGCCACCAGAGACATGTCAAGTAAGAAGTTACTGCGGCCGAGGTCAAAGAGGTTGCTGCCTGGTTTCTCGTCTAGAAGTTTGATCCAACCCCATTTTAAAAGAGACTCTTTTAACTAGGCTCACTTGCTTAGGTTTAAAACCTTCTTTTGTAAATATTAAAAACAGATTGGAAGCATCCCCTCCCCTTTTCCATGATCCTATTTCACCCTACGTCTTCCCCTGAATTCGGTGTTTAACATTTGTGTGCATGACTTTATACTCTTCCAGTATTTGTATGAATCCATAGTGTTCAGTAGGTTTTGTGGACTTCTTATAAATGATATCGTACTAGGTGTGAAATACCGCAGCCTTTTTCTTGACTTTACATTTTTGTCTATTTGTTACATTTCACCCCAGGTAATTCTTATTAACTCACTTCCTAAAAGTCTCTGCTTAAATGTGATTTTCTGATGAGGAGATAGATTCTGAGTACCTTATTTAAAACTATCCCACCTGCTCTTGTCTCCCTGACACTGTTCTGTTTTTTTGCTTTTTGACATAGTGTTCATCACCTTCTAAAAGTATTATCTAATTTTCCTCTTTATTAGTTTATTTGAATTATCTATCCTCCCTTAGAACACAAGCTCCAAGAAAGGATTTTTGTGTTTTTTTTTAATTTCTCCACCAACGTGGCCCAAGTTCCCTGCAGGGCCTGGCACCAACGGGGTGCACAATGGGTACTTGTTGGATAGCTTTGTCTCTCCTCTTATTGGTCATTTCAGAGGTTTTCTTTTGTTGTTGCTGTTTTAATAGAAATGTTGCTCTAAATATTCTTGTAAATATTCTTTGTGTGACTGCCTAAGTTTCTCTCTGAAACGTACCTCTAAGTAAAATTGCTAAATGCAAGATGAATCCCTTCAAGATTCCTTTTAGGGGCACCTGAGTAGCTCAGTTGGTTAAGTGTCCGACTTTGGTTCAGGTCATGATCTTAGGGTTCATGAGTTCAAGCCCCACATATGGGGCTCTGAGCTGACAGCTCAGAGCCTGGAGCCTGCTTCAGATTCTATGTCTCCCTGTCTTTCTGATTCTTCCTCACTCATGCTCTGTCTGTCTGTCTGTCTGTCTCTCTCTCTCTCTCTCAAAAATAAATAAACATTTAAAAATACCTTTTAAAAAAAGATTCCTTTTAACTGGTTTAGAGAGTCTTGGACTCATCAAGTGTTGGTTATTGAAAAGTAATGCATAAAAGAACCTTCACAGACAAATAAAAATCTACCCACACAGAGAAATTACTGAGATGAGCCTGGTTCTATTTGTCAAAGTAATAAGGCTTTGAAATTTGATTATATCAAGTCCTACTGCTAACTTTGAATGCAGTCGCTTGGTTGCTCAGTCAAGGTGTCTTAGTGAGTTTTCCATGGAAACAATGAGCACTTGACTCTCAGACTAATTCAGAAATGGCCATTTCGGCAAAGTACAGAGACCCTAATCAACCCAGCTTCACTGAGGGAGAAAAAAGCTCGTGAAACCCACCCACAGATCTGGCCTTCAGATGTGCCCCATCCTGTTTTGGCTTGTGATTAAAAGTAGTCTTTCAGTGTCTTGCTGCATTGTCTTTGATCACATGGAATCATCATTTATTTTTGATGCCATTTCATCGTTAGCCAGTTTCCTTTCCAAAGTTGCACTTAAGGGAAAAATAGAAGGTAACTGTAATTGTCAAGCCTGCATTAGGGATTCTAAGCTATAGCCAAGAGAGAAATTAATCCTGAAAGCATTTCACACCAAACAGCAGCAGTCTGCAAATTGCAGATTATTTGTGTCATGTGGCCAGTGCCAGTAGCACATCAGAGAGCTGAAATCCATTTCAATTTTTATCCCAAGCCCGGGTGCTCACGGTTTTCCATTGAACCCAAAGGATATCACAATTGCCCCGTGATGATTTGCAAGGAAATTAAAAGGAAAAATAGTGATTGAAGACTCATGTGGCTTTTAATGCTTTTCAATGGAATATATTTTCCAAATGAGTTTCCTCAACCTCACAGCATGGTTATTGAGGAAATTCAGCAAGAGCTTTCTAAAAAAGTTGTACTCAGTTAATCCCCCAAAGGTTTTTTTTTTGTTTTTTTGAGTTTTTTTTTTTTTAATAGCTATCAGTGACTTTGTGGAAATGACCCACAACTTTGTAATGCATTTTCCTGAGGAGATTCTGAATCAGATTCTAAAACAGTCTTTATGGTATGGAACAGAATGAAAGTAAATGTTGGTTATAGATATCAATCAAAGTGAAAATCCCAGTTTCAAAGTTATCCTTTTAAAAAACACTAGGATTCAATTCTGCCTTCATATGCTTTTGTAAAAATAAATGTCCTTCTTCATTTTAATACCAAAGAGGCAACTTATTTTTATTTACAGTGAGCTCAAATTTTTAGAAAACAGGTGAGAGAGATGAATGAGTATTTAATAGGGGAGAAAGTAAGAGAAAAGCACAAACCTGTGAGCATATCATCTGGATAAGCCAGGAAGGAGATGGCATTCTAGTCTCAATGACCAAAGATAACAAAACAGGCTTTTAAAGTCAACAGAGACTCCAGAGAAAGGCCCTCATTGAAGAAGACAGAACTACGTTAGACAGAAAAGCTTTCCAATCCCGGTCTTTCCTGTTTTCTTGAGCAAAGAGAATGTTTCCCATCTTGGAAAGGACAGAAGAAACCATTTCAGGAGGAAGCTGTGTGTAAGAAAAGTGAGAACAGGAGGAAGAACCCACAAGTATTGTAAGCGCCGTGGGTCTGCAAACGCATCCGTGTATAAACTCAGAGGCACTGCCTAGGGTCTTCAAACTGCCACGAAGAAAGAACACAGTGTAGAGTCTGGGAGGTGGACTTTTTTTAACTTTTCAAAATGAAGAAGGATTGGATCTCAAAAACTGCAAAGCAATGAGTTTGATATCAGTTTCAGCCATCAACTGGGAAAAAAATTAAACGGTGTGAGCAGTTATAAGGTGTATGGAATCATTAAGAGCCAACTCAGATTCACCAAAACAGACCATGGAAGCAGTCATGGAGGAGGGCATAATGCACTCACCGTGGAGCTTCTTGACTTGAATGTGGTCGCTGGACCCTGAAGGCAAAGGAGCTGGCCGTGGGAGGCAGGCGGAAGGCACGCTGTTGAAGCAGTCAGGCACCTCGGAGCAGAGAGAGAAACAGGGCAACCATGGGCTGAAGATTGAAGTCATGTTTGGCTGGAGGAAGAGAATGGAAGAGACAGCAAAGAACACGGAGAAGTGAGAACAGGGAGAAGAGCGGAGAAGTGAATTCACAACTCCAGGGGGAACAGTGTTGCGGACTGTGTGTTGATCCAGGGTCAGTTACTACAGGAAGGTGAAAGAGAAGGAGGATGGGGATGGGCCGTTGGTGGGAAGTACTTCCCTCAGCACGAGGGGCCCTGCCCTAGGCCCCTGACTGCCCTCCACTCCCACTTCAACCCACAAGAGCTCACAGGATCCAAGCCCTTCCTGGGTTCCTGAATACATGGGGCTTCCAAATTCCCTGCACAAACAGCCCTGGGGCCTTAACTGGCTCTGTCTTGCTGAAGACAGTGACCAAGGGGTAACTCGTGGAGGCTGGGTTACACAGCCTGCGGGCCCACCAGCTGGACACGTGAGAGGCCCTTCAGGGAGGTAGGAATCTGAGATGACGGGAGCAGCAAGGTCCAGGGACTGACTCTAGCTGTGCCAGGACAGTCACGTTGAGGAGCAGACCTCCCTAGGGTCTGAGAGTTTAAATCCCCACCTTCCAGATCTTCATACAGGTGAATTTGTCGAAGAGTGAAACATTTTTTTTTTTTGACAGTTTTTCAGTTTGATTTAGGACTTTTGAATATTCAAACCACTGACGTGTTTTTACACTTTCCCTGGGCCAGCAAGTTAGGGGACTGACCCAGGCCTAGCTCTTGGGTCCCGAGTTCAGAGTGGGACTCATCGAACACTTATCATTTGGGTGGAAGGAAACGCACCCATGTGATCTCGAAGGTAAACTGAGGAGGTGTGAGAGCTCTCATCTAAGAAGGCTGACCTGGCAAGCAAAGTATGCCTGTCAAAGCCTTCTGTCAATGAAGCACCACGAAATCTCAACCTCAGGCCCCCTGGCTCGTGGTCAGGCATCTGAGGCCAAATACAATGGGTGAGTGTGGCAGCAACAAATAAACAAGAGGCTTCCCGTTACCACCTTCGGCCAGGAATGTTGCCAACTACAAGCCCAAATCTAAGAATAGAGGGAAGGGAAATTAACATGTGGATGCCTCCTATACATTTTCACATATGTTACAGATTATCGCAGGCAAATGGGTATTTGCCCCAGGAGAGAGAAGGTGAATAAGGGCTTAAAAGGATTGGATATGATTTCTATCTCTCTAAAGCTAAAACTGGCACCCAGAAAGATCCTTCTGACAGCAAGAATGCCTCATTATTATTATTTTTATGTATTTACTTTTTTTATTTTTGAAGGAGAGAGAGAGAGACAGAGTGTGAGTGGAGGAGGGGCAGAGAGAGAGGGAGACATAGAATCCAAAGCAGGCTCCAGGCTCAGAGCTGTCAGCACAGAGCCCGACACGGAGTTCGAACTCACGAACTATGAGATCATGACCTGAGCTGAAGTTGGACGCTTAACCGACTGAGCCTCCCAGGTGCCCCAAGAATGCCTCATTATTAGAATGGATCTTTGGCTGATCCTCTGGGTCCTCTGGTCCCTGGCACCAAAGTCTTGAGACAGGGTCTCAAATGCAACTGTGGGTGACATTACAAAAGGTATTTCTGTCCCGACAAAGGGGCTGGTCTAGGGATAGTAACAGCTAATAGTTTTTCATTCTTGAACACACGGCTATGAGTTATATAACTCTATCTTTGATCATCGAAGAAAGCAAATGCATGCAAGTCCATAAAATACAAAAATTAGATCGGATTGCCATTGATATAAACAAAATCATCAGATTTCATTTGGCAGTTGTGTGGCTATCTTAAGGAAGATATTTTGACATTTCCACAATGGTCTGAGTGACCAGCCATCAAGGTGGCCCCCATCTTAACCCACACGGCAGACCTGGCCTCTGTCTTCCATTTACAACAGTACTCTACTCTTGCTGAAAATTAGCTCTATTTTGACAAGGCCAGTAGGAAATGGAACATTTAAAGAACTCTTTCTTGCCTTGAGTAGTAGTATATTAAAATTTTGTGTTTAAAAATTAAACTTTGCATTTTAGGTATGCGTTTTTTCTGAATTAATTAAAATGTGAATTAATTTCTGAGATCTTACGAAACTGGCCCCAGGGCAAATAGACTTTCTCTCACAGGTCCTTAAATTAACTCTGCATAGGCTTGTAAAGTCGTCTGTTTTCCAGTGCTCTTGTTTGTGAGAACCAGAAGGCAATGGCCTTTCCCTCTTAATTTACTTATTCATTCAGCACATATTTATTATTAGCCTTGTGCCAGACACAGTTCCAAGGCCCTCGATGAAGGTATGAGCAAGCCCCTGTTCTCAAGGAGTCTGTGTTCAGGGTGGGAAAAGCAGATGTTAACAAATAGTTAAACACAACAGAAATTGCACTCCTACTCCACAGAGGAGCCCTAAAAAGGCTTTTTAATTCAGTTTAACTAGTTGCCATTGATGGAAGGTTTCTATGTGGGCCAACGCGTTTGTGTTGAGCGTATTATCTTTCTTGGAGAATACAAGGATATATGGTATGAATATAAAGACTGGCTCTACCACCAGAGAAGGCCCGTGGTCATACCCCCTTCTTGTTCATTTTCTTCGTCACTCCATGAGGAACACTTTTAACCTCTAAAATTTTGTTTTGTTTTTGTTTTCTTTGTTGTCGTGCATAGATTTTTGGTGTCTCTACAGTAGAATATTTTCTCCCCCAGACACAAGAAAAAGTGTGTTCAAGTTAAACAGACTAATCGTATTAGTTTGAGGATTCAAATAATGTGGTGTATGCAATTCTGAACTTATGGCATTTTTATATGCAAAATCTAATATGCATTTTTGTGAAACCACAAGGACAGGGCAGAAAGTAGTTTGCAATGCAGAGAATCTGGGATTTAAAGGTAGAATTTCAAGGTGGAATTGTCGATTACTCAGCTCTGTCACTCACAACCTGGGTGACAAAAGGCAAGTGACCTTTACAATTACAAACCAGCCACAGGTGGAACACAGAACTCCCTCTGCCTCCCCAAATAAAGACCAAATCCGGGGCGCATGGGTGGCTCAGTTGGTTAACTGTCTGACTCCTGACTTCAGTTCAGGTCATGATCTTACTGTTTGTGGGTTCGAGCCCCACATCAGGCCCTCCACTGACAGCGTGGAGCCTGCTTAGGGTTCTCTCCCTCTGTCTCTGCCCCTCCCCCCACTGGTGTGCACACGCAAAATAAATACATCAATTTAAAAAAAAACAAAAGACAAATCCATTCTGGTTAAACAGAAACGTGAGTCATGAGTTCCCTTCTTTGACATCTTTGTAGAATATTTGTTTTTAAACCACGGTTTGTTTGCCATAATCACCCATCTGTTGATCATACGCGCTCACGTGATGCCCTTACTATGTGTTATGGCTGACTCAGAAGGCTACACAGAAGGTACATTAAGCACTTGCTAACTGTCCCTTTTGTCAAAAATTCGAGTTAGTTTTCCTTTCGCGTATTTGAGTAAGTGGATGTTCGGCGATCTGGGGCTTAAGTTATTTTCCCGATTGCCTCTGTTAATTCACTTTATAAACACAGATACGTAAATCATGCAATTTGAGATGACCAGTGAGATTAAAAAAAAAAAATCTTTCAGCAGACACTTATGGGGATGAGCACTGGATGTCAGGGAATGAATCACTGGATTTGACTCCTGAAATCATTATTGCACTATATGCTAACTTGGACATAAATTAAAAACTAAAAACTAAAATAAAATAAAATCTTCCAGCTAGTTCAAAAGTAAAAAACATGTCATAAAGTTTTAAGATGTCAAATAAAAAATCAAATTACTTATTAATCATTTGAGATTATTGTAGTAAGTGAATAAATGAATTAATAAAAGGCAACAAATTAAAGCCATAAGTGTATACTAACCATACTTTTCTAAACACGTATGATCTGATCATGTGAACATATATATGTGTGTGTGTGTGTGTATGCACATTATAAACACACATATATACATGCTTGAAAATCTATTGTTTTTCAACATATTGTCATAATAAATCTCAAATATGTAATTGGATACTGGACTCCTTTAGTAAAATTGGCCTCCAAATATTGAAGGTTCAGGAAACAAGGTATTTCTAGAAGCAGAACAACCATTTCAAGTAGTCCAACAAGTGCCCCTGCTCTCTAGAGACTCAAAATAGCAACTAGCATCCACTAAGAGCCAACCTTGTACAAGGAACTCTCCTAGGTCATAGATATACAACCATGTAGATACCCATTCACGTCATTTACGGCAACACACATCATTTACAGCAACCCCATAATTAAATATTCTTACTCCTGTTTTTGCAAGTAGGAAATTAAGGCTTTAGATCTGACACAGTATCTTTGACCCGAGACTCCACAGCTAGTTAGTGGTTCATTTCCTTCTCCTGCTCTTGCTTCATCATTATTTCTTATTTCTTCCTGGGCCAGGGACCTGGGAGGGGGTTGAGGGGAGGGGGAAGGCAGACTGGGACCCAGAGTTCTACCCCCACCTCCGCATGTAGGTAAAAAGACTATAGAAGCCGCCCATGGGAGGGTGGCAGAAGGGGATCACAGGACAGTGACAACCAAGAAAATACCTCCTTGTCTGAACACCAGTTTCTCTCTCCCAGGCATGTTTAGGAAGGACCCTGTGTCCTGAAATGCGTGTCTATGCCTCACACATTCTTGATTTTATACACATTCTGTATTCACAAAAGTGTGAGCATTTAGTCTGTCTTTCAACCCAGGTGGATTTGTAAAGTCTTCGCAGGCAATATTACACTGCTTTTACTTCTGTATGGCACCTAAAATAGTTCTGGATGCAACACTGATACTTAGTTCATTTCTCAGCAATTTTTTTTCAAGGAAAGACTATAATGACAAATGTAAATGTCTAGCGTCAGACATATTCTACTATCCAGTGTTTCTCACCCTCACATTGTTTAATATGTTTTGCAAGCAAGTTAGAGCTTCACATTTGTACTCCCAAGACAAATAATGGTTTTTACCCTCTAATCGAACAAGACTAGAGAAAGTAATCGGGTCCCCGTCACATCAACTATGAAACCTGCCATTGGATAGTCTTGGGACTTGCATTTGGTAAATCATCTGCTAAAGCCAACATGTTACAGAATTCCTTCTGATAAGGGAAATGACTCAGCATCTAACCTACATTTCTGATTCTGTCCATTTTTAAGCACTCCGACAATTGCTGCCTTCTAACCTGTAATTCATCAAAATTGCCACCTAAAGGTATCTACCACTTTGTGGTTCTGGTGACTTCCGCTCCACCTAAACAGGTCTACTTGTCCCCTGCTGGATTTGCCTGTCTCTTGAGACTCCAGGGTGACATCCGTTCTCTGATGGGTCTAAGAAAAAGTTGCTGCTTTTCAGATGGGAGTACTAATTCCTAAGCCCTTCACTTGTGAGAGCTGAAAAAGGATGTTGTGACCTTTATTTCTCAAGACAATAGCTCATGTAGCAATTGTTTCAAGTAGCCATTTCCCTTTTAAATAAATGAAACTTCTTATTTTTTAATTTTTTTTTAAATTTTTATTTATTTGGAGAGAGGGAAAGAGAGAATGAGCTGGGGAAGGGCAGAGGTGGGGGGTGGCAGGGACAGAAGATCCAAAGCGGGCTCTGTGCTGACAGCAGAGGGCCCGACGTGGCGCTCAAACTCACAAACCATGAGATCATGACCTGAGCCGAAGCCAGACACTTAACTGACTGAGCCACCCAGGCGCCCCAATAAATGAAATTTTTTAAAAGAAGTAGCAGCAGCAGCCATTAGATGTGGGAACGCATTAATATCGTTAGCAATACATTCACTTTTTTTTTTTTTTTTTTTGTCATTCCATGTTGCTTTCACATACATTCAAAACTGCCGTTCGAGGTCAAGAAGGTGATTATTCTTGGTGACGGACGTGGTGCTGGGAATAACTAATTCATCCAGGAGCACATAGCCAGCTAGCTAGTGCAGAACAGAGGTTCAAGCCAGGCCATGACTGCAGTAACTTTTTTAAAAGGCATGAAACCCCCAATTTTGGTATTTCCCTTCTGTAATCCATGCCACCGATTGCTATTTTCAAGTGGTAGCTGTAGGCTTTTCTTCAGAGAAAAGTGGATGAAAGGAGAAAGAAAAAGAGGGTGGTAACTATACGCTCAAGGGTAGATTTTTGCTGAATATTGAAAGGGAAGAATTGGGGGTGCCTGGGTGGCTCAGTTGGTCAAGCATCCGACTTCGGCTCTGGTCGTGACCTTGCGGTTCGTGGGTTTGAGCCCTGTATCGGGCTCTCTGCTGTCAGCACAGAGTCCACCTCTAGTCCTCTGTCTTCCTCTCTCTCTGCCCCTCCTCTGCTCATGCTCTCCCTCTCTCTCTCTCTCAAAAATAAATAAACATCTAAAAAGTAAATAAAGGGGAAACTTGAATACTTAGTTTAAGTGGACAGGCCACAGAGTGGCAGAGCATGAGCAGAGAAGTGAGTGGTGAGCTAGGCCCACCAGGGGCTGAGCAGGGACAGGCGGGACCAGGAAGAACGACTCCTGTTTCCCCTTTGAGTCTGGAGGAATCGAGACGGGTGGATACAGGGGATCATAATTGGGCAGGGATTCGAAATTCAGGAGCGGTGCACTTGAAGGCTGCCAGGTGGGTTCTCCAGAAACTGAGTCTGAGACAGAGCACAGGGTACAGGTGTGCACTGGGATTGCACCTGGGAAGGGAGAAAGAGGGTGGGGACTGGGCAGACTAAGGAGTCACACTGCCGTTTGACCCGACAGAGCCTCAGCCACCTACAAGGCCCGGGGGCAAACACTGCCCCTGGTGGCTGGTGTCAGGACAAACCAGCTTGGCAGTCCCCTCCCTGTCCCGGGCAGCAGAGTGGGGCCATAAGATGTCATGACCTCAGATGGGGCAAGTGTCTGCAGCTCAGGGCACAGCTCTGTCGCTACGGTCCCTCCTTGAGGGGAGCTGGGCCCCTGTCTCTACTGTCTGCACGTTCACGAGAGCTTTTACACCTGTGTCGGATGAGGTCGCATTTTGAGAATGAAGTGTTAGAGGTTAATTAAGAAGGATGGCGATGGTTTGGAGAGTCCCCAAGGGAGACGAGAGGGATGCTGGCCAAAGGAGAGTGAAGGGCAAGCCTCCCCCAGGTCCTGATCGAGAGCAGACCCCAAATCTGCAGCAGCAGCACACTCAGCAAGGACGCGGCATCGAGTCAATGTCAGGATGTCTCTTAGACCTCCTAGCCCCCACTGCTACACGAGCTGTGATTGGCAAGACTGGACCTGGAGAAGGAAAAGCAGGTGCAGTGAGGAGGTGGGGGGGGGGGGTTGCCTGGAGAGGTGAGAGGTCAAAAGAGGCCACTTAACCAATAAGCAAAGCACCTGCAGGGCTGGAGCTCAGAGCTGAGGCCTCTGGGAAGGGAAAGGGCGCGGTGGCGCAGGAGACCCTAACAGGTGCCACAGTCACCCAGCTGGGTGGTCAGTGAGCGCATGGCAGGTGACTCATCCACGGAACACCTGCTGTTGAACAATTGCCACAGCCAGGCACTGTTCCAGGAGTGGCCGATACAGCAGTGACAAGGCAGCGGCCGTCCCTGCCCTTGTCATTTTTGCATTTCAGCAGTGGGTGACAAAATACATGAGGTGTAGGGTACGTCAGAAGCTGATTTCGCTATGGAGAAAATACAGCGGCGATGAGGGTGTTGGCGGTGGTGAAAACAGACTGCCGTTTCACACAGGGTGGTCCCAAACAGCCCCACTGAGAAGGTGACATTTGAGAAAGGACTGGAAGGAGGCCGGGAGCCCTCCATGCAGATGTCGGGACCAAAAGCTCTCTGGAGAGAGGGAGAAGCAAGGGCCAAGGCCTGAGACAGCCTCCTGCTGGGTGGTCAGGAGCACAGAGCAGGCGACCATGGCCTAAGGGCTCAGAGACTGTGCAGCACCAGTCTGCGGGCCACGTGGGAGGATGGCATGAGTCCCACATGCACATCGTAATGGGACCCTTTGATCTGCTATCTTGAGAGAAGATTGTCCATCCGGGGCCTGAAGGCAGAGGATGCTGGCCACGGTGAGGATTTGACCGGTCCAAGTAGACAGCTGAGGCTTCAGAAGATGACCCATGGCCATGTGCGTGTGGAGGCCCTGTGTGAGGAATCTGGAAAAAGCAGGAGAACCTCACCGCCATTAGCAGCACGCCATGGGGTCTTTCTTTGCCAGGCTCTTTCTTCCTCCTGCACCTCCACCCCTCCTCCTTACAACACTGAATTCTGCGGGGATCTTATGTTTCCAGTTCTGTGACTTTCCAACTCACCTTCACACCAAGTTTGAGTCTGACCGTTGCCCACACCGGTGTTCCTGTGGTGACCACCATTACAGATGCCCCTTCATGGTCTCTCCAGTATCTTGACTCCTCCCAAGTCTTCCCTTCTAACTAATGCTGGGTCTGTCCTTGTTTATTGTATTTTATTCCACCTACCAGGTGTTCCGGGTAATTATCTAGTCTTCTGTGAAAGATGTTTATATTGGAACACTCATTGACATCAATCCTTGTAGTTACATCCTAGGAGAATGTTAGAATACAAATCTTGAAGACAGGCTAATTTTAAATTCTGTTTCTTATTTTACCTGGCATTAAAATAAGTCAAATCAGTTTTTCTCAAATTGGAGGGATGTAAAGGATGACTTTAGAAAAAAAAAAAAAGGTCCTCTAAAACTTCTAAGGTTGAATGTGATTATTTCATAAAATAATCTCTCTTAAATATGTCTAGAAATAAATTTAGACATAAATGTTTTATGCTTGTACAAGTGGAAAGCCCAAATGAACACTTACAAATTAAATATAAATAAAATCACAAAACCGAAAAAGTATTCCAGTTAACTCTATGAATTTGGTATGGCGGGTGCTAGCATTTGCTGAAACGAAGTTATTCTTGGGATGCAAACGAGGTCCTGGACGGTTGCCAGCCTCGCCTGATCAGAGCATGCCTACAACCCCTACAACCCTGTGCCCATACTGCCTCCTTCATATGAGCCTCCTACCCTTGGTGCCAGACCATGGGCCCCCCCCATGTGTTGGGAATGCATCCCTGGAACTCTGTTCTCTCCTTAGTTTCACAGAAGCACTTGTTCCCAAGATGGTGTAAAAGAACTGACATGAGACTAAACTTCCACTGTGGTTTTTGTGGGGGAGTTTTTTGTTGTTGTTTTGTTTTCAGAAAGTGTATTTTATTTTATTTTATTTTTAGAGGGAGAGTACTCAAGTGGGAGGGAATGGGAAGAGAGAGAGAATCCCAAGCAGGCTCCACACTCAGCACAAAGCACAGGGAGGGGCTTGATCCCACGACCCTGGGATCATGACCTGAGCCGAATTCAAGAGTCGGACACTTAACCGACTGGGCCACCCAGGAGCCCCCACCACGGTTTTTGGGTTGAACTGCGGCCAAATGATCCAGCGTAACTTTTACTAATTGTCCAGCTAATTATCAGAGTAGCAGCTCTGACATGAACAACATCTCAGAAAGAACCTTCAGGCTGCATGTCTGTGGTGTCCAGTTGGACAAACACAGTTCAAGTACAGTTTCTAATGTCAAGGGTCTAGTTTCTCTTCTTTATAGTACTGGGCATGCCTGAGGCAATTAACATACTACATTTTCCACCAAAACGTTCACCTCAGGATTTTCTTTCCTTTCATTGGCCTATTGTCAGGTGGTGACTTCGTCTGTTATACATTTTGTTTATATTTTTTTTTAATTTTTTTTAACGTTTATTTACTTTTGAGACAGAGAGAGACAGAGCATGAATGGGGGAGAGTCAGAGAGAGGGAGACACAGAATCTGAAACAGGCTCCAGGCTCTGAGCTGTCAGCACAGAGCCCGACGCGGGGCTCGAACTCATGAGCCGTGAGATCGTGACCTGAGCCGAAGTCGGACGCTTAACTGACTGAGCCACCCAGGCGCCCCATATATTTTTAAAATTCTTTTGTACTACTTTAGTAAACATTTATAAATCACTTTCTCAAAGTATTAAATGTTATAATATCAAAGACTGGATCAAATACAATATCAAAAACTAAAACCGTGTTTCAACGTTTTACATGACCACCGAATTTCAGAGTTGGAATTGACACAGTCAAATTCGTCTCTAAAATATCCTGCAGAAATCGTCATTTAGTCTGTGTCTGAAAAGCTGCAGTTACTAGCTTATAAAGCAATATATTCCAGTCTTCAGTTAGAAATTTCTTTACATTGAATCAAAATCTATTGCTGTAATTTTTGCCTGTTTGTGTTCATCCTGCCTTCTGGAATAAAGCACAAATCTAATCTCTCTTGCAAAGGATAACTCCTTCACCCCTCCCCCATGAATACGACAGCTCCCTCCTTCCTCAGCCTGCCTCCCACCCAGACAAACATCCTCAGTACTTTCCATCGTTTGTACAGCACAATGCAGAATAACATGGAAAAACAGCACAGTGATTGCTTTGGTACATTTTGCAGACAACACAATTCCTTAGCAGAAACTTCAACAGATTATGTGATCCAGGGATTGTATCTAAGAAACAGGCTTTTGTGTCCATTTTTGTTAGTAGAGCTAATATTATAAAGGACCACAAAGTAATATGCAGAATTATCCTATTAAAAGGACAGGGATGAGACATATTTTAAATGATAACTAAGCATGTGCTGGCATGCATATATATAATTTATTTATCTATTTCTCTTTACAACTGAAGAAAGAAAATGTGAAAGCCTGAATAGGCTCTTGTTGACTGGGTAGGGGGGAAGGTGACGGCAACCAGGCTTTCCTGGCTCGCTTCCCAGGTCCTTTCCATAAAAGCCCCTTTCCAAACTGAAAAACAGGATCCTTATGGTCTTTTTTCTTTTTTTTTTTTAAGTTTATCCATTTGTTTTGAGAGAGAGAGAGAGAGCACATGGGAGGGGCAGGGAGAGACTCCCAAGCAGGCTCCACACTGTCCGGGTGGAACCCAATGTGGGGGGTTGATGTGGGGCTCAAACTCACAAGCCACAAGACCTCGACCCAAGCTGAAATCAAGAGTTGGGTGCTTAACCAACTGAGCCCCCCAGGTGCCCCCAGAATCCTAATGGTCTTGACAGAGCCTCCTGGAAGAACCAGACAAGGTTCTACACTACAGCCAGATGCCATGAAGACATGGTATCGAGCTACCCTGTCTTCATTCTTAACTGTCCGTGTGCAGAGCCCAGTCTTCAGAGTTGAGGAAGTGAGACGTGATATCCAAGTGAAATGCACCTATACTCACCAACTCTCCCACTCCGGCCCCACAGAGTCCTGGCTGTATAACAGGGACAAGTAATGTCCTGGGTAGAAGTGTTATGGTGGCCTAAAGCTCCACAAAGCCCAGGTCACAATCAGGAGGGAGAAGAGACCTGGCTGGGCTCACCTGTGGCCCCTTCCCAGTGTCACAGTGGGGGACCAGGCAGCAGCCATAGCTCCCTTGGAGGTATGGCTTTTTTGTTGGTGGTGAGAACATGTTTTGCAGGTAGGTGTTTGCGTCTTCCCCAACGACACTGCGGCTGATAGTCATAACAGCACGTGAGAGCACATTACCGCCCAGAATGGGAAAAACATGTTTACGATTAATTCTTTTCTCCAACAGCTGGCTGCCCCAACTCCTTGATTAAAGAGCTCCATCACTTCAGGATCCTTGGAGAAGAGCAGGTGAGTCAGCCTCTCAAAGGCGGTGCCAGGGTGTCGTGAAAGACAGACACTAATGAGACAGTTTGGGTGCTCTCCAGGGGGGTAGAGTGTGTCTCCTGACCCTTGGCGCCCTAAAATGGGGAAGAAAGCCACGCCGCAGATATGTGTGAGGACACTCTTTTCCTCTTCTATCCATCAGATCTGACAGGTTATTAATTGGTACATCTGCCAGAGCATTTCGTCTCAGGACGCCAGCAGTAAGCAGGCACGACGTAGCGGCAGATAGGCAAACGAGTAAGTGCCCAGATATATTATGCCTAAGAGCCCAGTCGTCACAGACGGTCCTGACATGATGGCAGCGGGCAAGTGTGCAAGCTCTCCTCACCAGACTTTTGCACTCGGTGCACATTATCCGTATTTCACCGCAGCCGCTTTCTCTTTGGATGTGAACGTGTGACTTATATACAAAGGGTGGCCCATCAAAAGTAGATGATTTGAGTAGTACGGTGCTCAGCGAGATGTCAGATTTTAAACAGATGTGCTAAGTAAATAATTCAAGGTGCTGAATTACACACACGTGCACACACACGTACTTTTGACCACGTCAAAACAAATTTCTTGGTCTTTACATAGAATTAGTTTCCATGGTATTATGTTAAATCTTGATGTCAAGTTATTTTTGAAACACTTACACCAAGTAGTTGACAACATGGTGGTTTACTCCCAAGGGTCGTCTTTGCCAAGCCTGAACGGGAAAACCTGCAAAGGGAGATGGGGCCGCTCAGTGTCGTTGATAAGTTTTTGGTTTGTGTGTTTTTCTTTGGTATGTGTATGTTGCAAGTTTGGACCCCACCGTGTCCAATACTAAATTAAAAGCAGAAAGGGATTAATTGGGGGAGGATAAAAAACTGGAATTATTTCCAACTCCCTGAATTAATAGGTTTCAGCGTGCTTCCTTCATTATTTAAAGACTGCAAATTCCAGAATTCAGCAGGCATAAGTGTTCATTCAAATATAAGGAAAATCAGCTATCCTCCATTGCAGGTAAGAGTTGTTAACTGGCTCCCTCAGACATATCTATTTATGAAACACATGAATCTCACAGCCGTCTTCCTGTGAGATTTCTTGAAGTAAGAATTACTGATTGTTACCCTGACATTTCCGCCCAGATAATGGAGCTTTCTCTTCTAACTTGTACCAATATTTGCAAATTATTTCCATATTTGTGTTAGAGTCATTGGTGATTAGCAGGGAAAGAAGCCAACTGCAATCATCTCCTTAGATCTGCATAAAAGTCAGGCCACTCTGCATTCTCCTAGAAATTTAATCGAGCCATAATCAAAATCAATATTATTCTGATTAGTTGTGCAACATGGAGACATAGTGCATCACAGCAATATTGATCTTTATTTCCTGAAAAAAAAAAAAAAACACTTTTCCTTCCTTCTTTGCTTTCATTCAGCAGGTGCTTACTGAGCACCTATTCAGGTGCTGTATACCATTTTTAGTTATAGGGATAAAGAAATGAAAAAGAAATACCCATCAGGGGAAAACTGCTAAGTTATATACACACACACATGTTCAGTATATATTGTGCTAGGTGCTTTTTATAGCCATGGAGAAAAATAAAGCCAAAAAGAGGGTTGTGGTAACTGGGGGAAGAGGTGAAATTTTATATAAGGTTGTCAGGAAGAACCTCACTGAGCAGGTGATTTGTGAGTGGAGACATGAATGTATATGTAAACGCATAATGTAAAAAGCATCACAAAATGCAAGGTGTGGTTGGAGTGAGGCAGGAAGAAATCCAGGAGAGTGTGAACTGGAAGCCAAAGGCAGGAGGCATTTCTAGGAGGAGGGCTGATTACCCGTGCCCGGTGCTAACCAAGCAGGATGAGGGGTGAGAAATGAACACAGAATTCATTGGTGACCTTGACCAGGGGAGGGTGGGGGTGAAAGCCTGCTTGAATTGGGTTCGTGTGAGATGGGAAGAAGAATGGGAGAGAGCAAATATAGGTACCTTCTTTTTTTTTTTTAATGTTTATTTATTCTTGAGACAGAGACAGAGTGTGAACAGGGGAGGGGCAGAGAGAGAGGGAGACACAGAATCTGAAACAGGCTCCAGGCTCTGAGCTGTCAGCACAGAGCCCGACGTGGGGCTCGAACCCACAAACTGTGGGATCATGACCTGAGCCGAAGTCGGATGCTTAACCAACTGAGCCACCCAGGCGCCCCTAGGTAACTTCTTTCTTGAGGAATTTAGGTATAAAGGAAAGCAAAGAAATGAGGTAGCTGGGGGTGGAGGAATGTGGAAGCAAGATAATGTTTATTCGCTGGTGGGAATGACTCTGTAGAGGAGTGGGAAGTTGGAGATGCAGGGGAGAGGAGAGACTGTCGGGAACAATGTCCTGGCTCACAACAACTGAGTGTAGGCTCAGCCTGAGACAAGATTACAGGCAGCTCAGCTGGCAGTGGGGATGATGGCAGAATATGGAAGGTGGTTGTCATTTATGCTTCTCTTATCTCAGGGAAATAAGAAGCAAAGTTGTCAGCTGAGAGTGGAGATGGGGGGAGAGATTTCCAGGGAGAGGAAAGGATAATGACAATGTCATTTAGGAGGGTAGGAAGTGAATAAACTTGGGAAAGAAATGAGTTTGGAGTGAGATCCGTCAGCCTGGTGTCCTTCTGTCCCATTCAACTGTGTAGACACAACTCCAGTAAGTACAGAGTTGGGTTTAACTAGTTTTCAGCTAGGAGAGCAGAGAGGTGGGATAAGAAAAGAGAGGGACAGGAAAGGTGGTTGGATCCATTGGTTCCAGGTCCCAGTGGGTCCAAATAATTTTTGGAGGTTGAGTTGGAAGTTTGAGTTTTAGAGTTTGAAGGGTTTAGCTGGAAAAGTAGGTGTTGGCTGAGGCATGCAGCCAACGTTGAGATTGTGGAGGCATGCAGGGAACAGCTGTGGTGGGGCCAGGGAGGGCCAGAAGGGCTGGTGGCTGAGTTAGGATAGAGAACAAGTTGACTAGAGAAGTTGAGGTCACAGACTCGGGAAGCCAGGGCGCTGGAAGGTGTGGCCCGTGTGGACACTGAGATCCTCCAGAACTATCACCAGAGCAGACTTGGAAAGAACTCTGATGAGTCATGAACTGGATCTTCAAGAAATGGGGGCAGAGGGAGCAGGGAGATAGAGAGGGTGAGGGAGGTGGGGCTCAGGAGCTGGCTGTAGATGGAGGAAGAGCACCCAACGGAGATTCATGGCTTGAAATTCAAAGCTGGAGGGTTTCAGGAGAGAATAAAACTCTTCTACTTAGAACGTAACAGCGTAATGCTTGGTGGTACAAAGTGTGCAGAGAACATTTGAGGGAGCTGTCAGGGAAGTGGTGTCCTAGGGCATGAGCCAGTTTCAGTGAAGAAAGAATGTGAGAGAAACACTGGGAGTGGACTGAAGTCACAGGGCAGTTACTCCGCCTGGCCCTGGCTTCCCCAGCACAGGGGCGGGAGTTGGGGCCACTGAAAGATGGGGTAGAGAAAAGGGGTGTACAGAGCCACATGTGGGTGGGGGGTCAGACTAGAAAGCTGACAAGGGAGCCAGGGACTGCTTTGGGGACCGATATAAACCCGTGCATCAGTCAGGACATTTCTGTCCTGATGATACATGACAAAAGCTAGTGGCCTCAGGGCAGGTATGGCTGAGTCTCCAGAGAAAAAGCAGAGCAGCCCCCCTGCTCCTGCCCTTGGGGTGAGTGTTCTAGCCCAGAGCTGGCAAAACATTCCGGCTCTCTCTGGGTGCTTGAGGCAACTTTCATTACTTGATGAAATGAAATGTTATATTAGTGTGTGTTACAAGTGCCCTTGGACACATCATTTCAGTCCCTCTCTACCGTGGCTTTTCCATTTGTAGAGAAGGAAGAGTAATGGTCAACCATCTCTTAGAATTGTTGTAAATAAATAGTATGGCGAAGTTGCAAATACTAAGTGCTACACTAAAATGTTTCTGATTTAAATAGCATTTTCATTCTTTATACTCAATCAGTAGATTAAACTAGTAGTAATCAGGTAGGCAATAAAATAAGTATAATGCTCACCTAAAAGTGAATTGATAAGATGAACACAGATACTGGTTAGATAATGAATCCATTGCTGGATGGTGGAGATGCTTACTGGTTATCTAATTTCTCTGTATGTGATTCCTTTACACTTGCTTTGGTCTTTAACAGGCACCTGATTTTTGAGAGCCAAAATAAAAATAAATCATTAAACACTATGAATAATTACCTTCCAAAAATGAAAATACACTTAAAAATCCTTGGAATTTAACATATTTACTCTAGCTTCTTGGCCATATCTCTGATATGTGTTTATAGTTCACATTCGTAAAACACCTCTCCAACCCCCCCCCCCCCCCCGCCGCCCCGGTCCAAACTATTTGGCAAAGTTATTATCACAATGTAGGTAAAAAGCTACTCTAAAGTTCAAGGTAAGCCTTAAAAAAAAAAAAAACATAAACAAACAATAAAACCAAACCAGGAATGACATCTGTCAGTCCATAGGGTTTGGAGAGCCTTCGGGAGAACTGCATTTCAGAAGTACCTCCATTTATACCAGTTTTTCCCACCTTAGTTTCAATCACCAGAATTTTAAGGAAACTTTCATTCACTCAACAAACATTTTGTGAATACTTCTTGTACTGTCATTGTGCTAGTGTTAGATAAAATGACAAACAAGGAAATCGCAGGAACAAATCGTGATACGTGCCAAGGTGAAAACAGTGATTGAGATTTAACCTATTGTAGATAAGGAGCCACGGAGCCATGAAGTAAAGGTTGAGAGGGCACCCACTATTCACTGAGCTAGGATCTCAGTAGCGGATGGGAGAGCATTTGAAGCAGAGGGAAGCACATGTTCAGTGACCCCCCAAGAGGTGAAGAGATTGTCCTGTTCAAGGCACTACATAAAAATCGATGTGGCTGGAAAATAATGAACAAGAGGGACAATGATGAAAGATGAAGACCCATCTGGACCATGTAGGCCATGGTCAAGGTTTGGATTTGATTCTAAGTTCAATGGGAAATTCTTAAAAGTTTAAGCACGGGACTGGCATTAACTAAATTACATTTCAAGAATGGTTAGTCTTGTTGCAATATGGACAAGGTCTGGATTAAGACGGTCGACAGAGGAAAGAGAAAGAAGTGAATATTCAGAGATAGAGTGAAGGGTCTCAGTGACTCATTAGCTGTGGGTCAGGGAAATGAAGGAGTCCCACAGTGTTATTTTACCATGATGGGTAAGATGGTAAGAAGGTGAGGAACCCACGGCTCAACTCTGAGCAGATTTGCTAGGCCGGAAGCATTGAGAAGGAGGCAAGCCAGGATTTGGGTGTATGAGTTGGAACTCACAGGAGACGGAGGTCAGGGGTCAAAGATGGAGAGATAAATGTGGAGTCCCTGTCACGCAGATGGTATTTTAAGTCCATGAAATGAAACTTGTTACCAATGTGTGTTACAAGTGCCCTCGGACACATCATTTCAGTCCCTCAGTTGCCAAAGGGAGATAAAAGACAAGGGACCACGTGAAGCCTATGGAGCTCCATTTGGAAGTATGTTAGAGGAAACGAGAGCCCAGGGAGAGGCAGGGAGGACGAGGGTGCAGGAGATGAGCACCAAGTACCTCTCAAGGAAGTCAGAGACGAACCCCCTTCCTCTGAGGGTGGGGTGCTTGAGCTTGGAGGCCAACAGTAGTACCACTCGTAAACCATTTCTCAGGGACTGTAGCAAAGGGTAAATAACATGTGTCCATGGCCCCCCCTGCCCTCTGCTGCCTGCCCGATCAACAGCACATGCTTAGCAGTCCTGTTTGCAAAGCCTTCAGAAGTCTCTGGGGGTCACACCCACTGTAGAAACCCCTGTGAGGAAAACGGTTCGCAGGTTACCCACCTTCATAGCCTTGCCTTCCGAGGAGCACTGTCGTGGCCACAGCAAGGACCAGGGACAAAGAAAGCAATGGTCTTGACCTCCTTTCCATAGCCACTGGAAGTCGAAATATTTTTTGACATTGTGTCATCAAAAACATCTGAAAAAAAAAAAGCTTCAGGGCCACCAGCCTGGCTCAGTCAGTAGAGCATGTGACTCTTGATCTTGGGGTCATGAGTTTGAGCCTCACATGCAGCATAGAGAGAACTTTCAAAAAATAAATAAAAACTTTAAGAAAAAAAAAACTCATAAATTGCAATCCAGGACATAATCTATAGCTTCAATTATATTTTAGGTGCTGTTTGATCTGTTTCCTCCTTACATCTGATTTCAGCCATTCTGATGATTTCTGATGGTTTCTCTATGCAGTGATCAAGGTCCGGCCCTTTCTGTAGCCAATTTATTTCATCAACCCATGACAGGAGTCCAGGGATGAAGAAAACAATAGCAACAGAACAGAAAATACAAAGAGCAATGTAGCGGGCACACCCACAGAGGCTGTCACCAACTCTCCCGGGTCTAACTACCTGCAAATGAGGAAAAATAAGATTAAGGTTACTGAGGATTCGATGAGTGTTTGTTTTCTGTGTGTGTGTGTGTTTTAATTCTAATACATACAGAAAATAGGCCATCGTCTGCAGAGCAAGGAGAAATGGATTAATCATGAATGTGTGTTTCTCTATAAAGTTATTTTAGATTTGTTATCCAAAAAGGAAATTCTATAATAAGCTGTTTTTCATTATTTTCCAAAAGATGACTGTGGGAGAGTGAGCTGAAAAAATTTTTTTTAATAAAAAGGGAAAAAGAGAGAAAATGGAAGCAGCCTGGTTTTGGGGAAAGGGTGGTGTTTAGAGCCACAGCCCTGAGTTCTGATGTGGGATTGGGGGTTTCCTGCCTGGGTGAAGGTCAGCAAGGGACCGAACTTCTTTGTGACTCAGTGGTCTCGTGTTCCAGTTCCCAGAGTGGGCAGAGAATGAACTTCATAGACGAAGTGTCTGTCAGCACCGGCACCTGGGACAGAGTCGTAGTTCAGTGAATGGTATTTCTGATGGGGATTCCTCTCCTCCACAGGGGGTTACGAGAGGCCCCAGGGAGGGATTCCCCTGGTGCTCGTCGTTGTTAAGACCTAACAGAAGCCAGAATTTAGGGAGGGAAAGCAAGACAGGTCCCTGCCTGCGGAGGGGTAGTTTTGTAGCTGTACCTGAGTGCCCCCAAAAGGATACTCTGGAAAATTCCACGGAGGAACAAAAACCCACCTCCTCCGTGCTCAGGGGATTTGAAATTGAAAGGCTGCCATGCAGCTCCCAGATTGCTGACAAGCTGTGACTCATTTTGACAGAACATTTGCCAGTTTTACCTGCTATTCCTGTTGTTCACATTTGCCGCGGTTTTAAATTTTAGGTTCCTTTTTGCTTTCTTTTCTTACGAAAGCATGCAAATCAAGTATCACCATGGAGAGGTGTCTGTCTTCCTACCACCTTTTGGGTGGTTTTCTAGGGGTTCAGGGTAGTCAGGTGCAGACCCTTCCCAGCCTGACCCCTCGAGTGACCACCAGTATTTAGCAGGCAGTCAATGGCTGGCAAGAAAGGGGAAGCTAACTTGCCCATATGGGATTTGAACCTGTGACCCTTGCTTCATTATAGAACAATATTCTACCCAACTCAACTCTTCTAACTACCTACAGACCACCAAAATACAACCCCCATTTGATTATACTCTCTCATGATTCGTTATTTAGATTCCTAAAATGGGAGTTTATTGAAACTTCTATGAACTTTGTGCTTTAAAAATGGGTATTTTCCACTTTTACAAGAATCCATGAGCATACACGTAAAGACTGAATAATTTACTCCTCGAATAAATAAAATATAAACCATACCAATGAGTTGAGATCTTTACCTGATAGGTCACACTAACAGAATGCATTTTCAGAGAAATTTTTAATTTTTTTTTTCTCTTGGGGGCAAAGTAGTATGCTTTGTTAATACTTATTTTCCAAAATGTTTGCGAATACTATGTTGTCGCTTTAAATTATCTTAGTTACCTGTCTGTGGATTATCCATTTTATGAAAGTCTACGTATAAATTTGCAAACTAGTTTTAATAACAGCTTAAACAGCATTACTCAGCAGGTAAGTATGAAGCTGTCTACACAAACACAGGCACACACACACACACACACACACACACTCACTCTCTGATTCCAAAGACAAACACTAAAGAAGTGATTTTTTAAAGGGAATTTGCTACTTTTGCGCCCACCTGACAATAGATTCCACACAGGCCTAGTCCATGTTGCAAATTAATCATGTTCCTTCAGTCCTGTTTGTAAAACGCTACCCGTTATTGATGAGGAAAACAATTCCTTGCAGATTATGCAAGTACTATCGAATCAGCATTTCTTCATGTTCACCAATTTATCACTTTGCCACTGTTGTGTGTATTTTGCGCTCAGACACATGTAAATATTCTGCTCTACTTCCTGCTAATTTGTTACAAGTCTCCAGTAAACATATAGGTTTCTTTCAATGAATTGTCATTTTTATGCCAGTTTAGTAGTTGAGAGGAATCTATGGAAATGTGGGCCATATCTTGAAGGGAACCGAATAAGTATCTTTAATGACATACGTGTAATTACATGTCTAAATTCTTTCCTTAGGATACGAAACTTTCTATAAATACTAACTCATTACTGTCTCTAGGTCAAATGTTTGTTCTTACAAAGTTCACAATGTAATAAAAAAAAAAAAGGCAGTGCACTCAGTGGGCATAGGTTTCATTTCAGATGTGTGTACTTTTTAATTATCAGAAATGGCCAGGTATATAAATTAAAATATTTGTCTTCCGTGAGGAAAGAAATTGTATGCTCAAATTCTCTTGAGTGTATCATAAGTAGAATGACTATAATAAAGTCATTTTTTTTAATATTCCTTAACTAATGAGTGGAAAGAGGAACATAATTTTACATTTCATCAGTATTTGGAACCACTACAAATGCCATCAGCAAGAATACTAAAGCATTATTGGACTTTGTCCATAGGTTAACTTCTTCCTAGATAAAAGCTATCATCATAGTAGTAAAATCACTTAGCTAAATTAAATATATAGGTAATCTGTCATCAAATCAGAAAACAGCCAATTGCTTGAGAGCCATTTATTTAAAATAGAAAAGCCATCCCACATCACTGATATTAATTTCCATTGCCTTTGATTATTTTATTAGAATTATTTAATTGATTGATGCTCACTGGAGTTATATTTCATTAACTCATCCTATAACAATTTGTTGTTTACCAACTACGGACAAGATACTATAGCAGGGGTGCATGGGTGGTTCAGTCGGTTGAGCGTCCAACTTCAGCTCAGGTCATGATCTCGTGGTTCGTGGGTTCGAACCCCACTTTAGGCTCTGTGCTGACAGCTCAGAGCCTGGAGACTGCTTCAGATGCTGTGTCTCCCTCTTTCTCTGACCCTCCCCTGCTTGTACTCTGTCTGTCTCTCTCTCCAAAATAAACAAACATAAAAAAATTTTTTAAAAGATACTATAGCCAATTCAGGAGATACAAATACACAAAAGGATGAGGGGAAGTGCAAAGGCCCACAGTCAAGTCTGGAGGGACAAGAGACTGTGTCCCCTGAACTCAAAACTTAACCAGCCAAAAATCGCTTTTGAGACCAGGCCTCCCACTGAGCAGAAATATGCTTGGCACAGAAAAGGGGACAAGGAAAGAGGAAATCCAGTTAAAAGTAGGGTAACAAAGTTGGGAGGTGACAGAAGGTGAGCCCCCATGCGTTTATCCCCAAACCCCCAAAACCGGAAGAGGAAACTCCAGAGGCACCAAGAGCTATTCTGGATCCTACTTGTTTCTAAAGTGTCAGGAGGACTGATTTCATGTAAAACTGTGCAGCAGAAAGAAGCAAGGTTCAATCCCATAAAATTTTTAAGAGGTTACAGAGAATGAAGAACAGAATGATGTCCTGAGAGACAATAAAAGCATGTCAGTCCGGTGGAAGCTAAAGTAACTATTTCAAAAAGAACCATGTTATTAAGAAATTATACAAATAAAAATAAGTAACAGATAGTGTCTTAAAAGAGGAAGTGAAAAGGAAGAAACTTCTAAAAACTGAAAGTAAAGTGAGATAAAGGATTCCAGAGATTAAATTCGACAGATTTAGAAGGTGAGTAAGGAAGATCCAATATACATATACTAGAAATCCTGTAAGAGACACGTCGAAGCAAGAAAATAGAGCAAATAACTGAAAATCAAATGCAATACAGCTTCCTTGAATCAAAAAAATCGATCAGAAAATGACCAGCATCAAGATATATTCTAACAAAACTACCATATTCTAAAGAAAGAAAATTCCTTTGGGCATCTTGGTGAAAAGATTATCAACTGAATGTATAAAGGGGAAAAAAATTAAATTGTCATCAGGCTTGTCCATAACACCTTACACCAGAAGAACATGGAGTAAGACAGTGAAGATGGTCAAGGGGGAAAAAATGTGAGCCTAGGACTTGATATCCAGCCAAATTCATTTTTAAGAATAAAGATCCCAAATAAACTGTCACGGATATGCAAGTCCTCCGTGAATATTTTTCCTATACACTCCTTCCAAGGAATTTACTAGAGAACAAGCTTCTAACAACCAAAATTACTGGAAAGATATCAACGTAAGAACTTGTGGGGAACATTACGTGTGTTTGTGTGTTTGTGTGTACATGTGTGTGTGTGTTTACACTTAAGATAACATGAAAGGTAAGAGAAACAAAGCATAGTATGGAACGGGTGTATATTCCAACAAAGTAGATACAGTATTATTATAAAAATTTGGCAATGGGGCTCCTGGGTGGTTCAGTTGGTTAAGCATCAGACTCTTGGTTTTGGCTAAGGTCACGATCTCATGGTTTATGAGATCAAGCCCCAGGTTGGGCCCTAGGCTGACAGCTCAGAGCCTGTTTGGGATTCTCTCTTTCCCTCTCTCTCTGCCCCTCCCCTGCTCGTGCTCTCTCTCAAAAAACAAAAAAAAAAAAACAACAACATTTTTTTAATTTGGCAAAAGAAACAGTAGAACATGTGAAAATGTATTTGAGGTTTTTAGTAATCATATTCATAGTGATAGTATTGGTACTATTATTCTATATCCTTGTATGTGTGTGAGATAAGGCCATTGAGCTATTGTGGGATAGTGTTTTATTCTACCATCCTCTGTGTTCTTAAAAACCAGTGTAGAAGAAGCAAATACAAATGTCAAATAGAAAATGGTAAGTTAAAGCCCTGTTGTTCTGAAACACCTACCTTCTTAGTAAATTTCAAGTATACAATACAGTATTATTCACTGTACTATCATTTTGTACATTAGATTTCCAGAACTCATTCATCTTATAAAACTAAAACTTCATACCCATTTGGGCGAGGCCAAGGCATAAAAGTTGAAAGGTCTAGTGGTACAGTACTGAGCTGAGCACCTCAGAGGGTTCCGATAAATATTTATTGAAATCATTCGCAGTTCCATGAGAGGATGTTGTGTGCCACCTCCTTAGGACAGAGCTCGTTTCCCAGCTGACATCATCCACTCTCTCCTCTCTTCCCACCCCCTCCCTTCAGCATATAAATATATTATTTCTTCATTTTCAGAAACTCCTTTACAATCCCTCTGTCCCCTTCAGCCGCTGTCCAATGTTTCTTTTCTCCAAACTCCTACGGGGAAAAGAACCCATTCTTGCCTCTTGCAATTCCTCTCCTCCAATTTTGTCCTGACTCCATTTGACTCCACTAAGATTTCTGGCTCCATGACTCCACTGAAATGGTCTTGCCAAGACCCCAGTGACATCTGTATTTCCAGCTCCAGCCAGTTTCCAGTAATGGCCTTCTGGGCAGCTTTTGAGACAATTTATCATGACACCCTCACTCAAGTATTTTCTTCCCTTGGCTCCCAGGACACCCACATCCTTTTCATTTCCCACCTGCCTCATAGGCTGCTGCTTCTCAGTGCCCTTTGCTGGCTCCTTCTCATCTTCCCTACAAAGGTTAGATGGTCTCAGCTAGTCTCATGGCTATGGAGATAACACAGAGTCAGGCTGTCAAATCAGACGCTCAGGAATCCTAGATGTAACCTTGTGTCACACTCTCCTAATGGCTTCAAAGGCGGGTAAAAATGAGGTGCCCACAAACCACAGAGAAGTCTGCGTCATTTAGCAGAGCTCCCTGGGTCGTTTCTCAGTGTATCAGGGTGTACTACAGGCAAGACTTAATGAATGAGGTCTCTGAGAAGTACCTGGAATGATCATTAATGTGCAATCTCTCAATTATATAAGCTATCCCATCACTCATCATTCAAGGAATCATTCATCACTTAAGCATTTCCTGCTTAATGTATTCCACAGTTAAGAATCTTTTCTAGCAAATGCCATTGTATGGATGTATCATTAGCGTGTTTACAAGAGGATTTGACCAAGTCATCTTTCTTTCTTTCCTGGGGCCAGAAAAATGAGAAAATGCATGGGAGGCCTGGTGCTAACCCTTTTCCTCCCAGCCTCCATGCACATATGATTTCAAATTTTGTATCTACAACCCACTTCTTTCTCCTAAACTCCAAACTCATACATTGTTAGCCACTCAACATCTTACTTAGCTGCATAGCAGTTTATTAAACTGAAGATAAATACAATAGAAATAATGGCTCCTTTTCTCAACTCCCAACCTACACACACACACACACACACACACATATAGACACACACATGTACACACTGTCCTTCTAAAGTCTTTCCATCTCGGTTATTCATTCTCTGTCTCTGTCTCTGTCTCTGTCTCTGTGTGTGTGTGTGTGTGTGTGTGTGTGTCTGTGTCTGTGTCTGTGTGTCTGTGTGTGTCCTTCTGTCTTCTCAGACAAAAACATTATGTTCATGTTTGACTCTTTTTTTTTCTCACACCATGTATCCAATCTGCCTAAAAATTTCGGCATTTTTACCTGCACCATATATCCAGCTGATCCCCACCTCCACCACTAGCTTGCAGGTTTGAGCCACCACCATCCTCCATGTGGATTGCTGAAAACCTCCCGCCTGCCCCTCTGCTTCTTCCTTCTCTCCTTGCCCCCAAGAGTCTATTCTGAACACCTCAGCCAGATGGCTATCTTTAGAAGATTAGTCATATTATGTCACCCCACAGCTCCAAAGTCTCCATAGTTCCTGTTTCTCTCAGAAAGGCAGCCAGACTCTTCTACTGGCCTTCAGGGACCCACAGAGCCCAGATTCCCAAGAGCTCTCTGACTATGTTTTCTGCCATTTCCTGTCCCGTCTCACTCAGCCACACTGGCCTCTGCTATCTCACAGCACCGAGCACATTCTGGCTTCTGTATCTTGGTAATGCTCTGTCCTTGGCCAGAAAGCCCATTCCCATGGGTAGCCACATGGTTTGCTTTTCTAATCTCCCTTCGATGTTTGCCCACATGTATCTTCTTTATAAGGCATCCCCTATCTCTTAATCACCCCTTCAAAACTGTAGTCCCCATCTTCCCCCAAATCTGTTTCTTCCCTGTTTTTTATTCTCCTTCCCACTGAAATATAACCTTTCAGTGTTTATCATTATCCTCATGTGGATGAGAGCACAGGTGTCTATTTTGTCCACTGCAGTATCCCCAGCACCCACAGTCTGACCATAGTAAGCTGTCAATGAAGGTTGCATAAATTAATTAACAGTGAAGCAAATCCACTTGACTTGATCTGAGTTTAGAAGAGAATATGATCAAATAACACCAGGAGAACAATAACAAGGCTGCAATAGGATGGCCTTGGAACCTGCACTATGTAGTTTTATTCTGCGGGCTGGAGAAACCAGGGAGGGGGTCGAGCCATGCAAGGGCATGATGAAGTCAGGGATAAAAGAAACCATACTTTAAGAAAGGGAACAATGATGAAAGGAAAACATGAATCTTCTTCATCAAGCTGAATGTGCTCAGTATTCCTCAGATGTGCTCAGATATCCTGTGAGCTGCCCACAATTAGCACAGGGTAGAATATCAGGACCTATTTTCAAAATGGTTTCAAAAACTCATAGACACCTGAATAGAGGCATGAAAATATACCACTTGATAAGACTGATAACGATGCATTATGTGTCCATAACTTAAAATATAGATATGTCTCCTAAAATTCCTGAAATAAGACTGTTAAATGGAGGTGATGTTAGTAATATTAAAAATCCAAACTGGGGCCCCTGGGTGGCTCAGTCGGTTGGGCGTCCGACTTCAGCTCAGGTCATGATCTCACAGCTTGTGAGTTTGAGCCCCGCATCAGGCTCTGTGCCAACAACTCAGAGCCTGGAGCCTGCTTCCGATTCTGTGTCTCCCTCTCTCTCTGCCCCTCACCTGCTCATGCTCTGTCTCTCGCTGTCTCAAAAATAAATAATAACATCAAAAAAAATTTAAAAAACAAATCCAAACTTTGGGGGGAAATATTTAAGACCAATTTCTAGAAATACAAAGTTATCCATTTTGCTAATTGCAATTGGAAAGCCTTTCATTGTGTTGGATAATACCTTATCCACCCCTCCCCATTTTTTTTTTAACCAAAACAGATTAACAAGAAAACCCACACGCCACCAGCTGTTAACATTTTGGCTAAAACAGCACATCTTCATATTATCACTTTGAAAAACCCATGTTGTGTTTCACAGTACAACCGGTACCAGCAATATGGCGCTGAAGAGTGTGTGCTCCAGATGGGGGGCGTGCTGTGCCCTCACCCTGGCTGTGGAGCAGGGCTGCTTCCCGAGCCAGGCAGGAGGAAGGTCACTTGTGAAGGGGGAAATGGTCTGGGCTGCGGGGTAAGTACCACCTACACCTTTGGGTGTTGATTTTGTGTGCTTTTTTTTTTTTTTTTTGGCAAATTGGCAAAGATTATCTATTTGTTTTACTTTCATTTTTCCCTTTGTACTCAGATGTCCTTGAACTGATGTATAAGAAAATAGATTTTTAGGGGTACCTGGGCCGCTCAGTTGGTTAAGCATCTGACTCTTGGTTTCGGCTCAGGTCATGATCTCATGGTTCCGTGAGCTGGAGCCCCCTGTGCTGACAGTGTAGAGCCTGCTTGAGATGCTTTCTCCCTCTCTCTCTCTCTCTCTTTCACTCTCAAAATGAGTAACTTAAAAAGAAATGAGATTTTTAAATTCTTACGTAGGATCCCAAATATGAACATAGACCTTCATTGATGTCCTATTCAGATTTTTTGCTTTAATCGTTTATCACAGTGTCTTCTGTAAGGCATTGTGAATTACTAGACCAGATTTTAAACTCTCTTTCTGGTGCTCAGCTGATTCAGAGAAAATATTTATTATTTTTTTCAGAGTTTACTTTAAGTAGGCAGAGTAAAGGGGAAAGAGGATTTCCCATCAGTGATGTCTTAACAAAATTGTTTGCCTAAGTATTTCAAGAAATAAAATGAAGATTAATATGGAAAACTTGAAATTTTATTGTGTCATAAAAATCATTTTAAATAGAGATGAGCAAAACTAATGGTGCCTCTTAGGGAAGCAGAATAAGAAACATGGAAAATGTTTGTTCTAAGAGGTCAACCAATATGACCCAGATGGCTTCTTGAATGAATCTATGGCTGCAAGCTGACAGTGAAGGTGTGAGGGGAGCATAACTCAAACACAAAAAGGCTTGCTAAATTATAGGTTGAAATGACAAATGGATAATAATCCTGATATTAAATTTCATGCAGCCCAGAAAAGGAAGAAGGTGTATGTGCTTATAAAATGGTATTGAATTTTGATGGGAAAACATTTCTTTTAAAATTGCAACTTCATGAGGAGCTTTCTGGAAGGAGTGTTGATGGCAGAGGCATATTGCCCGGGCCTAATTTTTGGCTGAGAGCTGTAAGTCACCTATGCATAAGGTGGTATCTGTTGTCCTTAGTAAAGCTATCTGTCATGCAGTGGGTTGCAAAGCCCTGAGCTGAGCCATAATGTAGAGAAAGTGGACATTGAAAACCAGTGAGATACCATGATGCCTACTCAGAAAAAAATGGCTCTGGATTAATAGTCATGATCACATTGGGATGGACACACAAGTCATGTTTGCTACTTTTAGAAATTATGAAAATCAAACTACACTTTGCAGCCCCGATCATCATCATTAACTGTGTAATCTGCGCCGATTGTGTGTGGCCTGAGCAAGCTGCTAAATTCTGGGATCAGAATGCTAGTGAATGTTTTCTTTTAAAATAATTTATAAGAGTTTTTCACTAATATCTAAATTGTATGTTTCTGCCTGCTAATTGCCTGCCGTTGTTCCATTCTTTAAAGCTGGATGTTAAGATCTTAACATTTTTTATGGGGAAAAGAGTTTCTTTGGCCCATCTTCTGCATTCAGTTATTCATTTGCTTTAAAGAACTTTGAAAGTTTGGGGTGCCTGGATGGCTCAGCTGGTTGAGTGTCTGACTCTTGATTTTGGCTCGGATCACAGTCTCACAGTGCGTAAGACAGAGCCCCATGTCAGGCTCTGTGATGACAGCATTAAGCTTGCTTGGGATTCTCTCTCTCCACCCCTCAAGGCCCTGCTAACACACACACTGTCTCTCAAAATAAATAAATAAACATAAAAAAAAGGACTTCAAAAGTTTTATGTAATTTTAAATATTGAACAGCTATAGCTTCCTTTTTGCATACAATGTCACATTGTAAGTAAATAACATACATTTAAGCTCCAAATCATGGAAAATTACTTTGGGAGTGAATTGAATTGCTTTAATATCTTTGGATTAAAGAGTTTGGGGGCAAATCTTACCTTAATGAGGAGAGCTATCTTCAGAATATTTCTTTGTCCTTTCGAAATTATAGGTGATGAGTTTTATTTTATTATTATTTGTTCTGTTTTGTTGTTTTTGAAAGTGTGCTTGTCAGTTTATAGATTACTTATCTATTACTGCATAACAAATAACCTCAAATTCTAGATGTTTAATTAATAAACATTTATTATCTCAGAGTCGCTGATGGTCAGGAGTCCATAAGTAGCTTAGCTGGGTGGTTCTGGCTCAGGGTCTCTCATGAGGCTGTAGTCAAGCTGGGTTGTAGTTATCTGAAGGCTTGACTGGGGCTGGAAGATCCACTTCCAAAATGGTTCATTCACATGATAAGAGACTGAAAACAACCTCAGTTCCTCACTGGCTACTGGCAGAAGGCCACAGTTCCCCACCACCCAGCCCTCTTCTTAGGCTATTTGACCACAACAGTGGCAGATAACTTACCTGGAGCAAATGATCCAAGAGAGTGAAGAGAAACCACAGTGCCTGTGTGACCTGATCTCCAAGGTTGTACCCCATGACTTTATTTCATTCATTAGAACTGATGTGTAAGATCCAGCCCACCTGAAAGGGAAGGCACTTAGGCACTGTCTTAAAGAAAAGAGTATCAAAGAATTCATGAACATATTCTGAACCCACAGTTTGCAATTTGAAGAATTTGGAAAAAGAACAAAGAAATGACTTTCTAAAGTATGCACCTAACTTGATGTTTTCCTTTCTCTCCCTGTCTTTTTGCCCCAATCCCCATATTCCTGTTGAGGCTTACATCAATTCCCATTGCTTTGACTTCTCAACATAGAGAAGATAAATTGACCTCATCATTACCCTTTTCCTTCAAACTCTTGACTTTCACGAAAGGATGTTAACCCAACCAACATGCTTTTGGGGATTCTGTAGTGGTTAAAAAGGAGATTGGGTTGGAGGCCTTAGTTCAAACCCTGTCTCCACCAGCTACTACTGGTCTTAATATTTCTGCACTTCAGTTTCCTCATCTCTAAAACAGGGTGTATTATAGCAACCCCATATAAGACTGTTACGACAATGAAATGAGATCATATGTGTAAAGTGCTTAGAACAATACCTGGCATACAATGTATATTTATTTAATATTTAATCAAAAGTTTAATCAATATTTATCAACACCTTGCTTAAAAGACTAGATATCCAAACAAAACTACATAAAAGAGAACCATTTGCTGCTCTCCTCCAAATATTCCAGAATCGAGCCAGATCAAGCCATATCTACAGCAGGGAATTAAGTACCTAGACCTCACTCTTTTAGCCCTTCAAAGAATTGCTTTTCCTACACAGTACTTTGGCAAAATGTCGTTCACGTTGTAGTCTTTATACAGAAAATTTGATACCTGTGGTTCAGGACATCCCAATGGACTTTTCTATGAGCAAACATGGTGGCTATTCTAGGCTGACCGCTGCAGCAGGAGCACAAGGACAACTTAAAGTTGTTCTTGAAGACCTTGCATATGGTGCAACTAATAAGGTGTCCCTCTGAAAGGTAACTGGTCAAAAACACGAAGCCACATTTGTGTTCCAGGTATAGCATATAAGGGGACCATTAGTAGCGGATTTTGAAGTTCATTTTCTGGCTTCACTTTTTTCCTTCTTTCTCTTCCCCTTTCTCTGATGTACGCAGTTCTGCTATGATTTGTACATAAGCTGCCAATCTTTTCTGGATTTCAGGGTGGTAATGGAAAGCTGTTGTGTGGCAGAAATCATGGTTAGTTCATGTTGTTCAGAGGCAGAACAGGGCCCAGTAAGTAGAGGTTAGAGGAAGACGAGTCACTGCTTAGCATTTGCCCTAACACCATGGACAACTAACAACAAAATGGGCTCCCTCAGGGAGTAGCGGGTACCTCATCCTGCACAGTGTTCCAGGAAAGCTATGGAAGAATCATAGAGTCTTGGATATGAAGACTCTCTAAATATCATTAACCTCAGTGGTTCTCAGGCTGTAGTTTACAGGTTTAATGTAAGATATCTGTGAGTCTATCTGTGCTTAATTTTTTCTCAACTACCAACAGGTTTTTATTATCTGGGTATCCAAGAAATGCTTGATATTACAAAAAGTATCTCATGAGTAAAAAGATTGAGAGTCAAATTCCCTGTCATTAACAGACTTTAAAAATTAGGCCTCAGAGGTACATTGTGTTGTGCTTATGGACACCCATTTTCAGAGCTGAGACACATCTCCATGTGTTGTACTCCAGGGTTGGATGGATCCAGTCTTCCAGTCAGTCGGCTCACCACTACATGCCCAGATGGTCCTTCATACACCCATGATTACTGTTGTATATAGATTTCATATATACTTCAGTATTGTGCCTGTCTTTGGCTTCTTAAAATAGGTACTTAGGTTAGTATTTATGACTCTCTTATTCAAATATATAGTAATGCCCATTGGAAAATCAGATTACTTGATCCTTTGCTCCACTATATCACTAGACTTGTCTGCTACCTGGAGAGCAGTATACCTTAGCTAGTAAATGAAGGCAAGGATTTCTATTTAAATGATAATGTCAGTCCATCTCAGAAAGGTCTGACAGATGTGTGATGGTTCCAGCAAATTTATTACCATTATAAAGAATTATCTGAGCTTGAGTCCCGTGTCCCAGAATTTAAGTTGAAGTGTTACCCTTGTTTCATGCCTTTATATTCCCATTCTTAGTCTTGATATTATCGTCTTCAGTAAATCCATGCATGTGGAGTTCAACATTCATTGGATGGATGGATGAATCTTAATAATGTAGAAGTAATATGAATACACTATCACTTTTATTTTCAAATATTAATCACAATTTTCCCCAATATTAGAATTGCTTCCCTTGCCTCAACAAGAACCTCATCAAAAAGTATAAAATATACAGTGGTTTACTTGCACACATAATACATAATTCAGAGCAAAATGTACTAAGCTCAGGGATCCAGAAAAAGTCAATTAGGAGCCTGGAAGTGCTGCAAGCATTACAGTTTTGTACCCTGTCAAAGGCTACACAGCCAAATTAGAATTTTGTACATTCTGATACATAAAATGTTTTAGTCTTGGGTGCACTGAGATTTTGGTTTTCCCACAGCACAGAATATTTTTACGTTGATAGATGGAACTCAACAAAGAATATATTTGGGGATCAAATAGCCTGACCTCACTCTCTGCTAACTCTTGACCATATTTTTACTACTGCTTATAAAAATATTAATTGATTTCCTAAGGAATTCATGTTATGCATTATTCTTTACTCCGGCCTTATTTCTATTCATCAAAACTATCTCGCTAACTTTTATGACTCCAATGTAAAATGTTGACATGTTTAATACTGGAAAACAGCAACAAAATATGGAATACATTAATACTCGCTGACCTGGGAATACAGAAAGCTAAGGCAATCAAACCTTGTGAGTTTTCTATAAATAAAACATCATTATCTTGTTTGGTATTGTTTGGGGATATTATATGACTGAGAGATCATTTCTCATCTGGGATAATAGGAGTTAGATGAAGAACTTTCTCTTTTAAATTAGAAATCCGAGGATGAAATAACAACTGAAAAAAAAGCAGCTTTAAAAAAAAATCATGCTACTGACCATTTGTTAAGGAAATCAGATAGACTTTCTAAGGCACCCTATAGTCACTCTTTAATTTACTGGAGAGTACATGTTGCTCCGAGGCAGATTTATCAAGGCACTCATGAAGCGTTCACCGTGGTCTCCACACTCGCACAGACCCCTTGATTTTACCAAGGTTATCTTCTTGCATTTTTCTTGAAAAGGGTCTCCAAGATAGAGAGGCTGCATCAAACCCAAGTCTAGATCTGCACAACTATGGAGTATGACCTGCTACGTGCAAAGAAACTTTTGTCGAAAATGGTGATTTCAAACTGCTTATAACAATAGCATTATTGTATTGTTGAAGATTGTAGTTAAATCAGAGTCCAAGCTTCATTTTACATAGGAAAGGAGCCATTGAAGACAAATGCAGATACCTAGTCTTTCACTCAAAGATCGGATTATTGAGTTAAAAACTTAAAGTAATGAATAGGTGGGGAGGCTTTTTGTTCAATATATGGAGCTCTTAAATAAAAAGCAAGCAGATGGACAATATCTAATAATACAAGGGGAAACAAAATGGTTACTTTTCCTATTCTTTAAGGATAGTTTAATTTTATAAAAATACAACATTTAATTAAATTTTGTGAAGTATTTTGAAACCTATATTGAATTCTCTCTTTTTAAAAGGAAGACTAGAGAGTAAAATCTAGACTCCAAATACATGTGGTTTATACTGTGATGCTTCCAAGGAGACACCAAAAGGGATAGGTATTTTCCAATGTGCCTCGATGGGAGTTTGTAAGCACAAAGCTCCAGTTGCAATCATACACCTCGCTTGCCTCAACCACCCGGCCTCTGCAACACATAAAGAGTAGAATCATAGCTTGTGGACACGTTATTCTTTTATATAACCTTTTAATCTTTCATATATATTCTTCGATATATAAATAAAAGTATTTTTTAAGCTAATGTTATGAAATGTCAAAAAATCTGCATTCTATGTTTATTTGACATGTGTCCAAAAATCTAATTTAAACTCTAAGATTGGCTCATTTGCAGATTGGAAACAAGTCTCGCTAGACTTTCTGTGTGAGAGACAGCTTGAAGTGCAAAGATAGAAAGCTTTGGAGAATATTTATTTTAATTAAAGGAATCGTTCACAAACGTACAAACAAGTACTGTATACCATTCCTCTGGAAAACATTTATCAATTGGCAAATGTTCCTAGAAAGTGTTCTGTGGTTTGAAACAGAAAGACGTATTTTCTAACCCAACTCAGACCAGTGACCGTTCCACGTGTCTTTAGCTATTTTTGTTGTTGTTGTTGTTAAAATAAAGGGAAGTCCGAAATAATGATACTCTTTCAAAATGGTAAGCTCCATCTCTTTGAATAATGTTAGGAAATCAATTTTGTGGTAAATTGATTTCTTCTTTAGCTCTACAAGCTACCAGAGAGCTCAGAAAACTCTAGAAAACAGACTTCTACTCAAGATAACATAGTTTCTCTGAATTTCTTTTGATTCTGCTCTCACTTCAGTTTAGGGCTCTGCTGTGCAGTATGGTAGCCACTAGCCAAACACGGCTATTTAAATTAAAATTAAATAAAATTTAAAATTTGTTTCCTACTCACAATAGACACATTTCCAATGCTTCCACGGCCACATGTGGCTTCCTACCACCGGACTAGACAATGCAGATACAGGATGATATCTTCGTCAGCACAGAAAGTCCTATCAGACAGCATGAGTCTAGAGAAAGACTAGAATATCACCCAAAAAGAGTTTCCTGTGTCTCAGATACAAACGCTTCGACCTCTTCCATCTGGTTAGGAAGGAAAATCTTTCCAGAAATTAAAGTCATTTCCTAAGAACAAAAATGTACAGCCGCATTTTCCAAAGGGAGGCTCATTCAGCATAGGTTCCAGAGGATGTTACTGGGAGGAAAGTTGGAGTAGAGGCAGAGAGGCTTGGCAGAGGTCCGTTATCAGAGAGCTTGGAAACTTAGTGTTAAGCTAAGTTAAATAGAGGTGTCCCCTCTCCCCCGCCTTAAAGCTTTCAGTATGCAAACACGCATTTTTGCCTGAACAAATAGAATACCACAAGCAGCATTTCCTAAACTCTTTACAGCAAGAACTGCCTTTTGTGTGGTGCATTTTATAGGATGGGTGTTTCGCGGAACAACTTGGGAAGGAAAGCATTTGCTTCAATTTTTTCAATGGACGATGCCCAACAGCAAGCATACCACAGTCACAATGAGCTAGTGGGACCAAAGGCTAGGAACCTTACACCTACAACATTTTCCTCTTTGTAGAGAACTAACAAAGTATGCTTTTTTAAAGAATGAAATTGTATACCATATTGTTGTGGGTGTATTTTTGACACTGCATATTTTTATAGTGAAACCTTTTTATTTTCTTAAGCAGCCATTGATACATAGTCCTATGGGCGTAAGATCCATGGAGAAGAGAGGATGAAACGTTATGATTGTGGGTGATTAGTTTTTTCAGATGATTCCTCTTCGGTGAACATGAAGATCTTTAAATTCCATAGAATAAATGATACTTTGGTGAATACAATAGTTTCATCAACATAGCTGATGTTACTATTATGTCAATCTCATAAAGCGTTAAGAGCATAGGACAGTATGATAATGGTACGGGATTGTGGGGTTTGGGGTTTTGTTCTGGTTTTCCATACAGTCCGGAACGGCGGCAGCACAATGCGAGGGCAACCACAACCCTGTGCAACGTGGGTCACACACAGCCGTGAACGCCCTGCTGGGGGCGCTCTCGCAGGGTGGCCGGCTGGAGTTCCCCTACCTGGTATCCTGAAGGGTGGGCCTCTCTTCCCAGAGGCCGCTGGTAGATCTCGGGGACAGAGAGCTATGCTCTGTGTCGTTATACTAATTAATGTCCCCCGGCCCCGGCCCTCATTTCTCAGGCTTCTATCATCTGGTGGCAGAAGCTTCCCAGAGACACATCACGTCCTCTTTCGGACTTGCCTCCAGCTCCTCCCTCTTTACGGCTCTCCGGGACGGCAGCCCCTGCAGGCGCTGGTTCCTCCTACAGATTTATCTAGGGCCTGGCCGCCATCGTTCCTTCCTGTGCCCCGGGGCTTCTTGATTTCCCGTCCCGCTGCCTTTAGAGAGTGGCCTCAAGGATCTGATGTTATTCATTCCCGTTGCTTCATTATACTTTCTGGGTCTCATCTTTCACGGTGGTATTCATACTCCGGATTATGAGGTTATGATCATCAAAACGGTTTTCTCTGCTCTTTTATTTTGCCTTTTTTACACTAATTTCTATTGTGCTCAAATATATGTAACATAAAATTTGCCATTTATAACCATTTGTAAGCATACAGAGCAGTGGCATTAGGTACAGTCGTAATGTTGTGTAACCATCAGCTCTGATTATTTCCAAACTTTTTCATCACCCCAAACAGAAACTCCGTACCGCTTCTGCAGTAACCAACTCCCCATCCCCCCCAGTCCCTGGTAATCTCCAATCTGTTTTCTGTCTCTATGAATTTGCCTAGTCTAGGTATTTCACACTAAGTGGAATCAGAGTCCTTTTCTGTCCGGCTAATTTCACTTAGCATGAAGCTTTCATGGCTTATCCACGCTATAGCATGTATCAGAGTTCGCTGCTTTACACAGATGAATCGTATTCCGTCACATGGATGTACCACACTTTGTTCCTCCAATTCTATTCTCAAATGTATTCAGCTGGAATAGTCCTTTTATCTCCCCAGATCAAAAGCCAGGCAGGCTCTCTGACTTTAAGTAAGTAATCAGTATATTACTCAGAGTGATAAGAAGTCTTAGGGTCCTTTTGGGTTGCCATCATTCTCTCAATTCATCAAAAATGCCTTGTCCCCCCAGGATTGGATTTAACATTAAATGTTCACCCCCTGTCTGTGAGGCCCGGCCCTGTGCATCATACCTACATGCACTTGGTATGAAACCCCAAAGGGACTTGGTTGCTCTATGGGTTCCTAAGTCCCACGTACAGCACTAATACTTTATTCATCTCCAGTGTACGTTTGGCGGTAAGTTCAACAATAGCTGATTATTCACGTTATCCCCAAAGACCTGGCAGGTGTCCACTTAAGCTATAGCTAGATCCAGGCTTTTAATTCCAGTGCTTAAAATTAGTTTGCCTCAAATAAAATAAAATCTGTTTGCCTACATTAATACCTACTGTGTGTCAGCCCCATCACAGAATCATCCCTGCAGATCAAAGTTCTCTGTCCTAACTTGGGTTGCAAAATCCTAACCCCTGCTCCTATAGGTCTAACAGTAATATGATCCTACTAGAAATAGAAGTTATGGACATAATCATAGAGATGTATCAAGATATTTGTGGAGGATATTTTTGTAGCACTGTTTTGTGATAGATAAAAATGTGGAAACAATCAAGTTTTCAGGAATATCATAGTGGTTAAGTATATTTTTGGCATATCTATACAGTAAGATACAATATCCTGTTTAAAAGAATAAGGTCAACCTGTGTGTTGATATGGAACAATTGTTAATATATAGAATTAAGTAAAAAGAGCACAAACAGAAGATTAAGACTCTTAAGTATATAAAATATTTTCTGGAAAGAATTAAAGGAACTGTTAACAGTGGTTGCCTTTGTATAGAGAAAGTGGGGATACAGGGAAGGAAGCTTCCATTTTTTAGTTTATAACTTTCTGTAATGTTTGACATTTCTAAACATGTAGATATATTACTTTTGCTTTTAATGGCATAAAGGATTTCTTAGTTTATGAACTTTTTTTTCCTTAAACTTGTAATATTACCAAAAAAAAAAAAAGATAGTAATGTTATATGTTAAGAATAAGAGCTAGATAACCAATAGTTAAATTAGGTAGAATTTGACACCATTTCGGACAAAGTGTTGCTTTGGGCTTAGACTAGGGAAGAGGAAACGCGCCTTCCATCAGCAGAGACCAAGAGCAGGAAAAGCGAATTGTAAACACTCATTCCCAGAGATGCAGGTGGTACAGCTGGGCATCTTTCAAGCGTTAATTTGTGGAGAGCACACTCTCCCGTCATACTGATTTAGTTGAATGACATATTTAAGAAAAGTGGGAGTGAAGTCTGCTGGGAAATATTATTCATGTTCTCAAAATAAGCTCCATGAGGACATGTCACCAAATGCATGGAACAGACCAATATGAATGGGTGGCTTTTCATTCCGGGGGAGCTTTAAAATAGCGTAAGTAGTTCCTAAATTAGAGGAAAACATATGCTGATGATGCCGTGCACATACCTGTGTTCTAGGGGTTACATTCTTGCAGTGTGTTCTCTGGTTTTTTGTTGCTCATCCCGTTTTCGTTTATACCTATTTTCAGTAAAATTGAAACAGAGTACAACATGGCCCAGATAAAACAGGCACTCGGCACCAGAGCAATGCATTTCTCACTGCTGGTCACATATCCCACTGGAAAGGCTAAGTCTATAAATTATGAGATCGGTTCTCTGCAATCTCCTGTGAGGGAACAGGGCTTTTCCTGGGTAAAGACAAATCGCTGGTATTGGTGGTAGTCGCTAACGGTCTATTACAGACCCATAAACTAAGTGTCCCCTGGATCTTAGCCTCCCTTGTGCCCTGCTGTGCATTCAGTGGGTCCAAGGATTCTGCCGGGTGAGATCCTCAAACAGTATCTTTATATCTTCAGCACAGAATGAATGAGACGCAAGAATAGGACCCTCAAGTCTGCGCCAGTCGAATCTGGCCTGGCCCAACATGATCTTGAATCCCACCTTCTCTTTTGGATTGGAGGCCCACAGGAAGTAAACTTGGCAGGACTCCCTGAGCCTGCTTCACAGGCCTCTGTTCACCTGTCCATTTGAAAGTTTATATTGTGGGGGTGCCTGGGTGTCTCAGTCGGTTAGGCGTCTGACTTCGGCTCAGGTCATGATCTTGCAGTTCGTGAGTTCAAGCCCCACATCAGACTCTCTGCTGTCATCATGGAGCCTGCTTCAGATCCTCTGTCGCCCTCTCTCTCTCTCTGCCCCTCCCCTGCTCACACACACTCGCTCTCAAAAATAAAAAAAAAAAATTAAAGTTTATATTTTGAATAGAGTGTAAGATTTGTTTCACGTCGATTTCTGTTAAGGATTTTTCTCCAGAAGAAGAAAAAAAATCAAGTAAGACTATAAACCCATGGATAAGGCATAGGCCACATGTAAAAGCTTTGCCCCGTCTGCCTATCTTCCTGAACCAGGGTCAGAAGAAGGATAAAAACAAGAAGAAATCCTTTCAGAGGGAGATAACATGATCTGATGCACTCTAGGAAGTAATTTGTCAAGTGGACCTATTACTGCACTCACTTCCAGAAAGAAAGCAATTTTCTTCCTCCTTTCTGTAGAAGCCAGGCCCAGAATGCCTGTTTCTTCTCCCATCCACACCGCTCGTCACTCCCTTTTACAAAGAGTAATATTGTTCCTGACATACATGCTTCTTCCCAAAGCCTTGTTGGTTATTGTCCAGCATGCTGTGACAGCTGGGAATTTAATGTCGAGTGATTTTTTCCCCCCCGGTTCCTCTCAAGGTATTAGTGTTAAACTGACACGTCCATAATTCAAAGGAAGTCTGAATTAGCTATTCCTGAGGCTACTCCACAGACAGAAACCACTCCACTTACAGAATGTGACCCATCCCTAGAGAATTCTTAAGCGAATTCCTGGATGTCGTGTTTGTTACTGCCTCTTTCTCCATGAACGTGAGGCTCTTCGTGTATATCCACCTGCAAATCGGCAGTGCGTGATTATTTGGAAGAAGTAATAAAAGAAGACATAACGGGTCCAATCAGGTTATAAATTAGTCTTTTGCAGAGATAGGGTGGAATTTTATTTGCTGGCTGTTTAAAAGAATGTGAAGTGCTTGCAATGGATGCCTCCTGGAAGAGAAATCGCCCAGTCATTTAGCAACCTTCTTTAGACCATTCGTGGAAACCATTTTACATGTAAACAGGGAGTAGAGAGCAGAGCTCTCAGCGTCTCAGAAGACGGCTGCTATTTGGGAAGAAGTAAGTCCAAGTCAAAGGAAGCTTCTGAAAGACTGCTTTCTGTGACCACACGGCCTGGCTTTGGTAGAAGTGGTGTTGTAAGGTATTGTATTATCGTAAAGTGCAGGAGCCTCGCTTCATCAATAAGAAAAGTTGAAGTAGAAAGATAGGATTAAAGAGATAAGATCTTTGTTAGACTAAATCTATTGACCCAGAACTTCCCATAGTGCACTGCATAAAAACTGCTTCACAGTATGAATGGATCAGAGACTTTGAAAAGGGTCTCCAAATTGGTCGTTCGGAGGCTACGTAGCTGTGTGAATTTCTAGTTTGTTGTTCTGAGGCAACCAAAGATTGTTTTAGTATGATCTCAGAAAAGCATTAGACTTCAATAATGAACATGGTGTAGATAAAACACTTACCGGGTATGCCTTTAATATTCTGAGCACCATTTTAACCCTTATTGATGTATAATCATAAATCGGTAGGGACACAAATTATCCCTAGAAAACTAAGAAAAGAAGCAGCCTGCTCTACAGGCTGTTTATCTTCCCTCTACAAAGAAGACTGCTTGCCACTGAAGTACCACCTCTGAGTGTCTGGCCACCCACCCAGCTGGGGTGAGCTCCTGACAGGTCACAGATGGAATCTGTGTGTGCATGGACAGGTTGCAGTGGACTGCGTTGGTTTCCCTCCAAACATACGTCTTCCTCTTTTTCTCGCTAACAGAACACTGAGTTTTCTTCTAGTATCTGTCTCTTTGGAGAGCGACCTCATACCCAAGTCAGTAGAAAATCCTGAGTCACCTAACCCAGTCTTACTATTCCCATGACCCTTACTTGTATTGGTTTGGGGAAGAAACCAGGTCTTTCTGGTCTTGGCTGCACTACTCAGTTAATTAGCTCAAAAGCCACTGTGCTCCTTTGCAGTGCAGAAGCTTTTTATCTTGATGAGGTCCCAATAGTTCATTTTTGCTTTTAATTCCCTTGCCTTTGGAGATGTGTCAAGTAAGAAATTGCTGTGGCTGAAGGCAGAGAGGCTTTTTTCCTGCTTTCTCCTCTAGGGTTTTGATGGTTTCCTATCTCACATTCAGGTCCTTTGGGAGGGAGGGGAAAGTGGGTGATGGGCATTGAGGAGGGCACCAGTTGGGATGAGCACTGGATGTTGTATGGAAATCAATTTGCCAATAAATTTTATGTTAAAAAAAAAACAAAAACTAAATTATAAAAAAATTCTTAAATTAAAAAAAAAAAAAAAAGCCACTGTGTTGTTGGGCCAGGAGGGAGTATATTTCCTTTCTACTTAAGTCAGTTGAATTGGGTTTTCTGTTCCTCAGGTACAAATCTCTTAAGTGGTCCATGTGCATTATCTTAAAAATGACCAAAAGAATTCTTTCACTGAAAACTTTGGGCAGATAACAACATAAAGAGCTACTTGGTGAGGACTTTCTAGTAGCAGACAAGATCACCTTCAGATTATATCCCATAATACTTTTGTGTGTCCACAGTAGCTGTAATCAACAATAAAAATTTTCTCCTCATTTCTTCTGGATACATGGATCATTGTGTACTCCATTATAGTATTTATTCAGACATCAGTTCCATGGGGTGTGACCAAGACCCAAAACAGCAGTGACTTACCTGGATGGAAGTTTGTTTCTCTCTCATGAAAATCTTGAGCCTGGATTGTGGCTCTGCCCCACAAAGTCCTTTTTTGCCTTCATACGTGGTGCCAAAGAGTCAGGGAGAACTTTCCACTCCTTGCAGCCAGACCCAGAAGTGTCACACAGCTCATACCTGGCAGAGGGAAACGAGTTACATGGCCCCACGGCCAGCCCCAAAGGCAGTGGATGCCATCTGTCAGCTAAAATTATCATGAGGCAGGAAAGGGTGAATGGATGGTGGTGGGTAGAGGTCAGTACGTGAGAAATAAGCCTACCGACCCAATCAGAGGAGGGACCCAGAGACTCAGAGCCTCAGAGCACAGTGAAGTGAGGCTTTAATCAACATTCTTGCAAGAGCAGGTGTTTGATGGACAGGCACACTCAGGGCAGTTACACCAGACAATTTCCTAGCATGCAAGTCCCTCCCCTGGCTCCTCATTGGCTGAGTACTACAGAGGTTACAGCCTTACCCAGACGTCACCTATGCTCATGTAAGGCACAAAGTAGTCTGATTGAAACAAATGTACATTCCCTGAGATGATGCAGAGACTTTCAGTCCCTCCTCCCTTTGTTCTTTGGTGCATGCTCATTGCAAAGCCTCCCAAAATAAGCCTTTGAAACAGAGAGCGGAAGAAGAACCAGGAAGGAAAGTGGCTAAGGGTTTGGGACTCTGTTGTGGGAGGCGGTTCATACATATTTCCTATAGGTTGTAAGCCTACTATTAACTAGACAGCACACCTCTTATTTGGTATTTCTGAAAACAAATCATCCTTCTCATGAGTGTCCCCCACATCCTGGGGACATGGTCCTCTCCACCCTTTCAACCAACACCATCCTCTCCTTTCCATTACCAGAGTTTTTTGTACTTTCATGTCATGCAGGAAAAACATCTGAGCAGAATGCTGCCTGCTCTATTTCTAACAAGACTGAGTGCTTGCCTGGTGATCTTTTCTTTAAACGGTATTTGCCTTTCACTTTTTTCTATTCAAAGGCATGGAAATTAGACCTCAACTCCCAATAATACCCATAAAATTGTACTCAACCCTTGCATTATAAGGTGTTGCCACAATAACTGTCTGAATTTGTGCAGATAAATAGAGTCAGCGTTCAGGATTGCCACAAACTGAGAGTAGAGGTACGATTCTAGAAAATTCCCTGGTTGGACTGAAGTTTTCACCCACCGATCTTTTTGTTCTAATTTTACGTACAAATGTCCTGCTTAACCGCGTCGAACCGCACGTACCACAGCTTAAAGCTTTTGGAGTTGCAAATTAAATATGAGACTTCATATAGCACTTGGAGTAAGATCGGCTTCTGATTTACATTTGCCACAGAAGGTCCCAGAAGTGTTAGCTTTTATTCTTCTACCGCCATCACCAGAAAGCATGCTGTGTTCAGCAACAAAGCTATTCTAATAAGAAACATTCACCGGGGAGAAAAACATTCAATACATCCTTCCTTATATTTAAAATAAGTTGGTAACACTTGTAAGGGGAAATCATTTATTTATTCTACAGCCATTACTTGACCATCCACTAGGTATGTGATGCTGTATGGGGAACTGCGGGCACACGGAGGTAATGACTCAGTGCCCTGCTCAAGGCACACGTAAACAAATGGGAAAACGGGACACATGTACACAAAACAGCATCCCCATATGGCAGTACAGAATCATGCCAGATCGTGCCACAGAAATTCAGAAGAGCTAAGGGCATGCTTGCCCAACTCCCATATCACCTTAAATATCACTTATTTTCACACTTGCCACATTGCTTGTTTACAAACCATTTGCTCCAGCCAATCTGTGGGCCCCTGGTGGGGTGAGCAGGGATGCACTGTATTGATTTTTGTATCCTCGGCATCCGGCAAAGTTCTCAGTGATATACACATGGCTGTACGTTGAATTATCCAATGAGAGGAGAAGGTTCTGAACTATTGAGGATGGGAGCTTCATTAAGGGCCTGGAAGAATGAAGTAGTGGTGGACCCTCGAAACATTCTAGGCAGAAGACTCTGCACCAGAGTGAGGGCCCGGATGATACAAAAACCTGAGAGTCAGGAGCAGGTGACCAGGAAAGCGCGAGGCTCGTGGGGCTCCTAGGTGCTGAGTGTCAGACTCGGGACTTTCTCCTCAGCCCATGGAGACTAGGTAGGGCCTTTCAGAGAAGAAACATGACCAGAGATTCTGGAAAGGTAATTTAGTGCTAGTGTGGGAGTATGGATGGCAAGGGGAAATTACTGAAGTCACCAGTAAAAGGTAAACTAAGGCACATTAAAATTCTCAAGAGCTTATTTGAGCATGTGTGGACTCAAATCTGGCAGCACATGCTAGAAGAGATCAGGAGCTTCCCCGGATAGGAGCTGGGGGGAGGTTTTTATAGAGGAGCCTCAGAAGCAAAGCAAGGCAATTATTTGATTAGCAATAGCTTGAGGGGTTGCCTTATTTGGGAAAATATCAGCTGCGTGTGATGGGCTGTCCTGAAATGTCGCCTTCTCTGATTTGAGTGCAGGGGCTCGGGCTCTGGTCAGGGTTTCCTGAAAGGCGGCCGAGGCCTTATACACCTCCGTCCATCGAATGCATCCTGTTTTATTACTTCAACATCACCAGGACCATTTTGACCAATATTATCGCGAAGTAACATAACCCTCCTAGCAACTTTGCAAAACACGGATTACCACTTATCGGGGTTTTTCTCAGACTTTTTAGGGACTGTGGTTTTGCAATATTAATTTCACTTCAGATCAATACCTTAGGGCTGTGGAAGATTTAGCTCCCTCTTGCAGTTTAGAGGTTATTCGGGAATTGATAGAACTCGCAATCACTTTCCTTGTCATGTTTAAAAACTAATAGGTAATAATAATTCAGTAAACTCTATATAATATTTACTCAGCCATCTTTGTCATGCTACACAAGCTGGGGCGCCTGGGTGGCTTGTCACTTAAGTGTCCGACTTCAGCTCAGGTCACGATTTCACGGCTTGTAAGATCGATCCCCACCCCAGGCTCTGCTGACAGCTCAGAGCCTGCAGCCTGCTTCGGATTCTGTGTCTCCGTCTCTCTCTGCCCCTCTGCCACTCACACTCGGTCTCTCTCTCTCTCTCAAAAATAAAAATAAAAATAGGGGCACCTGGGTGGCTCAGTCAGTTGAGCATCTGACTTCAGCTCAGGTCATGATCTCGCAGTCTGTGAGTTCGAGCCCTGCATCGGGCTCTATGCTGACAGCTCGGAGCCTGGAGCCTGCTTCAGATTCTGTGTCTCCCTCTCTTTGTACCCCTCCCCTGCTCATTCTCTGTCTCTCTCTGTCTCAAAAATAAATAAAAACATTAAAAAAAATTTTTTTAAATAAAAAGAATTAAAAAAAATAAAAATAAAACATTAAAAACAAGTGCTTAAGGGGTACCTGGGTGGCTCAGTCAGTTGAGCATCCAACTCGTGATTTCAGCTCAGGTCATGATCCCAAGGTCGAGGGATCAAGCCCCACATGGGGTTCCATGTTCAGTGTGGAGCCTGCTTGGGATTCTGTCTCTCTGTATCCCTCTGCCCCCCTCCCCTGCTTGCATGCTCGCTCTTTTTCTCTCTCTAATAAAAAAATAAATAAAAATAAGTACTTAATATTTAATAGTCTTCACAATTCACTACTCCTCTTTGTTTTCTCAACGTCTACTATGGTATCCAACACACACGTGATTGTATAAGAGGATTTCATGGTTAAAAGTCCCGCGAGTGAAAACATCCCCAGCTGGTAATCGTAGAAGTTTTGTAATTGTATTTGAGGAATGGAGGGGGCAAGGGGTGGACTGTGACAGACACCCTCTCTGCTTGGAGATCTCAGCATCTGCACTCTGGGTGAACAGGGAAAAGTGTAGCCTGAAGGTTTCCAAGCTCTGGGAGCTGGAGAGCCGTGGCAGCGAGGTTTCAGGCATAATGCCATGTGAATATCCCCTTCTCTATTCCTTGCTACTTTCTGTTGAGCAAGTATGTTTTCCTAAACAACATTGTAAAAACACCAAAGTGAGAAGCACAAACTAACTTATAGTGACCCTAGATATTTTAAATGTCTCAAAACCATTTGATGTTAGTATACTGGGAATCATGGCCCATCTGGAGCTGACCTCACTCTTTCCAGATCAGTTTCTAGACCCACAGACAGCACACCACACACACACAAACCCATATCTCACACACACACACACACACACACACACACACACACACACACTACCCCATACCACACTCATACCATCGACACACACACCACACACACACCATACCACACACCCATTGCCCCCAACACCATACCACACACATCCACACAAATCACACACACACAAACAACACCACACTCATACCACAGGGGAAGGGTAAGAAGGTGAAACTTTTTAGACATTTTTACCAAAACCCCTTCTTTATTAAAAACTTGTGGAATCTGTTTGACTCCCTTGGTGCACTTTCTCTATCTCTTGATTGGTTCCAAAGACTTTTACTTACCCCTAAAAGTAGGACACATTGTAAAAGTTGCAGAACATTTCTCAAAGCTGTTCTTTTATAGTCTTACTCTTTTTCTCATTCCTGAACAACTCAGTTTCCTAAGCCCAGGAAATAGGACCCAGGTCATCTACCAGCAAGCCTGCTACTCAGGTTGAGAAGCTCCCTCTCTGGTAGGCTGACCGTGAATTTGCCCAGGACCCTGCCTCTTCCGGGCAGGTGCTCAGATGCAAACAGGGGCAGGCAGGGAGAGGGAGAGGGTGGGTGTCCCCCAACCAGCAGTCACCTGCCACCCAGTCACCCTCATCATGCAGCTGGCAGGAGCCGGGATTTTCCCACTCCCCAGGCCCCATCTTGAGCTGCGCACAACCCCCTGCAGCGGGACCAGATGCCCTCCTCTCCCATTCCCAGGGGCACCATTCCTGGTGTTCTTGTCCCTTCTAATTCTCTCCATTTCCGGGCCATGGTCAAATTGGACAGCAGAAGGTCTCCCTAGGCTTGGTCTCCGGCTTGCAGACCTTTTCATTGTCCGCACGCTCCCCTGATGGCTCCTCCTCTACCGTGTGCAAAATGTCCTTCCAGCTTCTCACGGGGACACAGAGTGGATCTCTGTAACACCTGGCTGCGGCCGGCAGTCAGCACCCTCAGACCAGCTCGAGGTGTAGGATGTGCTCTACGAGAGATTCGCAGCTCCTGCTTCTGCTGGACACCCCCTCCGCTCTGTGCTCGGGGGTGGGGAGCTTCCTCTGGAGTAAAGCCTGAGGCTGGTGGGAGCCAATGAAGTAGTTGCTGGCCCTGGTTGCTGGGACCTCCAGCGGGCTCAGCTGGACCACCACAAGAGGCAGCCCCTCCTTCTCAGCCCAGGATCTCCTCTGCGGGCATTGTCCCACAACAGGTGAGGCAAATTAGCTGGCAGTCACGTGATTGAGTACAGTCAGGTGACATGATCCAAGTGTGTGGGCGAGACACAGACCTGCCGAGCCCCAAAGCCTCCTGTGCACATCTGTGGGGTATATGTGTGTGTGCGCACACAGCCCTCCCCAAATAAACAAGTGCCAAATCTTCCCCTTTTGAACCTATTTCTAGATTCCACCAGGATCCTCTTTTTATTGGTGGTCTTGCAGGACCCCCAACCTTCGAGCCCTCTGAGCCTCATACAGTTGGTTTCTTCCCTCACCATAGAACATGTGAGTGCAGTGATTTCCTCAGCAACCCTGCTCAGTGTTTGCACCATAATTTACAAAGCCAGGGCAAATGACATAACCTACAGAGCTTGCATTCAAGTGAAATAAACAGTATATCAAACGGTGATGGGTGCTGTGTTCTGTCTGAAGTGATAACATATCCTGCAGGTAGTTGGAAATGTGAAATTGAAATGTGATGTATTAGGATCATTTTGAAGATTTGAGAGGTACAGGTAGAAAGGGAATCATGGGAGATCTCAAGAACTGGTTTGCTCTCGGGGCGCTTGGGTGGCTCAGTCAGTTGAGCATCCTACTTGGGCTCAGGTCCTGATCTCACTGTCTGTGGGTTCCAGCCCCGTGTCAGGCTGTGTGCTGACAACTCAGAGCCTGGAGCTGGCTTCGGATTCTGTGTCTCCCTCTCTCTCTCTCTGCCCCTCCCCTGCTCACGCTCTGCCTCTCTGTCTCTCAAAAATAAACATTTTTAAAGATTAAAAAGAAAAGAATTGGTTTGCTCTCTGAAGAGGAGCAACGTTAACAGTCTTTTCTCTGCAAAGAAGTAAGAGGACTTGTACGTCTTCTTAGAGATAGGCTGAGGTTGTTCACCTACTGCTGGTCTTGGGAAGGGGACTTAAGAAGGAGGAAAGAACAGTATCTTCCACGTGTGTGATTCTCAAACCAGGGTGTCTGATGTGCAATATGATATAGAGTCACCGGGTGGAGGGTGCGTTTCTCTGGGCAACTTGGGGTATGTCTAGGTGAAGAATCATACGTTTACATTCAACCAAGAAGGTAGATCTTCAAAAGCTTTCTAAAGCGCCACCCCCATTTGGGGTGATGACCACAAGACATTTGAGAACACGCACACCCCATCGTCTGCTCCCCAGGAGCACCTCTCGGGAGGACTGTGAGAGTGTTAATCGGAGGGATGACAAGACCCTCCCACACAATCAAAACCCAATTAAAAAATGCGTGTGAAACAGAGAAAGTTTTTAAAGAATGCTTCTTATGTAAAATGGTTTTTTACTGCTCTTTTGCTTTTATAATATGTTTAATAAGCTTTCACTGCTCTAAGGAACAGGTTAATGTTCCTATGTTATTTTGTTTATACACCATATAAATGGAAATGATCCCAGGAGGATTGGCATTAATTATTATCAAAGGATCTTTCATATTGTAAGCAATTAAATCACCACTTCCCCAAATGTGACAGATATATTAAAGAATATTTAACTCTTGTGAGGAGGTCTAGCGAGAGATAACAATTTTTATAAACATGTCTAGATTTAGAAAATCTTGTTTATGCCTTATTTTGCAGAAGACTTACCTACATGACAGAGTCTTTCCAAGTGACCTCACTGAAACTGAATCGCCCCATTGCATAAATAAGTAGACTGTATTTAGCTCAAATGTGGAGGCTTAGACGCTTTATTCCTCAGAACTAAAATGGTGTGAATTTAAAGCACCAGCCTTCTCCCTGTCCCAGGGCTGTGAGGTGATAGGTGAGCCACTTGATCTCCCCTGTGCCCATTTCCTTGCTGCCAGAAGCTCTCCTCCACATCCGAGGCTCTGAGCTTCCTTGAGTGCCCTACGGTTCTCACCGGAGACGATGGCAAGTGTGTGACTTATCTTGTGATAGCAAAGGGACCAGCCATGCTACCGGGTTAGGTGGCTGGGGGGACACGACCACAGCCTTGGGTCACCGGCACATTCCGTTCCCATCCCCCAAGTAGCCACCATAAACTATCACTCGTCAAATCAGAGATTGGATAGCGAGACCCTTGCTTAAATACATTGACTTTGGACAGGAAGACATACTCGGCCGTAAAGAGGGACCCAGAGTGGAATCGATGGTCGTGACATTTGTGCCGCATATAATAGCTGTTCTAAATGAGTCCCAACTGAAGATGATTCAAACAAGATGATTCTTGTAGACACAGAAATACTAATTCAAGTAAAGCAAAGCAGGGTTTCCGCCTTATAAGGTCAAACCATATGCCCAGCAAAATTTGCTTTATTCTCCCTTAACACAGAGAATAAGGTTTTAAGGAAGACTTTATTTATTTGGCGCTTTTTTTCTTTATTTATTTGGCTTTTTCTTTCCTTCAGTTTTGGTTTAATTTCCAAGAATCACAGTCCAGCCTCCTACCCTCACATAGAACTGTACCTAATCATTCAAGACAAAGACACAGTTTTTCGTGGGAGATAATTAGACCATCTCCTGAAGCAGCATTTAATTACCTTTACCGACAAGGAGTTTCTCAGTATCTAACCTCAAACCTTTCTTGCTGGAGTCCAAACCCCGGATGTCTTACAGCAGCTTTACATATCATGTTCTTGAAGGCTCCCAGATATAAGACACCACTATGCTGGTATCACCCGCCCCCCCACCCCAAATCAGCTGTGTGTTGTACAATGGGACCCTATTTGTACACGGCCCCAAATCCCCTGGAGGCCTCACTGGAGAGAAACCTCATAGCCCAGTGTCGGGGGTCTCTCCTCACTGAGAACTCTTGGGGTTCCCATCTTGTTTCCCATTAGCACTGGGATGCTTGTAGATACTACCAGGGGTCTCACAAGTGCTCACTTCTAAAGGGTTATGGAATCCACCTGTCTTTTCCCCCCTTTCAAGTTCTTATTTAAATTCCAGGTAGTTAACATATGGTGCGATACTAGTTTCAAGTGTAGAACTTAGTGACTCATCACTTGCATTAAACACCCAGTGCTCATCACAAGTGCCCTCCTTAATACCCATCACTCATTTAGCCCATCTCCCACTCCCTTCCCCTCCAATAACCCTCCACCTGTTTTCTATCATTGCCTCTCTCTCTCTCTCTCTCTTTTTTCCCCTATGTTCATCTATTTTGTTTCTTAAATTCCACAAATGAATGAAATCAAATGGTATTTGTCTTTCTCTAACTGACTTATTTCACTTAGCATAGTCCACGTCATTGCAAATGGCAAGATTTCATTCTATGGCTAATAGTCCATTGTCTGTCCACACCACATCTCCTTTATCCATTCGTCAGTCGATGGACATGTGGGCTCTTTCCATAAATGGGCTATTATTGATAACCCTGCTATAATTCTCGGGGTGCATGTGCCCCTTCAAATCTGTATTTTTGTATTCTTCAGATAAATACCTAGTAGTGCAATTGCTGGGTCGTAGGGTAGTTCTATTTTTAACTTTTAGAGGAACCTCCATACTGTTTCCCAGAGTGACTCAGGAATCCACCTTTCTTAAATGGAATGGGATAGTGATAGTTCTTGGAGGGGACAAGAGGCCACTTTATCTTCCCACATATATGTATATGACGGCCCTGAAACTCTGTCTCTTTATATTGGGAGATACCAGTAGCTGGGAAGCGCGCTAGTATTTATGAATAAACAAAAAGGAGAAACCTGAAAATACCAATTACAACAAAACCCCACCTTAAATTTAACTGCTTTGGTGAAGAAAGAGCCATATGAAATATCTTGACGCTAAGGATTACGTTACTATTAATATGAATGTTATGCGTATGTCTGTGGAAAGGCTTCCAAACTGCAATGTGCCTTAAGGCTTTAGCATTTTAAAGTCCACGGACAGAAAAAAGATTACGAAAACCATGTCTCAGACTAGGAGAATTTATGCAAGGTAATTCTAATCTACAGATACTAAATCAGAGAAAACAAACGTTAAAAAGCAGTATTATGATAAAGGAACAATAATGCGTGAGGCCTTCCTGGGACTCGAGGAGAACCGAAGAAATGGCATCTGCAAAGCTCCTTCCGCTCAAACACAAGACCTCTTTCGGCAGTTGGTTCAGTGGTACAGTCAGAAGAGAGAAAACCCTACCCCTGACCCTTCCCTACCCCTACCCCTACCCTAACCCTAACCCTGGCTCCCTGGAGGCGAGGCCAC